>NC_084619.1:56877362-57007362 GCF_033978795.1 Nerophis ophidion | reverse complement strand
GCACATGAGCTCCTGTTGCTAAATTAAACCTGGAAGTGGGGATTTTACGAGGAGCACTTGAAGGCAGCACGTCAAAGCACAGATTAGATTTGAGTCTCCAAGGTTTTTTTTGTGTGGGGGTCGAGATGAGATTTATGGTTCTTTACAAACCACGTTTCCATATGAGTTGGAAAATTGTGTTATATGTAAATATAAACAGAATACAATGATTTGCAAATACTTTTCAACCCATATTCAATTGAATTCCCTGCAAAGACAAGATATTTGATGTTCAAACTCATACATTTTATTTTATTTTTTGCAAATAATAATTAATTTAGAATATCATAGCTGCAACACGTTCTAATGTAATTGGGAAAGGGCACGTTCACCACTGTGTTACATCACCTTTTCTTTTAACAACACTCAATGAATGTTTGGGAACTGAGGAAACTAATTGTTGAAGCTTTGAAAGTGGAGCTCTTTCCCATTCTTGTTTTATGTAGAGCTTCAGTCGTTCAACTGTCCGGGGTCTCCGCTGTCGTATTTTACGCTTCATAATGCGCCAAAACATTTTCGACGGGACACAGGTCCGGACTGCAGGCGGGCCAGGAAAGTACCCGCACTCTTTTTTTCACGAAGCCACGCTGTTGTAACACATGCTGAATGTGGCTAGGCATTGTCTTGCTGAAATAAGCAGGGGCGTCCATGAAAAAGACGGCGCTTAGCATTTGTTGTTCCAAAACCTGTATGAACCTTTCAGCATTAATGGTGCCTTCTCAGATGTGTAAATTACCCATGCCTTGGGCACTAATGCACCCCCATACTATCACAGATGCTGGCTTTTTAACTTTGCGTTGATAACAGTCTGGATGGTTCACTTCCCCTTTGGTCCGGATGACACAATGTAGAATATCTCCAAAAACAATTTGAAATGTGGACTCGTCAGACCACAGAACACTTTTCCACTTTGCATCAGTCCATCTTAGATGATCTCCGGCCCAGAGAAGCCGGCGGTGTTTCTGGATGTTGTTGATAAATGGCTTTCGCTTTGCATAGTAGAGCTTTAACTTGCACTTACAGATGTAGCGACCAACTGTATTTAGTGACAGTGGTTTTCTGAAGTGTTCCTGAGCCCATGTGGTGATATCCTTTAGAGATTGATGTCGGTTTTTGATACAGTGCTGTCTGAAGGATCAAAGGTCACGGTCATTCAATGTTGGTTTCCGGCCATGCCGCTTACGTGGAGTGATTTCTCCAGATTTTCTGAACCTTTTGATGATATTGTGGACCGTAGATGTTGAAATCCCTAAATTTCTTGCAATTGAAACTTTGAGAAATGTTGTTCTTAAACTGTGTGACTATTTGCTCACGCAGTTGTGGACAAAGGGGTGTACCTCGCCCCATCCTTTCTGGTGAAAGACTGAGCATTTTTTGGTAAACTGTTTTTATACCCAATCATGGCACCCACCTGTTCCCAATTAGCCTGCACACCTGTGTGATGTTCCAAATAAGTGTTTGATGAGCATTCCTCAACTTTATCAGTATTCATTGCCACCTTTCCCAACTTCTTTGTCACGTGTTGCTGGCATCAAATTCTAAAGTTAATGATTATTTGCAAAAAAAATGTTTATCAGTTTGAACATCAAATATGTTGTCTTTGTAGCATATTCAACTGAATATGGGTTGAAAATGATTTGCAAATCATTGTATTCCGTTTATATTTACATCTAACACAATTTCCCAACTCATATGGAAACGGGGTTTGTATCATCAGAATAATCTTCACTTGCCAAGTATGTTTGACGCACAAGGAATTTGAAGAATCGATTCGTTTGCGAACGTCACATCTCTAGTGTGGGGGGTCATGCTGTCAATTTTGAGGTTTTGACCACAGTTTTTGATTTAACAAATTATTTATAAAAAAATAAATAAAATATATATAATATATGTATATTTATAAATATATATATTTTATATATATTAAACATATACATATTATTTATATATGACATATATATATATTATTTATATGTATTATATATTTTTATATAATATAATAAATATATCTGTATATATGTATGGATTTTAAACATTTATATATATATTTACACATACATATACAATTTTATATATATACATATTTTTATATATACATATATAAAATATTCAGAATATTTTGATACATATAGTCTATACATACATATATTTAAATACATTTATATATATATATATATATATATATATATACATACACACATATATACACACATATATTTATTCACATATATATAAACATACACATATATTTATACACATATATATATATATATATATATATATATATATATATATATATATATATATATATATATATATATATATATATATATATAATATTCTTTATCACGCAGGATGTGATAGAGTGCGTGAAAATAGGTCACACATGGCATGGTGCATGTGGGGGAATTTGGGGCAGGAGCACAGTTGTGTTGGCATGACATGAGTCATGTGACACGAGAGGAAGAAAAAGAAGGAAAAAAATTAAGTAGTTTACATCCAATCAGTAAACAGATATAGTCCTACATACTGTATGTTATCTAACTGATGATCATCAACGTTAGGTTTTGTTATTGTTACGAAAAATGAAGATGACCACAATGTATGCCACTCGTATAATGTGTATGTGTTGTTCTTAGGACTACAGGGATACATTTTTCAAATTAGATCAATCGCACTAAATTGCTTACTTTAAATTAACTTCACATTCAATATTTTGTCACACATGCAAATTTACTGTCAGAATGTCATACAGTATCTTGTTTTGTTGTTTTACTTAAATATACGTCATTTGTTCGCTCAAAACGGTGTAACTGTTTTATCTAAAGTCCCGTCGGGGTTTTATTTTGAAGTGGAATATTCCAGTTGGAGTCTCGCCACTCATCTTTAGCCGGATCACTGACCGCATGACAACCGCGTTTAAGGCAAAGGAGCATAAATTGTGTGATTAATCTGTCTTCATACATAAATAATGTCATCTATTTTTGGTAATAATGCGTCAACATTTTTCAGCTCTATTTATTTTGCGGTATATAGCATTTAATAATAAAGTCAGCTTGAATGTAGAAAAGAGATATACTTTTTGACCATATTTTCCATCCTAATTACATACGGTCATTAAAAACAACAACTATAGATGATAATAAAAAAATAAAAAACATTTAGAAGTGTCCCGATCCAATGTCTTAGTCTATAGACTACTCGGAGCCCGCAGCTACACAACATCTAAGCACACAATAGCGCACAAGCTAGACGTATGTAATAATCATTTAACATTATTGCAGTGTAAAGCAGCACATTCGTCAATATCAACAAGTATCATTGTTACATATTCCTCACACATGCCAAGTCTCTAGTAACAAACGGGTCCGCATCATTCAACTTACTGCGCTTAACTTACTGAATTATTGTGACCACTAGGGGTCGCCAACAACAATACTCCACTCTGAGTTAAAGACAGCCCAAGTCCATTCCAGACGGTAAATAAGAAATAGGTTGGTCTTTTTCTTCACTTGATCAAACCGTTTCTAATATTCCACACTACAAAATAATTGAGGTATGTATGATTCCTGCGGATATCGGATTATTATCGGTATCGGCAAGCACCAAAGGGCCCTATATCGGTACCATATATCGGAAGTGAAAAGGTGTATCGAGACTACCTTACTAACAATTCATTCACAGTACAAAACCCAAAACCAGTGAAGTTTGCACGTCTTGTAAATCGTAACTAAAAACAGAATACAATGATTTGCTAAACCTTTTCAACCTATATTCAATCGAATTGACTGCAAAGACAAAATATTTAGCGTTTGTACTGGAAAACCTGGTTACGTTTTGCAAATATTAGCTAATTTGGAATTTGATGCCTGCAACAAGTGGCAAAAAAGACTGAGAAAGTTGAGGAATGCTCATCAAACACTTATTTGAAACATCCCACAGGTGAATAGGCTAATTAGGGAACAGGTGCGTGCCATGATTGGGTATAAAATTAGCTTCCATGAAATGCTCAGTCATTCACAAACAAGGATGGGGTGAGGGTCATCACTTTGTGAACAACTGTGTGAGCAAATTGTCCAACAGTTTAAGAACCACATTTCTTAACGAGCTATTGCAAGGAATTTAAGGACTTCACCATCTATGATCCGTAATATCATCAAAAAGTTCAGAGAATCTAGATGAATCACTGCGCGTAAGCGATGACATTACAGACCTTTGATCCCTCAGGCGGTACTGCATCAAAAAACGACATCAGTGTGTAAAGGATATCAGCACATCAGCTCAGAAACACTTCAGAAAACTGTCAGTAACAAGAGTTTGTCGCTACATCTGTTAGTACATGTTAAAACTCTACTATGCAAAGCAAAAGCCATTTATCAACAACACCCAGAAACGCCACCGACTTCGCTGGGCTCGAGCTCATCTAAGATGGAAAGTGGAAAAGTGTTCTGTGGTCTGACGAGGCCACATTTCAAATTGTTTTTGGAAACTATGGAAATTGTGTCCACTGGAACAAAGAGGAAAATAACCATCCGGATTGTTATAGGAACAAAGTTCAAAAGCCAGCATCTGTGATGGTATGAGGGTGCATCAGTGCCCAAAGCATGGGTAATTTACACATCTGTGAAGGCACCATTAATGCTAAAAGGTACATACAGGTTTTGGCGCAACATATGTTGCAATCCAAGCAACGTTATCAAGGACGCCCCTGCTTATTTCAGCAAGACAATGCCAAGCCACGTGTTACAACAGCGTGGCTTCATAGTAACAGAGTGTGGGTACTAGACTGGCCTGCCTGTAGTTCAGACCTGTCTCCCATTGAAAATGTCTGGCGGAATATGGAGCCTAAAATACCACAACGGAGATCCCGGACTGTTGAACAACTTAAGCTTTACATCAAGCAAGAATGGGAAAGAATTCCACCTGAAAAGCTTAAAAAATTGGTCTCCTCAGCTCCCAAACGTTTACTGATTGTTGTTAAAAGGAAAGGCCATGTAACACAGTGGTAAAAATGCCCCCTGTGCTAAAAAATATTTGTGTTTAATATCATCCTTTTGGATAGCTCATAGTCCGCCTACCGCCACTAGGGGGCGTCAATGCTGCTATTAAGTGACATTATTACCTTGCTTGTATTTCCACTACTAACCAGCAGTCCGGCGGTCCTCCCTGCAGGTCGATGAGCTTGGGCGGAGTCACCTTCCCCCTGGAGCAGCAGTCCAAAGATCCAAAGTCGGTGGTCTACACGGCTCTCTACGACACCGAGGGGGTGACCCACACCAAGAGTGGGGAGAGGCAACCTGTTCAGATCAGCATACAGGTACGCTGCATGCAAACCCCACACAACATTGCAGGACTCCACATCGCAGGCTTGGTAGGTAGCGTCACAGACATAACAAAGGTGGTGCAGTTCTTGTGTTTGTTAAATAAAAAAAAAAAAGGGCAACTGCAAAAAATGCTAGCCAAAGATCCTTTATAGCGGGGATTTCCAACTTTTTTTCCACTGAAAGCAGCACACTGAAAAATTTAAGTATGCGTGGGCCATTTTGATATTTTTTATTTTCAAAACCAATACAATATGAAAAAAAAAAAAAAATATATATATATACAATATATATATATATATATATATCAATATATATATATACACACATACACACACATATATACACATATACATACAAATATATGTGTATATATATACATACATATACACACACACACATATATGTATATATATATATATATATATATATATATATATATATATATATACACACACAGAAATAAAAATAAACTACATTTATGTATATATATATATATATATATATACTTTTTTTTCCCCTCAGTCTCAGTCAAAAAAAAAAAGTCATATAGTATTACTAATATATACTTTTAATTCAACGCTTAAAACTCTGTCATTAATTCTGTCAATATAATATAGTTCAATGTTTTATGCCCTTTTTTTTGTCAAAGCCTTGTTTTTTTCTGACAAACAAAACAATATTTTCCCCCAAAAAGGCTCAAAGTGGAATATTTGATGTGAATAAATTGGAGCCTTAAATAGGTAAATAATTCATAACATTGATTCATTATCATTTTTCGGAGAAATGACAGTTTAAAAAAAAATCCCACTAAAATTGTTTTGATCGGTTCTATTGTTTTATGGACCTACTGAAAAAAAAAACATTAGTCAAAGATCCTCTATGTGAAAGAACTGTTTGATGTTTTAAGGACCTACTACAAAAAACACCAGTCAAAGATCCTCTACATGACAGACCAGTTATGTTGTTTTAAGGACCTACTGAAAAAAACACTAATCAAAGATCCTCTATGTGAAAGAACTGTTTGCTGTTTTAAGGACCTACTAAATCAAAGATCCTCTACATAACAGATCTGTTCTGTTGTTTTAAAAAGACCTACTGAAAAAAAAACACTAGTCAAAGATCCTTGATGTGAAAGAACTGTTTGCTGTTTCCTGGACCTACTGCACAAAAGAACAGACGTCAAAGATCCTCTATACAACAGAACTGTTTGCTATTTTAGGACTTACCGCGCAAAAAAGAACACGTCAAAGATCCTCTATTCAACAGAACTGTTTGCTATTTTAAGACCTACTGCACAAAAAAAAAACACGTCAAAGATCCTCTATATGACAGAACTGTTTGCTGTTTTAAGGACCTACTGCACACAAAAAAACATGTCAAAGATCCTCTAAATGACAGAACTGTTTGTTGTTTTCAGGACCTACTGCACCAGAGAACAGATGTCAAAGATCCTCTATACAACAAAACTGTTTGCTATTTCTAGGACCTACTGCGCAAAAAAGAACACGTCAAAGATCCTCTATTCAACATAACTGTTTGCTATTCCAGGACCTACTGCACAAAATAAAAAAACATGTCAAAGATCCTCTATACGACAGAACTGTTTGCTGTTTTAAGGATCTACTGCACACAAAAAAAAAACACGTCAAAGATCCTCTACATGACAGAACTGTCCTCTTGTTTTAAGGACCTACTGCAAAACCCCAGGCAAAGATCCTCTATCCAACACAAGCGGTCTGCTGCTGTCCCACTGCCAAAAAATGCTAGTCAAAGATCCTCTATATGACAGAACTGTTTGCTGTTTCAAATACCTACTGCACACAAAAAAACACACGTCAAAGATCCTCTATACGTCAGAACTGTTTGCTATTCTAAGGACGTACTGCACACACACAAAAACACGTCAAAGATCCTCTATATGACAGAACTGTCCTCTTGTTTTGAGGACCTACTGCAAAACCCCCAGCAAAGATCCTCTATCCAACACAAACGGTCTGTTGCTGTCCCACTGCCCAAAAAACGCTAGTCAAAGATCCTCTAAATGTCAGAACTGATTGCTGTTTTAAAGACCTACTGCACACACAAAAAACACGTCAAAGATCCTCTATGAGACAGAACTGTCCTCTTGTTTTAAGGACCTACTGCAAACCCCCCCAGCAAAGATCCTCTATCCAACACAAGTGGTCTGCTGCTGTCCCACTGCCGAAAAACGCTAATCAAAGATCCTCTATATGACAGAACTGTCCTCTTGTTTTAAGGACTTTCTGCAAAACCCCCAACAAAGATCCTCTATCCAACACAAGCGGTCTGCTGCTGTCCCACTGCCAAAAAATGCTAGTCAAAGATCCTCTATATGACAGAACTGTTTTCTATTTTAAGGACCTACTGCACACACACAAAAACATGTCAAAGATCCTCTATATGACAGAACTGTCCTCTTGTTTTAAGGACCTACTGCAAAACCCCCAGCAAAGATCCTCTATCCAACACAAACGGTCTGCTGCTGTCCCACTGCCAAAAAAACGCTAGTCAAAGATCCTCTATATGTCAGAACTGTTTGCTGTTTCAAAGACCTACTGCACACACACAAAAAACACGTCAAAGATCCTCTATATGACAGAACTGTCCTCTCGTTTTAAGGACCTACTGCAAAAACCGCAGCCAAAGATCCTCTATACAATACGAGCAGTCTGCTGCTGTCCCACTGCCAAAAAACGCTAGTCAAAGATCCTCTATAGTCCTCCCTCACCACTCGCGCTCCAAATTTTGTTAAAGTTAAAGTACCAATGATTGTCACACACACACTAGGTGTGGTGAAATTTGTCTTCTGCATTTGACCCATCACCCTTGTTCACCTCCTGGGAGGTGAGGGGAGCCGTGAGCAGCAGCGGTGCCACGCCCGGCAATCATTTTTGGCGATTTAACCCCCAATTCCAACCCTTGATGCTGAGTGGCAAGCAGGGAGGTAATGGGTCCCATTTTTATAGTCTCGGCCAGGGTTTGAACTCACAACCTACCGATCTCAGGCCGGTTACTCTAACCACTAGGCCACTGAGTAGGTAATCACTATTTTTTATTATATTTTATTATAGTATGTATTTGCGGCTTCGCTCTGCCATTCAAACTTTTTTCAAAGCATATTTTACATGTTTCCAAGCCATAAAATATCTAAATGCATTCAAAATATCAATAAAACAGTATCGGCCCACGACCAAGACAACGAGAGTGTGCTGTTCAGTATCGTGGCCACTGATTGGCTCAGCCTGAAGCAACATTACTACAATCAATCAAATCAATGTAAAGGTGATCACGCGGGCGTTATTTCTTTTCAAAAGGCTTTCATGATGTTAAAAACGTACTTAGAAAGACTTAAACTGTTTTAATGCTTTTGATATGAATATTTATAATTACTTTCGGGAAATGTATATTACAAAAATCAGCTTAAGACACCAATTAAGTGTGATAGAAGAGGGGAAATATCTTTTTGTGTGTTTGTGGAGTTGTGTCAGTAATTTCCCTCCATAAGTGTTGTTGTGTGCTGCATCAAAGATCGTGTATATATTCTTCTTATTACTCTGTCAGATGTACTTCATGCGCTCACATAGTCCTGCTGTATTGATAGATACAGCGCCCGTTGTAGTACATGTTGTGACCACTAGATGTCGTTATAAACAAGGTATTGACACATTACATCAGGCCTGGGCAATTATTTTGACTCGGGGGCCAAATTTAGTGAAAGAAATGTGTCTATTTTTAGGAACACTAATACAAAACCTCACAATAATGTCTGATTGAATGCTAAAAACTTTATAGAATAGAATATCTTTTTTTAAGAACACTAATAATTCTATTCTATAACGTTTTTAGCATTCAATCAGACGTCATTGTGAGGTTTTGTATTGGTGTTCCTAAAATTAGACACATTTTTTTTCAATAAATTTGGCCCCCTGAGTCAAAAAAATTGCCCAGGCCTGATGTCATTTTATTTGCATATAACGAGATTAAGGACTCCAATTTAAGGTGCGGTAGTAGGAACAAAAATGGGGTAAGAATAAATAACACAAGAGGTAATGAAGGAAAAACTAACAATTGAAATAAACAGACTAATATAAATAAAAATAATAAACAGACTACTACGGCGTGGCGCAGTGAGAGAGTGGCCGTGCGCAACCCGAGAGTCCCTGGTTCAATCCCCACCTAGTACCAACCTCGTCACGTCCGTTGTGTCCTGAGCAAGACACTTCACCCTTGCTCCTGATGGGTGCTGGTTAGTGCCTTGCATGGCAGCTCCCTCCATCAGTGTGTGAATGTGTTTGTGAATTGGTAAATGTGGAAGTAGTGTCAAAGCGCTTTGAGTACCTTGAAGGTAGAAAAGCGCTATACAAGTACAACCCATTTATCATTTATCATTTACTATCCAATGAAAATAATAAGCAACCCTGTACAATATACAAAACACTATAGAAATACAAAATACTGCACAATATACAGAACAAGACGAGTACCGGAGTGATAAATAACAATCAGTGTCAGACCTATTGCACTCAAAGGGTAGTAATGCACAGTATATTAGGGTAGGATATTGTATAGGAGTAAATTATTATAACTTAGAGTTCAAGATGACAGACAGCCTTAAAAAAACAAATTTTAAATGTTTCTATGAACGATAAAACACTGAAAATTGACAACATATGAACGTCACACCCCCTTTCGATCGACATATTTTACAATCAAGCGAAACGCAACAAAACAGTGAAATATGAACGCGAAGGGTACAAAATAAACCCACCTTAAATCTGATATATCTGATATTTGCGGAATTTCGCCCGGGGATCAATATAGTACTTTCTATTTTGTTATATTCTATTCTATATATCACTAAGCTTTAGAACGTTGCTGTGAAAATATCCTTCCGCGTCTGTGAAACGCTTCCCGGCCACACTGCTTCGTGTCTCGTCTGAGCTGCTGTGACGCAGATGACCATAGTAGCTAATTAGATGACTTTAGTAACTAATTGGATGACCATAATAACTAGTATATCACCCATAAGTGCAGATTCCAAGCATTGAAATACTTTGTATAGCTGAAGACTTACGATCATTACAAAACATGAGTGCACATCATAATGGCAGCTACTATACACTTTCAATCTTAAAGATCTAAAACAATTATTTGGGAATGTCCGGCGGGCCAAATTGAAAAGCTCAACGGGCCGCATGTGGCCCCCGGACCTTAATTTTCCCAGATCTGATCTATAGGTCCCTAAGCTATATAGATATCTAATGTATTCATACTTTTTTTATGTAGGATATACGTATGCATGTATATATACATATATATTTTTTTGTCAAGATGGCGCTGCTGTAGTGGCTGCTGTTGGCAGGAGCTCTGTGCTCTTGTGTCATCCTTTTGTGTTTCCCTCTTGTTTTCATGTGTTATTATATTTTTTTGCATTTTGGTCCGGGACCCTTTGGGACTGTGTGACAAGGGGTGGCACTTTCGTGACCTCTGTGGCTCTTTTTTGTGGACTTCTGGATCTGCCTCCCGGGAGCCTTTTGGCCATGGAGACCAGCTGCTGGGTGTCTGCCACACCGGAGTCAGTTTGGAGGGACTGGAGGAGATGCGGATGAGGGGACAGGGCTGCAGAGCTAGTACTGAGCGCTGGGACGGAGAGGCTTCGCGGAGTCTTGGCTGGGTGAGCAGGTGTCGGACACCTCAGTCACCTTGGACGTATCCTCGCTCATCCATGCGGACTGGACACTGGCCGAGTGTGGAGTCGGCTTTGTTGGTTGCTTTGTTGGGTCTGCTCCTGTCTCTGGCCATGCTCCCTCCACCCTAGCGGACAAGTGCGTGGAACACCGCAGAGGCCACCACAGTGTATATGTTTCTTTTACTTTGTATTCATAGCTGTATGTAGAAGTGTCTGGTTGTATCTGCTGCTTTAATGTCTTTAATGTCCTCTGTCTTCTTTGATGTTTGATGTTTCCCTCCTACACACATGTAAGAGGGATGTGTTCTATGGCTATGAATTGTTTTTTTCCCTTGGCCTCAGTCTGCACCCCCTCTCCAGGGCCCGGGCTAAGACCGATTTTTTTATTTAATTTTAATCTTCTATTTTTTTCTCCCATTCCCCCCACCCCCCGTTTACCTGTATCTCATTTTTTTTGTAAGGGGCGCTGGAAGCCGGCAGACCCGTCAGCAATCCTGTTCTGTCTCATTGTAATGTTTGTCTGATCTTGAATGGGATTGTGCTGAAAATCTTAATTTTCCTGAAGGAAGAACTTTGAACATGTCACGAGGGAGGTGCGAGACATTGAGTCCGAGTGGACCATGTTCCGAAACTCTATTGTCGAGGCAGCTGATTGGAGCTGTGGCCGCAAGGTTGTTGGTGCCTGTCGTGGCGGTAATCCCAGAACCCGTTGGTGGACACCAGCAGTGAGAGATGCCGTCAAGCTGAAGAAGGAGTCCTATCGGGTTCTTTTGGCTCATAGGACTCCGGAAGCAGTGGACGGGTACCGACGGGCCAAGCGGTGTGAAGCTTTAGCGGTCGCTGAGGCAAAAACTCGGACATGGGAAGAGTTCGGGGAAGCCATGGAAAACGACTTCCGGACGGCTTCGAAGCGATTCTGGACCACCATACGCCGCCTCAGGAAGGGGAAGCAGTGCACTATCAACACCGTGTATGGAGTGGATGGTGTTCTGCTGACTTCGACTGCAGATGTTGTGGATCGGTGGAGGGAATACTTCAAAGACCTCCTCAATCCCACCAACACGTCTTCCTTTGCTGAAGCGGTGCCTGGGGAATCTGTGGTGGGCTCTCCTATTTCTGGGGCTGAGGTTGCTGAGGTAATTAAAAAGCTCCTCGGCGGCAAGGCCCCGGGGGTAGATGAGATCCGCCCGGAGTTCCTTAAGGCTCTGGATGCTGTGGGTCTGTCTTGGTTGACAAGACTCTGCAGCATCGCGTGGACATCGGGGGCGGTACCTCTGGATTGGCAGACCGGGGTGGTGGTCCCTCTCTTTAAGAAGGGGGACCAGAGGGTGTGTTCCAACTATCGTGGGATCACACTCCTCAGCCTTCCCGGTAAGGTTTATTCAGGTGTACTGGAGAGGAGGCTACGCCGGATAGTCGAACCTCGGATTCAGGAGGAACAGTGTGGTTTTCGTCCTGGTCGTGGAACTGTGGACCAGCTCTATACTCTCGGCAGAGTTCTTGAGGGTGCATGGGAGTTTGCCCAACCAGTCTACATGTGCTTTGTGGACTTGGAGAAGGCATTCGACCGTGTCCCTCGGGAAGTCCTGTGGGGAGTGCTCAGACAGTATGGGGTATCGGACTGTCTTATTGTGGCGGTCCGTTCCCTGTACGATCAGTGCCAGAGCTTGGTTCGCATTGCCGGCAGTAAGTCGAACACATTTCCAGCGAGGGTTGGACTCCGCCAAGGCTGTCCTTTGTCACCGATTCTGTTCATAACTTTTATGGACAGAATCTCTAGGCGCAGTCAAGGCATTGAGGGGTTCCGGTTTGGTGGCCACGGGATTAAGTCTCTGCTTTTCGCAGATGATGTGGTCCTGATGGCTTCATCTGGCCGGGATCTTCAGCTCTCACTGGATCGGTTCGCAGCCGAGTGTGAAGCGACCGGAATGAGAATCAGTACCTCCAAGTCCGAGTCCATGGTTCTCGCCCGGAAAAGGGTGGAGTGCCATCTCCAGGTTGGGGAGGAGACACTGCCCCAAGTGGGGGAGTTCAAGTACTTAGGAGTCTTGTTCACGAGTGGGGGAAGAGTGGATCGTGAGATCGACAGGCAGATCGGTGCGGCGTCTTCAGTAATGCGGACGTTGTATCGATCCGTTGTGGTGAAGAAGGAGCTGAGCCGGAAGGCAAAGCTCTCAATTTACCGGTCGATCTACGTTCCCATCCTCACCTATGGTCATGAGCTTTGGGTCATGACCGAAAGGATAAGATCACGGGTACAAGCGGCCGAAATGAGCTTCCTCCGCCGGGTGGCGGGGCTCTCCCTTAGAGATAGGGTGAGAAGCTCTGCCATTTGAGAGGAACTCAAAGTAAAGCCGCTGCTGCTCCACATCGAGAGGAGCCAGATGAGGTGGCTCGGGCATCTGGTCAGGATGCCACCCGAACGCCTCCCTAGGGAGGTGTTTAGGGCACGTCCAACCGGTAGGAGGCCACGGGGAAGACCCAGGACACGTTGGGAAGACTATGTCTCCCGGCTGGCCTGGGAACGCCTCGGGATCCCCCGGGAAGAGCTGGACGAAGTGGCTGGGGAGAGGGAAGTCTGGGCTTCCCTACTTAGGCTGCTGCCCCCGCGAACCGACCTCGGATAAGCGGAAGATGATGGATGGGATGGATGGATGGAACTCTCCTGACGAAAAAAATAAAGTACTATCTAATCTAATATATATAACCTAACCATATTGTGTACGTGTTAAACCCTTTTCTTTGTGTTGTTTTTATTGTGTGGCAGTTCACAGAGGCGGGCATGTTTGAGACGGTGTGGCAGGTGAAGTACTACAACTACAACAAGCGGGACCACTGCCAGTGGGGGAGCAGCTTCGACAGCATCGAGTACGAGTGCAAACCCAACGACACGCGCACGCTCATGTGGATCAACAAGGAGACCTTTATGTGAAGGGGGCAAGTGGAGGGATCCAAGTTGTGTGTCTGTGTGTGTTTAGTCAGCTTCAACTTAGGGTGTGCCTATGTAACTTTTTTCCCTTACAATACTGGAGCCTTGAGTATTTCCCCCACATTGATCCCATACCATTTCAACAAGAATCAAACATACTTTTATTGTTTTGTAGTGGGGAATGTTAGACCAGCACTAAACTGTTTATTATTAACAGTCTGGAATGGACTCATGCTGTCATTAAGTTGAAGTGGAATGGTATTTTTTTTTTTTTTTGGCGACACCTCAAATAAGCGCACGAGACTGTACGTTTGAAACATCCCACAGGTGAATAGGCTAATTAGGGAACAGGTGGGTGCCATGATTGGGTATAAAAGCAGCTTCCATGAAATGCTCAGTCATTCACAAACAAGGATGCGGCGAGGGTCACCACTTTGTGAACAACTGTGTGAGCAAATTGTCCAACAGTTTAAGAACAACATTTCTTAACGAGCTATTGCAAGGAATTTAGGGATTTCACCATCTATGATCCGTAATATCAAAAGGTTCAGAGAATCTGGATGAATCACTGCACGTCAGCGATGACATTACAGACCTTTGATCTCTCAGGCGGTACTGCATCAAAAAGCGACATCAGTGTGTAAAGGATATGACCACATGAGCTCAGAAACACTTCAGAAAACCACTGTCAGTAACTAGAGTTTGTCGCTACATCTGTTAGTGCACGTTAAAACTCTACTATGCAAAGGGAAAGCCATTTATCAACAACACCCAGAAACGCCACCGGCTTCGCTGGGCTCAAGCTCGTCTAAGATGGACTGATGCGAAGTGGAAAAGTGTTCTGTGGTCTGACGAGGCCACATTTTTGGAAACTGCGGAAAATGTGTCCACTGGTATAAAGAGGAAAAAAACCATCCGGATTGTTATAGGCACAAAGTTCAAATGCCAGCATCTGTGATGGTATGGGGGTGCATCAGTGCCCAAGGCATGGGTAACTTACACATCTGTGAAGGCAGGTTTTGGCGCAACGTATGTTGCCATCCAAGCAACGGTATTTTTTTCTTCTTTTTTTTTGGCGATACCTCAAATAAGCACACGAGACTGTACGTTTGTTACTGGATACTTTCTTATACCCTTCTGCCTTGGAGATGTTGTTTTTTTTCAAATAAACATATCAAATAGAAGGAGGAAAGATCACAAAACGAACAACACACAACTTACTGTGAGTACAAACACTACTACTACTACTACTACTACTACCACTACGAGGGAATAATGAACAACAAATCAATGATTGAAGTGAAAAACCCAATAATAATAAAGTGAAAAAATGTTTTTTGCAAATGTTATGAGTTTAATACCGGGCTCAGGATCTTTCTGTGTGGAGTTTGCATGTTCTCCCCGTGACTGCGTAGGTTCCCTCCCACCTCCAAAAACATGCCCCCGGGGATAGATTGATTGGCAACACTAAATTGGCCCTTTTGTGTTAATGTGAGTGTGAATGTTGCCTGCCTATCTGTGTTGGCCCCGCGATGAGGTGGCGACTTGTCCAGGGTGTACAACGCCTTTCGCCCGAATACAGCTGAGATAGGCTCCAGCGACCCCAAAAAGGACAGGCGGTAGGAAATGGATGGATGGATGTTATCAAAAATAAAAACTAACATTCGCACCGTAACACAACATAAACACAACAGAACAAATACCCAGAACCCCTTGCAAGCACTAACTCTTCCGGAACTCTACAATATACAACCCCTGCTACCCCTCCCCCACTCAGCCCTTGCTCAATACTTAAATTATGCACCTTTGGCAGCAATTACACCCTTAAGTCTTATAAAATTCGATGCCACAAGCTTGGCACACCTGGAAATTTCGCCCATTCATATTGGATGAGAACTGTTGTTTTTTATCCAGGATGTCTCTGTATATTGCTGCATTCCTATTTCTCTCTATCCCAGGGGTCACCAACCTTTTTGAAACCAAGAGCTACTTCTTGGGTACTGATTAATGCGAAGGGCTACCAGTTTGATACACACTTTAATAAATTGCCAGAAATAGACAATTTGCTCAATTTACCTTTAATAAATAAATCCATATGTATAAAAAAATGGGTATTTCTATCTGTCATTCCGTCGTACATTTTTTTTCCTTTTACGGAAGGTTTTTTGTAGGGAATAAATGATGAAAAAAACACTTAATTAAATGGTTTAAAAGAGGAGAAAACACGAAAAAAATGACAATTAAATTTTGAAACATAGTTTAAAATTAAAAATTAAACCGAAAAAAATGAATAGAAAAACTAGCTAATTCGAATCTTTTTTAAAAATGTGTTATGGAACATCATTAGTAATTTTTCCGGATTAAGATTAATTTTAGAATTTTGATGACATGATAGGTTAAAATCCAATCTGCACTTTGTTAGAATATATAACAAATTTGACCAAGCTATATTTCTATCAAGACATATCATTATTTCTTCTAGATTTTCCAGGACAAAAATTTTAAAAGAAATTCAAAAGAATTTGAAATAAGATTTAAATTTAATCCTACAGATTTTCTAGATTTGCCAGAATAATTTTTTGGAATTATAATCATAATGAGTTTGAAGAAATATTTCACAATATTCTTCGTCGAAAAAACAGAAGCTAAAATGAAGAATTAAATTAAAATGTATTTATTATTCTTTACAACAAAAAAAATTAATTTACTTGAACATTGATTTAAATTGTCAGGAAAGAAGAGGAAGGAATGTAAAAGGTAAAAAGGTATATGTGTTTAAAAATCCTAAAATCATTTTTAAGATTGTATTTTTTCTCTAAAATTGTCTTTCTGAAAGTTATAAGAAGCAAAGTAAAATAATTAATGAATTTATTTAAACAAGTGAAGACCAAGTCTTTAAAATATTTTCTTGGATTTTCAAATTCTATTTGAGTTTTGTCTCTCTTAGAATTAAAAATGTCGAGCAAAGCGAGACCAGCTTGCTAGTAAATAAATACAATTTAAAAAATAGAGGCAGCTCACTGGTAAGTGCTGCTATTTGAGCTATTTTTAGAACAGGCCAGCGGGCTACTCATCTGGTCCTTATGGGCTACCTGGTGCCCGCGGGCACCGCGTTGGTGACCATTGCTCTATCCTGAATAGTCTCCCAGTTCCATTTGAAAAAGCTCTTTCACATTGTTATTATTGGGTATTGTGTAGGATTTTGAGGACAAAAATTAGTGTATCCCATTTTGGGAATATGGCTGTAACATAACAAAATGTGGAAAAAGTAAATACTTTCCGGATGCCCTGTGTACAGTATGTGACGGAAGCTGCCAAAGCAACGTTATGCATGTGCGGTTTACTGCGCAGCCTTTGGTCCGCTGACAAAAAATAGTAGCGTGAACGCGAAACCAACCACACCAAAGTATGAGCCAAGTATTTATTTTATTTTGGTCCGTAACAGAATGCTGCACCCCAAGATTGAATGCAGCCGAAATGACTGCATTAGGTGACTGTGTTAGTATAGCACAGGGGTCACAACGCGGTGCCCGCAGGCACCAGGTAGCCCGTAAGGACCAGATGAGTCGCCCGCTGGCCTGTTCTAAAAATAGCTCAAATAGCAGCACTTACCAGTGCGCTGCCTCTATTTTTCAAATTTTATTTATTTACTAGCAAGCTGGTCTCACTTTGCTCGACATTTTTAATTCTAAGAGAGACGAAACTCAAATAGAATTTGAAAATCCAAGAAAATATTTTAAAGACTTGATCTTCACTTGTTTAAATAAATTCATTTATTTTTTTCACTTTGCTTCTTATAACTTTCAGAAAGACAATTTTAGACAAAAACTACAGCCTTAAAAATGATTTTAGGATTTTTAAACACATATACTTTTTTACCTTTTAAAGTCCTTCCTCTTCTTTCCTGACGATTTAAATCAATGTTTAAGTATTTTTTTTTAATTGTAAAGAATAATAAATACATTTTAATTTAATTCTTCATTTTAGCTTCAGTTTTTTCGACGAAGAATATTTGTGAAAAATGTCTTTAAATTTATTACGATTAAAATTCCCAAAAAATTATTCTGGCAAATCTAGAAAATCTGTAGAAGGATATTGAAATCTTATTTCAAAGTCTTTTGAATTTCTTTTAAATTTTTTGTTTTGGAAAATCTAGAAGAAATAATGATTTGTCTTTGTTAGAAATATAGCTTGGTCCAATTTGTTATATATTCTAACAAAGTGCAGATTGGATTTTAACCTATTTAAAACATGTCATCAAAATTCTAAAAATTAATCTTAATCTGGAAACATTACTAATGATGTTCCATATATTATTATTTTTAATTTTTTTCAAAAATATTCAAATTAGCTAGTTTTTCTCTTTATTTTTTTCAATTGAATTTTGACTTTTAAAGAGTCGAAATTGAAGATAAACTATGTTTCAAAATGTAATTTTCATTTTTTTCCTGTTTTCTCCTCTTTTAAACCGTTCAATGAAGTGTTTTTTTCATCATTTATTCTCTACAAAAACCTTCCGTAAAAGGAAAAAAAAATTTACGACGGTATGACAGACAGAAATACCCATTTTTTTATATATATAGATTTTTTTATTAAAGGTAAATTAAGCAAATTGGCTATTTCTGGCAATTTATTTAAGTTTGTATCAAACTGGTAGCCCTTCACATTAATCAGTACCCAAGAAGTAGCTCTTGGTTTCAAAAAGGTTGGTGACCCCTGGTATAGCATGTGTTGTACCGTCTGTATAAATGGCCAAAAAAATACAAAATATACTGTTTAGGAAAATATTGAAGGTATTGGAGTCATACTTTTGTGTAAGTTGCTTCTGTTGCTTTTGTCGGTCAGTGAAAGAAATATACTCCGACACGGGGTGAAGTCGAATTGAACCATAAACAAAGAGAGACAATCTTATCTCGGTCGTAATGTTGTGTTGTTATGTTAGCAGAACGGTGTTATTATGACGATGCATTGTCGTCACTGTCAAACTAGTGTGACCTGCGCCTGGGGGTCAAAACAACTTCCCTGTTTGTTGGTACTTTTCCGGACGGTATCGTGACGTTTTATGACAGTTTGTGACGATTTGCTACAGTTTTCGGTGTTTGTGTTCGGTCTACCTCTTCCAATGGCTGTAATACCAACATGTAAATATTCAAAGGATATATGTATGTAAAGTCTTTATATATGTGTGTGCTTGTATGTATATGTATATACAATATATATATATATATATATGTGTGTGTGTGTGTGTATATGTGTATATTATATATAATATACACATATATATATATATAATATATATGTAGGTATGGTGTTCTTGGGATGCAACTCAGTATTCTTCTTCTTCCAAGCAAGACGAGTTGAGTTTATACCAAAAAGTTCTATTTTGGTTTCATCTGACCACATGACATTCTCCCACTCCTCTGCTGTATCATCCATGTATCCATTTTGGTATAAACTCAACTCGTCGTATTTGGAGGAAGAAGAATACTGAGTTGCATCCCAAGAACACCATACCTACTGTGAAGCATGGGGGTGGAAACTTCATGCTTTGGGGCTGTTTTTCTGCTAAGGGGACAGTACGATTGATCCGTGTTAAGGAAAGAATGAATGGGGCCATGTATCGTGAGATTTTGAGCCAAAACCTCCTTCCATCGGTGAGAGCTTTGAATGGTTGACCAAATGCTTATTTTCCACCATAATTTACAAATAAATTATTTAAAATTCCTACAATGTGAATTCCTGGATTTTTTTTCACATTCTGTCTCTCACAGTTGAAGTGTAGCTATGATGAAAATCACAGACCTCTGTCATCATTTAAGTGGGGGAACTTGCACAATCGGTGGCTGACTAAATACTTTTTTGCCCCACTGTATATATATATATATATATATGTATACACACATATACTGTACATATAATGTTTTCTATTATGTGTTGTAAATGGTGTATCTTTTGTACAACTGAAGTGTACTCCAAATGAGTGTATTTTTTGGACATATATTTATGTTGTGATATAATGTTCGGTTTTTTTTCAATTGATCTATGGAAGAAAAGAAAATAAACACCTAAGAACTGCAATTTATGCTTATTTACTTCCACCCATCCATTTTTTACCGCTTATTCCCTTCTGGGTCGCGGGGGGCGCTGGAGCCTATGTCAGCTACAATCGGGCGGAAGGCGGAGTACACCCTGGACAAGTCGCCACTGTTCTTCATAAACTTTGATATATATATATATATATATATATATATATACATATACATGTGTGTGTGTGTGTGAGAGAGAGGATGCATGTATATGTATGTGTATATTATATACAATATATGTGTGTGTGAGTATGTATGTATATGTATGTGTATATTATTTATAATATACACATACAGTAAATAATAATATATATGCCTATATACATGCATGTACTGTATGTATGCATTTTTATATTAAATATGCATATATTTGTGTGTATATATGTATATATATATGTGTGTGTGTATACAGTATATATATACCGTATAATGTATATATGTATGTATGTATATATATGTATAATACTATATATTATACTATACATATTATTACTATATTATTATTACATATTATGACTATATATTATAATAATTTACATATTATAATACTAAATACTATACATATTATGTACATATATATAATGTATAATGGCCTCATTATATTATCACACAATGTACAGTACATACAAATTGATGGATAACTTGCTTTGAAATCACAAGTCATGGTGACAAGCAAATATTTAAGTATTTATTTCTACAAACAAATTGTAATGCAGAACATAATAATTAGGGTGCTCAAAAAAGTCAATTCACATCTGAATCGAACATAAAATTTAAAAATATATATATCTCTAAATACATATTTAGTCTATCTCCATGCTTACTCACGCTGCATATGCGTCATACATCAGCGACCAAAATGTTTTGTAACTTTTAACCTGTCCTGTAAAGGTTGTATTAAACTTATTACACCAAAATATTACATTGCAAGAATGGTGTTGAATCAGGAATCGATCCTGAATCGAATCTTCACCCCAAGAATCAGAGTCTGATTGAACCGTGAGCTGGCTCTAACAATAAAGTTTAAAACATATGCAATTTTATACATTACACGTGTGTATTTTTGCAAAATGGAAACCATGAATACATTTAGTCGGCACATTATTTCCAAGCTTTCTCAGGCCATGTTAAATGATATGGCGGGGCCAGATCTGGCCCCGGGGCCTTGAGTTTAACACCTGTGCCCTACCTAACATCCTGACATCCTGGTCACCAAACTGCTGGATTTAGGCCTACCCTCACCCACCTGTCTTTGGATTAAGAACTTCCTGACCAACCGACCTCAGACAGTAAAAATTGGCCCCCAGCTCTCCTCCCCCCGCACACTCAGCATCGGCTCCCCACAGGGCTGTGTGCTGAGCCCTTTGCTGTATTCCCTCTACACCCATGACTGTAGTCCAGCCCACTCGGAGAACACCATCATCTAGTTCGCCGATGACACAACGGTGGTGGGTCCCAATACAGGGGGGATGAGTGAATAATTTGGCACTTAATACCACAAAAACCAAGGAACTCATCTTAGACTTCAGGAAAAACACTGCAGACCCCGTCCCCCTCTACATTTAACGGCGAGGAGGTGGAGAGAGTCAGCTCCTTCAAGTTCCTCGGCACCGTCATATCTGCTGACCTGTCCTGGACCCAAACTACAACTGCGGTCATCCGGAAGGCCCAGCAGAGACTCCACTTCCTGAGGGTGCTGAGGAAGAACAGACCAGAGAGGCAGCTGATGGTGACCTTGTATCGCTCGGCTGCCGAGAGCCTGCTGATGTACTGCATAACGGTGTGGTACGCCAGCTGCACTGAAGCAGACAAACAGGCGATTCAGAGGGTCATAAAGTCTGCACAAAAAATCATCGGCTGTCCCCTGCCCTCCCTGAAGGATTCACACAACTCCCGTTGCCTCAACAGAGCAAAAAACATTACCAAGGACAGCACACACCTTGGCTTCCACCTGTTCGACTTGCTAGCATCAGGCAGGCGCTACAGGTGCATCAGAGCCAGAACAAACAGGCTCAGAGACAGCTTCTTTCCCAAAGCTATCACCATGTTGAACTCTAACTTAAAATGATAATAATTCACCGCTATACTTCTGTGCAATACTACCCTTCGAGTGCAATACGTCCGACACTGATTGTTATTTATTACTTCGGTACTCTTGTCTTGTTCTGTATATTGTACAGTATTTTGTACTTCTATAGTGTTTTGTATATTGTACCGGATTGCCTATTATTTTTATTGGATAGTAGTCTGTTTATTTCAATTGTTAGTTTTTCCTTTTTATCTCTTATGTCATTTATTTCACCCCATATTTGTTCCCAGTAACGCACCTTAAGTTGGAGTCTTTAATCTCGTTATATGCAAATATAATGACAATAAAGTTCATTCTATTCTATTCTATTCTATTCTAACAAGTGCAATATAATTAATTGGTAAGTTAATGCGTGTGAGTCATAGTCACGAACCGCATTTATGTCACCGAGCCACACTAGTTTCCCTTTAGAGGTGCCTTTCTGGACAGCTTTGCTTTATCTGTAAAGCCACTTAAAATTTAACCAAGACTTAGAATGCTCAGCATGGATTTAGAGTGTGCGCGTGAGAGAATCTTTGTCCTATTAATCGGCAGCCTTTCGGGGATTGCACTGAATGGTAGGTAGATAGTACTTTATTGATTCCTTCAGGAGAGTTCCTTCAGGAAAATTAAAAATCCAACACAGCAGCGAGAGTCCCGTCCACAACGGAGCCAGCAGGAATAGAACCCATCTCTTTTTTGAGGTGTCACTGGATATTCATTTTAATGACAAATGATGTATCTTCTGCTAAATACTGCATAGTGACATGTCCTGAATGCCTTGAAATCTGCACTGTTTTCATTTTAAATTATTTTTATCCAGCAACAGTGACTTTTTGCTATCTTGACAATGACTATTTTAATATTAAATGTAATTAGATTTTTTTATGGACAACTTGGAACATATTTTGTCACATTGACATTCTGCCACCCCCCCGCCAGTGACATTTATTATCTTATTGTTTTATATTCACCTGGTTGCAGTGGAGTCCTCCTGCCACCAGGGGACGCCCAAACAAACAATTGCGAAAGGGGAAACCTTTGATAGCAAAACGACAAAAGTCGTGTTTTTAATCAATGCCAGTCTGCAAAATGAATACGCACTCAAGTTTTATTAGACGATTTTGGTGAAGAGACGAGAACGAAAATTAGTTTAAGAAAAAAGAGACTTACTATTTATACAGTGAAACAAATAAGTATTTGAACACCCTGCTATTTTACAAGTTCTCCCACTTAAAATCAGGGAGGGGTCTGAAATTTTCACAGTAGTTGCATGTCCACTGTATGAGAGATTACCTAAAAAGAAAAATCCAGAAATCCGAAATCTATGATTTTTTAACAATTTATTTGTGTGATAAAGCTGAAAATAAGTATTTGAACACTCAATCAATCGATGTTTACTTATATAGCCCTCAATCACTAGTGTCTCAAAGGGCTGCACAAACCACAACACAAACCACTACGACATCCTCGGTAGGCCCACATAAGGGCAAGAAAAACTCACACCCAGTGGGAGGTCAGTGACAATGACGACTATGAGAACCTTGGAGAGGACGAAAGCAATGGATGTTGAGCGGGTCTAACATGATACTGTGAAAGTTCAATCCATAATGGATCCAACACAGCAGCGAGAGTCCCGTCCACAACGGAGCCAGCAGGAAACCATCCCAAGCGGAGACGGATCAGCAGCGCAGGGATGTCCCAAGCCGATACACAGGCAAGCGGTCCATCCTGGGTCCCGACTCTGGACAGCCAGTACGTCATCCATGGCCATCGGACCGGACCCCCTCCACAACGGAGAGCCGGACCCCCTCCACAACGGAGAGTCGGACGTAGGAGTAAAAGAAAAGAAACGGCAGATCAACTGGTCTAAAAAGGGAGTCTATTTAAAGGCTAGAGTATACAAATGAGTTTTAAGGTGAGACTTAAATGCTTCTACTGAGGTGGCATCTCGAACTGTTACCGGGAGGGCATTCCAGAGTACTGGAGCCCGAATGGAAAACGCTCTATAGCCCGCAAACTTTTTTTGGGCTTTGGGAATCACTAATAAGCCGGAGTCCTTTGAACGCAGATTTCTTTCCGGGACATATGGTACAATGCAATGGGCAAGATAGGCTGGAGCTAGACCGTGTAGTATTTTATATGTAAGTAGTAAAACCTTAAAGTCACATCTTAAGTGCACAGGAAGCCAGTGCAGGTGAGCCAGTACAGGCGTAATATGATCAAACTTTCTTGTTCTTGTCAAAAGTCTAGCAGCCGCATTTTGTACCAACTGTAATCTTTTAATGCTAGACATGGGGAGACCCGAAAATAATACGTTACAGTAATCGAGGCGAGACGTATACACCAACATTAATTTTTGGTAGAGTAGCCTTTGTTTGCAATAGCAGAGGTCAAACGTTTCCTGTAGTTCTTCACAAGGTTTGCAGACTGCAGGAGGGATTTTGGCCCACTCCTCCACACAGATCTTCTCTAGATCAGTCAGGTTTCTGGGCTGTCACTGAGTAACACAGACTTTCAGCTCCCTCCAAAGAGCTGTATCACACAAATAAATTGTTAAAAAAGATCATACATTGTGATTTCTGGATTTTTCTTTTTAGTTTATCTCTCATACAGGGGACATGCACCTACCGTGAAAATTTCAGACCCCTCCATGATTTCTAAGTGGGAGAACTTGCAAAATAGCAGGGTGTTCAAATACTTCTTTTCTTGACTGTATATGAACACACACTGGATTGAATAGGACAGTGTTTTTCAACCTTTTTTGAGCCAAGGCACATTTTTTGCGCTGAAAATTTCCACCAGGAGAAATCATTAAAAAACAAAACGCAGTTAACAGTAAAAAGTCGTTGTCACAATTGTTGGGTATGACTTAAAAGCATAACCAAACATGCATCGCTATAGCTCTTGTCTCAAAGTAGGTGTACTGTCACCACCTGTCACATCACGCCGTGACTTATTTTGAGCTTTTTGCTGTATTCCTGTGTGTAGTGTTTTAGTTTCTGACTTGCACTCCCATTTTGGTGGCTTTTTCTCTTTTTTTTTGGTATTTTCCTGTAGCAATTTGATGTCTTCCTTTGAGCGATATTTCCCGCATCTACTTTGTTTTAGCAATTATTAGTATTTCAGTTGTTTTTATCCTTCTTTGCGCCACAGTAAGTCTTTGCTGTCGTCCAGCATTCGGTATTTGTTTACTTTGTAGCCAGTTCAGTTTTAGTTTCGTTCTACATAGTCTTTCCCTAAGCTTCAATGCCTTTTCTTAGGGGCACTCACCCTTTGTTTATTTTTGGTTTAAGCATTAGATACCTTTTTACCTGCACCATGCCTCCCGCTGTTTCTGACATCTACAAAGCAATTAGCTACCGGCTGCCACCTACTGATATGGAAGAGTATTACACGGTTACTCTGCCGAGCTCAAGACAGCACCAACACTCAACAACAAAACATAATTTGCAGACTATAATTACTGGTTTGCCAAAAATATTTTTAACCCAAATAGGTGAAACTAGATAATCTCTCACGGCACACCAGACTGTATCTCACACAGTGGTTGAAAATCCTGAAATTTTTAGGAACTCAGAAAAATTATAGTTTGAATTTCCAGAATGGTGGAATATGTTGAAGGTGGTATTGTTTGTATCGGTTGAAAAATGTGGAAATGGTGGAAGTTTGAAAAATGACCAAATCATTTTGGATGGTAAAAATGTCGCGGAAAACCTGGATTTCTGCAAAATCTGAGAATTTGGGGGAAATTTGACAGGGAAAGCCCGAACAGTTTGAAGTTGGAACGGTTTGAATCGGTTGAAAAAAATGTGAAAGGTAAAATCTGGAGAAGAAGAAGAAAAAGTTGAAGTTGAAAACCATTTATGTGAATGCTTCGGAGCATTCACACAATAACAGAAGGAAAAAACATTTGTGTGTGAATGAGTGTGAAAAATAAATAAATTAGTGAATGAGTGTGAACAAAAAAAAAAATTAACAATTAGATTGCATTTTGCCACCGGAAGTAGATAAAGTAGCGTGGGGGTATCTTGGTAAATACATTATAAAAAAGCAAAATCCCCGGATGTACTGTACCGCCTCACTTTAGCTACCTCTATCTCCGCCACTTCGCCACCGCCTGCCAGTCAAAACGAGCCTCCTCCTCCCCCCCCCCCCGCCTACGCTGTCCCCGCCCAGCGGCTTTCCCTCCCTCTCCACCCCTGCAGTCACCGACCGCTTCGATGAAGGCGAGCGAGGCCGAAAGGAGAGCCCCCTCAAAGCCGGGTGTGAAAGCCGAGAAGTGAACCCCCTTCCCTTCCCTCCCACCGCGGCGGTGTGTCGAGAACCTCCGCGCCCCGGCACGGCAGCCCACCGACTCCTGCGGTCGCTTCTCCGTCCACGTCGCCTGGATTCGATCGTCCGAGCAGCACCATGGTAAGCGGCTACTGTTTTCATTTCCCGCCTGGTAAACACTCCTCCATAGTGGGGAGGCTTCCTTCTTTTTACGTCGAGTAATACACTTTTTTATGTAGTTATTTGGGTTAAAAGTCGACCACACGAGCACCGGAGGGGGTAACATGCTACTTTTGGCGCCTGTGCGCGACACCCGGAGGCTGTCAGCGGCAGCCTGGAGGAGCCTTTGGCCCACATTCGCTCCTCTTGATCCCTCCTCGGCGGAACTGTCACTGCTTA
This sequence comes from Nerophis ophidion, assembly GCF_033978795.1. Classification (NCBI taxonomy): domain Eukaryota; kingdom Metazoa; phylum Chordata; class Actinopteri; order Syngnathiformes; family Syngnathidae; genus Nerophis; species Nerophis ophidion. The sequence goes on along the minus strand of NC_084619.1, from coordinate 56,980,532 downwards.
CTTTTGTTTTGCTGACACAAATTCGCGCAGGAAATTCCAGCCAGAACGTCTTTTTGTGCATAATTTGACATTTGCAACTATTAAAAAAAGTATACATTTTTTTATATACTACGTTTGCAGTGGAAGAACCATTAACAAGCCGCCATAGTAGAACGCTATCTGTATCTGCTTTCTGATCTGCATGTACTATAAAAGTGAAGGTGAGGTTGCCTAGTAACCACAAGACATCAGTGGAGTATGCATCAGGCAGGATTCGAACTAGGAACTACAACCGTCAAGCCTTTGAGCCCCCACACTCACTGGAATGTAGTGAAGTGCTGCCAAAGAACAACAAATAGCTTAATAACTCCCATTCTTACCTGACTCATAAATTGTCAATCATCTCCGCTGTGGAAAGGTACTTATTGCAACATTTCTTTCATTTTATGTCAATTGTTTTTAAAATTATTTTTTATTGTACAACTAACATACATTCATAATGTAATGTACTGCTTGCCTGTGTATCGGCTGGGGACATCTCTGCGCTGCTGATCCGCCTCCGCTTGGGATGGTTTCCTGCTGGCTCCGCTGTGAACGGGAGTCTCGCTGCTGTGTTGGATCCGCTTTGGACTGGACTCTCGCGACTGTGTTGGATCCATTATGGATTGAACTTTCACAGTATCATGTTAGACCCGCTCGACATCCATTCCTCCTCTCCAAGGTTCTCATAGTCATCATTGTCACCGACGTCCCACTGGGTCATTATTGTCACCGATGTCCCACTGGGTGTGAGTTTTCCTTGCCCTTATGTGGGCCTACCGAGGATGTCGTAGTGGTTTGTGCAGCCCTTTGAGACACTAGTGATTTAGGGCTATATAAGTAAACATTGATTGATTGATTGACTCAACAATCAAGGTACTTTCAACAACAAGGAAAGAAAACATAAAGCAAATACAGATAAAGAATTGAATAATAAATACATATTAAAGCTGCAAGCAGCGTTGGTCGGGCCCGCCTTTGGCTGCTGCCCCCGTGACCCAAGCCCTGGTCTAAGTCAGACCTACATAGAGGTTTTTGTTTCATGTCTCTACGACATTCCTAACAGAAGTTACAAGCAGTTTTGTCAGGGTTTTTTCCGAGGGGGCTCTAGAGCGCAAGTTTGATTTTTGGGGTTTGGTTTTTTATTAGATGGAAATTTTCGCCAGTGCTGGTGTGTGTGTAAAATCTGGTGAGTTTCGAAGCATGTTAAGGGTGTCAAATTACAGATCGGCGTTTCTGGATGTTGTTGATAAATGGCTTTCGCTTTGCATAGTAGAGCTTTAACTTGCACTTTGAAGCATTTTAAGGGGGTCAAATTACAGCTGAAAGAGGCAAAAATGACATGTTTTAGGAAACTTTCCGCAGGGGTTCTTTGAAGGCGCGTAAAATCAAAACCGGAGAAGTAATCAAAACTCTGTGAATAACTTTTAATCAGAAGGCTTCAATCTCCCTCCTGTGCGAGTTTGAAGCCGACACGATAAACGCGGAGATACTGTTTGAAAAAAGGTGACGGGTTTTTACAAAACTTTTGTTTTGAAGGGGTAATTTTTAACTTCCTGTTGATTTTTGCTGAAGTATGTCGATTATTAAAATGTAGGTCTAAGTGAGACCTACATAGAGGTTTTTGTTTCATATTTTTCCGAAATTCCTACCGGAAGTTACAAGCAGTTTTATCTGTTTTCTCTTCCTAAGAGCATTTTTTTTCTGTGTTTTATTCAAAAATTGCGCTAGAGCACATTTTTTAATTTTGGGGTTTGTTTTTTTCATTAGATCGCAATTTTTGCCAGTCCTGATGTGTGTGCTAAGTTTGGTGAGTTTTAAAGCTTTTTAAGGGGGTCAAATTACAGGTCAAAGCTTGGGATGGTTTCCTGCTGGCTCCGCTGTGAACGGGACTCTCGCTGCTGTGTCTTGGATCCTCTTTGGACTGGACTCTCGCGACTGTGTTGTATCCATTGTGGATTGAAATTTCACAGTATCCTGTTAGATCCGCTCGACATCCATTGCTTTCCTCCTCTCTAAGGTTCTCATAGTCATCATTGTCACCGACGTCCCACTGGGTCATAATTGTCACCAATGTCCCACTGGGTGTGAGTTTTCCTTGCCCTTATATGGGCCTACCGAGGATGTCGTGGTGGTTTGTGCAGCCCTTTGAGACACTAGTGATTTAGGGCTATATAATTAAACATTGATTGATTGATTGAAAGAGGCAAAAATAGCATTTTTTACGAAAATTTTGCGAAAATTTTGCTTTGAATGGGTTTTTGTAAAATTTTTGTAGATTTTAGCCCTAGAGGGTAAAATTTTGAAATCTAGGTCTAAGTCAGCCCTACTTTGAGTTTTTTGTTTCATGTCTCTAGGACATTGCTAACGGAAGTTACAAGCAGTCTGTTTTTTTTTTCTTCCCAGGGGGCGCTAGCACGCAATTTAAATTTTTGGGCTTTGGTTGCTTAATATGTTGGGAATGTTTGCCATGCCAATGTGTGTGTTAAATTTGGTGAGTTTTGAAGCATGTTAAGGTGGTCAAATTACAGCGTGTAGGTGCGGAATAAAAAAGAAAGAATAATAATAATAATAATAATGATAAAACGCACGACGAACAATAGGGTCCTTTGGCCCATTGCAAAAGGACTCCTTTGAGAGTCCTTTTGCAATGGGCCTGGCGGACCCTAATTAAAGCTGCAAGCAGCGATGGACGGGACCGACTTTTGCTGGTTTTTCCTGCCTTTACCCATTCAACATATCTTTACCTGCACATTACCTACCTTCTCTGCATTGTTTGGTCACGCTGGTGCTTCCTGCTTTTAAGCGGCCATCTTGAGACGGCAGCATCAGTGCACCAGTTCTTTGAAGGCTCGTAAAATCAAAACCGGAGCAGTTAGAAAAACTCTTTACGCAACTTTTAATCAATAAATTCAATCTCTTTCCTGTGCGAGTTTGAAGCCGATACAACAAAAGGGTCTTAGAGGAGATAATGTTTGAAAAAAGGTGACAGGTTTCTACAAAACTTTTTTTTTGAAGGGGTAATTGCCAACTTCCTGTTGATTTTTGCTGAAGGATGGCAATAACTAAATGTAGGTCTAAGTGAGACCCACATAGAGGTTTTTGTTTCATGTCTTTACGACATTCCCACCGGAAGTTACAAGCAGTTTTGTCTGTGTTTTCTTCCCAAGAGCAGTTTGGTCAGTGTTTTATTCCTAGGGGCCGCTCGAGCGCAATTTTTGGTTTTTTATTTTTATTTTTATTTTTTTATTTTTATTTTTTATTAGATCGCAATTTTCACCAGTCCTGATGTGTGTGTCGAGTTTTGTGAGTTTTGAAGCATTTTAAGGGGGTCAAATTACAGCTCAAAGAGGCAAAAATTACATTTTTTAGGAAACTTTTGTTTTGAAGGGGTTTTTGCCAACTTCCTGTTGATTTTTGCTGAAGGAGGTCAGGTGTAAGTCAGACCTACATAGAGGTTGTGGTTTCATGTCTCTACGACATTCCTAACGGAAGTTACAAAAAGTTTTGTCTGTGTTTTTTCCTAGGGGGTGCTAGAGCGCAATTTTGAGTTTTGGGTTTTGGTTTTTTGATTAGATCACAATTTTTGCCAGTCCTGATGTGTGTGTTAAATTTGGTGAGTTTCGAAGCATGTTAAGGGGGTCAAATTACAGCTCGAAGAGGCGGCTGTATAAGAATAATAAAACCTTAGAAATACAATAGGGTCCTCTGTCCCAAAGGGACATTCAGTCCCTAAATATGGACTGGATTCTCACTATTATGTTAGATCCACTATGGACTGGACTCTCACAATGTTATGCTCGATCCACTCGACGTCCCCACATCGCAATCAATCAATGTTTATTTATATAGCCCTAAATCACAAGTGTCTCAAAGGGCTGCACGAGCCACAACGACATCCGCGGTTCAGCGCCCACATAAGGTCAAGGAAAAACTCACAACCCAGTGGGACGTCAATGAAAATGACTGTCTGTGGTCCTCTCCGAGGTTTCTCATTGCCCCATTGGGTTGGGTTTTTCCTTGCCCTGATGTGGGATCTGAAGTGAGGATGTCGTCGTGGCTTGTGCAGCCCTTTGAGACACCCGTGTTTTAGGGCTATATAGATAAACATTGATTGATTAATTGCAATAAATAAAAAAGACAAAAATGGCCACCGAAATCACTTTAAATGTTTTTAACAAATATATCAATTTAAGGACTTTTGTACTTTTAATCATTCTCCAAGATTTGATTGATAATTTTCACCCTTTAAGCCAATTGTACGGAATATGTACTGTACTGTGCAATCTACTAATATAAGTTCCAATCAATCAATTGAATTAGAAAATGTAGGACTTACTGTCATAAATTGACATTTATGTAGAAAATGTTTTGCCTGGAGCATAATAACGTTGACAAACATTTCTATGTTACAGTCGTTTAGAAAAATACCAAATTAGATCTCTTCTATAGGGAATGGTGACATCTCCACATACTTGTTTCTCAGCCAATCTCTAATCTCCCAAAACACATGTACACTCTGCATTTTATGTCAATTTCGACTGCTATACAGTATATTGGCACGTCCTGGGTCCTACATCAATCAATCAATGTTTATTTATATAGCCCTAAATAACAAGTGTCTCAAAGGGCTGCACAAGCCAGAGAGACATCCTCGGTTCAGATCCCACATCAGGGCAAGGAAAAACTTAATCCAGTAGGATGACAATAAGAAACCTTGGAGAAGACCCCAGTCCCTAGTGGATCCAAAAATAATACTGAGAGTCGAGTCCTTAGTGGGGCCAGCATGGGGGAATCCCAAGCGGAGACAGGTCAGCAGCGTAGAGATGTCCCCAACCGATGCACAAATGAGCGGTCCACCCCAGGTCCCGACTCTGGACAGCCAGCACTTCATCCATGGCCACCGAACCTGTGCCCCCCGTCCCCACCACGAGGGAGAGGGGGGCAGAGCAGAAAAGGAAAGAAACGGCAGATCAACTGGTCTAAAAGGGGGGTCTATTTAAAGGCTAGAGTATACAAATGAGTTTTAAGATGGGACTTAAATGCTTCTACTGAGGTAGCATCTCTAACTGTTACCAGGAGGGCATTCCACAGTACTGGAGCCCGAATAGAAAACGCTCTATGGCCCGCAGACTTTTTTTGGGCTCTAGGAATCACTAATAAGCCGGAGTTCTTTGCAGATTTTTCTTGCCGGGACATATGGTACAATACAATTTTTTTTCCTGAAGGAATCAATAAAGTACTATCTATCTATCTATCTATCTATACAATCGGCAAGATAGGATGGAGCTAGACCGTGTAGTATTTTATACGTAAGTAGTAAAACCTTAAAGTCACATCTTAAGTGCACAGAAAGCCAGTGCAGGTGTCCAAAGTGCTGCCCGGGGGGAAATTACAATTGTTTTTATTGGCCCGCGTGTGACGATAATTTGGCACGTTCCCAAGGTGTTTAACACCTGCAAAGGAGTTTTATGTGGGTGTTGAATAACACCTAACAACAAAACAAAATGCTGGGGCTCAGCAAAGATTTACGAGGGGAAAAGTGTCCACAAGAGTAAACGTACGATAAGTATGATTTTCCCGGGAGACTCCCGATTTTCAGTGCACCTCCTGAAAATCTCCCGGGGCAACCATTCTCCCGATTTCCACCCGGACAACAATATTGGGGGCGTGCCTTTAGCGTCCTCCCTCACATGAAACCTTCACCCTTTAACAGCTGCATGCTGTCCAGGCGTCCACTTTTCCTCCATATAAACAGCGTGCCGGTCCAGTCACATAGTAATGTAGCGTTGGATGGGTTTAACAGTCGTCTTTACTTGAAGATGTCAAGAAATGCTCACACGTTGTATGATCTTTTAACTGGTTTAATGATAAAGTTGGGGTTCACGGTGGCAAAGGGGTTAGTGCGTCTGCCTCACAATACGAAGGTCCTGAGTAGTCCTGGGTTCAATCCCAGGCTCGGGATCTTTCTGTGTGGAGTTTGCGTGGGTTCCCTCCGGGTACTCCGGCTTCCTCCCACTTCCAAAGAAATGCACCTGGGGATAGGTTGATTGGCAACACTAAATTGGCCCTAATGTGTGAATGTGAGTATGAATGTTGTCTATCTGTGTTGGCCCTGCGATGAGGTGGCGACTTGTCCAGGGTGTACACCGCCTTCCGCCCGATTGTAGCTGAGATAGGCATCGGGGCCCCCCGCGACCCCAAAGGGAATAAGCGGTAGGAAATGGATGGATGGATGATAATGTTAATTTCAAGCTCACACACAAGTGAATGCATAGCATACTTGGTCAACAGCCATACAGGCCACACTGAGGGTGGCCGTATAAACAACTTTAACATTGTTCGTAATATGCGCCACAGTGTGAACCCACACCAAACAAGAATGACAAACACATTTCGAGAGAACACAACATAAACACAACAGAACAAATACCCAGAACCCCTTGCAGCACTAACTCTTCCATGACGCTACAATAACATTCGTGGCTTTTGGAGCTCAGTGCACAAATGCACACAAGAAAGAGACGAAGCCGAAGAACGAAGAAGAGACATTGCGACGACGAGTAAGAAGAAATACACTTGCAAGCTCCAAAATTATTGGAAAAAATCATTTCATTTCATCTAGGACAGGTCGAAGGTGAAGGGGTATGCTGCCTGCACCTCAAACCCTGCCCCCAGCAACCCCCCACGCCCCACAGTTTCCGAATTCGGAGGTCTCAAGGTTGGCAAGTATGACGTAAGGATGATGTTCGAAAACTGGTTCTCCCGATGCTTCGATAAGAAAGGGACCGATTCCATGGATTCGAATCCCTTTTTGAGAACCGGTACCCGTTATCGAAGCCACCCATCCATCTATTTTTTACCGCTTGTCCATTTTGGGTTCGCGGGGGGACGCTGGAGCCTATCTATACCGTGTTTTCGCGACCATAGGGCGCAATGTTTTAAAACGCGCCGTGTCAGTTACGGGTGCTATTTCTGTATTTAATGCATAAATAAGGCGCAGGGTATTTTTGGGCGCAGGCATGGTTAAACATACGCTAGCATGCGTGGATGCTGTTTTAAAAAGGCAGCAGGAGCAAAGCTGAGTTCGGTTGTACTTTATTGAGGTATTTACAAATGTACTCAGGTTATTTTTTGCACTTTCTGTTTTGGAAATGACATGGATGTTTGTGCCACTGCTTAATAACTGTTTAATAAATACAGTTTTGGTAAATTAACTTAGTTGTGATTTCTCTCTGCATGAAAGTTTAAAATGAGCATATATTAATGCAGTATGAAGAAGAATGTTTTAATGTAGACACATAGAATCGTCATACTGCTGTGATTATATGCATCAACTGTTAATTCAAGGCCAAGGCAAAATATCGAGATATATATTGTGTATCGTGACATGGCCTAAAAATATTGAGATATTAATAAAAGGCCATATCACCCAGCCCTACGCTAATGACATATTGACCTAAAAAATATTGACAATAAATATTATCATTGTCAACATTATTTTGAGACCAAATTGACCACTGATAATACATAATAATAATAATGCAAGTACAATCTTTCAAATGCAATGAACGTGTATTCCTCATATATTTTAACATTGTAATTGAAGTGTAAAGGTTTAAATATCCAAGTTAAATAAAACAAATGATAAAATCAAAATCAAATATACAAAAAATTTTAGCACTTGAATAAAAATCACAACCAAAAGCAATAAGATAAGTTCTGTCTCTGTCAAGGAGGGGGTGGTGGACCCTCAAATACATACACACCACCCAAATAATAAATATTGTGGCAAAAATTATCACAGTTATTATTTTTCTTGAGGTATTGTTGAAAGCTCTCAAAAAGTAATTATACCCAGACTAAAATCGTTTAACCAACTTTTGTGTGTTTTTTTTAAGTAAAATAAATAGAAAAACAGTGTACTTTATTGGCAAATGAAACATTAAATACTGTCCTGGCTCTGTAAAATCCATATTTTTTTAAATTACTGTGTTCAAATATGTTTGTATTATTTAATTTGTAAACATTTTAGAATGTTTTTTTTTAATAAATGCAAATTGGATGTCAGTTCGTTTCACTTCCGGTTTAAGTGACGTCACGCGAGTTCACTTCCTGTTGATAACGTCTGTTTCAACTTGACACTGTGGACTTTATATCGATTAATTCGCGCAAAGACAGCACAGCCTTTATGTGCAACCTGAATAAATGTAAATAAATGAATATCTTAGTTGTTTACACAGTAAAGTAAGGGTTGGATTGAGGTATGGCGTTTCTTAATGGGGAAAGAGGTTAATGTCTCTTGCTTTCATGTTGGGATTTAAAATAGCTTGAAAGCTAACGCAAGTCAGTCCATAATTTTATCGCGACCCCAAAAGGGACAAGCGGTAGGCAATTGATGGATGGATGGTTAATGTCTCTTGTTTTCATGTTGGGATTCAAAATAGCTTGAAAGCTAACGTGAGTCGGTCCATCATTTTATCAATCAGGTTTTTTTTTTATAATTTAAATTTAATACGATAATACTAACCGTCAGGAGTTTTTCCGCGGTTCTCTTCACTACCGTTTATGTGCTTGCTGTACAAACACCCGCAGCCGCTGAAACCGATGCAGCCCGTAACTACACATGCACATGGCGATTATCAACCCTTGCGAAGTTATCGAGTTCTTTAGTAATGATCATTGGTCTAATACGAGCTAAAATGGTGTGAAAAGTGACTGGAGTGGTGCATGGGGTATATGAGTTAACATGGCTTTTGTACCTTTTTGTGGGGATTGAAGTGGCTGAGAAGGATTAGTGCTGACACACAAAATGAAGGATTACACAGTAGAATAACTAACGAGAGAATCAGTAGCAGGTTATTTGCATTAGCATTCAGCCGGATGCTTATTTGTCTTGGTGGAAGACGGCCTGCACTCTATTTACGGAGCCGTCTGAACTCCTCGGCTTTGCATTCTTTCCCATTGATCTCGGCTATATGGTCTGACACTTTTGTGTGGAGGAGGACCTTAAACATTGCACACTTGTTTTTTTTCTCCTCTCAAAGACAATTCCCCATATAATTGAGCCTCCATTCTGGGCTTCTTTTGAGGATTTATAGGACTTCTGGAGTCCAAACGGATGCGTGCCTATGTGCACGATGGATGTCAGGCTGAACTATCTCTCTCTCTACCTCGTTCTTGGTAGACAGCAATGCAGCTCATCGATTCTACCTCTTTATCACTTTAAAAATGCATTCAAAAACCGCCAACAATATTTAATTTACAATAACCAAGCCGTAGCAACATTGTTTTTGTGAAAGCAAACACCAAGGAACTATTTTTCTAGCGTACTAAATAGGGGTGTAACGGTACGTGTATTTCTATTGAACCGTTTCGGTACGGGGGTTTCAGTTCGGTTCGGAGGTGTACCAAACGAGTTTCCACACGGACATATTAGGTAGCGCACCGCACGTTGTGTAAACAATGCAGAGCGAGGCACAACACACGGCAGGCTAGCAGCGACCAGGCTAGGACAACATGCAAAAGCCAGAGCCAAGTCACATAATATATTTGCGGCTTTCACACACACATACTTGGCCAACAGTCATACAGGTCACACTGAGAGTGCCCGTATAAACAACTTTAACATTGTTACAAATATGCGCCACACTGTGAACCCACACCAAACAAGAATGAAAAAACACATTTCGGGAGAACACCCGCACCGTAACACAACATAAACACAACAGAACAAATACCCAGAACCCCTTGCAGCACTAACTCTACCGGAACGCTATAATATACACCCCCCGCTACCACCAAACCCCGCCCACCTCATTTTTATTTTATTTTCAAATTTGTTAGCCCGTGGAAAAAGTTAATGTTGATATTTACCTCAGAAGGCTGTAAATAGAAAAGAGGCATTATTTTTTTTTATAAAATTTTATTTAGTATACCACTGGGCTTCACGGTGGCAGAGGGGTTAGTGCGTCTGCCTCACAATACGAAGGTCCTGCAGTCCTGGGTTCAAATCCAGGCTCGGGATCTTTCTGTGTGGAGTTTGCATGTTCTCCCCGTGAATGCGTGGGTTCCCTCCGGGTACTCCGGCTTCCTCCCACCTCCAAAGACATGCACCTGGGGATAGGTTGATTGGCAACACTAAATGGTCCCTAGTGTGTGAATGTGAGTGTGAATGTTGTCTGTCTATCTGTGTTGGCCCTGCGATGAGGTGGCGACTTGTCCAGGGTGTACCCCGCCTTCCGCCAGATTGTAGCTGAGATAGGCGCCAGCGCCCCCCGCGACCCCGAAAGGGAATAAGCGGTAGAAAATGGATGGATGGATGTTTTTTCGTTTGTTATTTTAAAGTTGATTTTGCACTATTACGTTATACAAGCTCTGCCTGTTCCATGGGAGGAAGCCTGAGTACCCGGAGTGAACCCACGCAGTCACGGGGAGAAAATGCAAACTCCACACAAAAAGATCCCGAGCCCGGTGTTGAACCCAGGATTACTCAGGACCTTCGTATTGTGAGGCAGATGCACTAACCCCTGGCCCACCATGCTGCCCTATTTAAGCCTTGCCTGTTCAATATTCATTGCAAGACTTGTTTGGGGTCCCTATTAAAAGGTTAGTTTCTTCAACCTTGGCCCGCGGCTTAGTTCAGTTTTAAATTTTGGCCCACTCTGTATTTGAGTTTGACACCCCTGTTTTAGAGGCTTCGAAGGCTACAACGGTGACTCCTATTGGCCATATTTTGCAAACGTTTTTTATCGTCTTAAAAAAAAAAAAAAAAAAAAAAAGGAGACGTGTGTTCTTGTCTCACCATGATTGTGAACGATTGGCAAAGATCCGGAAAAAAGTTAAGTTTTCCTTTAAGTCCAAAAATGTATCTTTTCACAGCCATACCTTTTTATATTGATTCCTATGATAAATGGGATATTCAGGAGTCTTTGATGTTCCTTTCATTGGACAGTTTTTTGTTAGCAGGGATTATATATTGGCGACGAGGAGCTGAGGGTCTATAATTAAGCACTTTTTGGGGTTGGCCGTAGCGTTGCTGCCGAGCCAGCTGTCCTCTTCCATATGCAAAATATGTTTTGTGTTTGCAAAGGCCTGATTGATTGTGAATAAGGCATCCATTATTGATGAGACTGAACAAGGCTGCCTCTCGATCAGCTTCCTCTCTGCTCTGAGGACGTTATTTTTTTTTCTAATTATCATCTCGATCTTCGTTAGCAGAGGATGTGGCTGGAGTTACCCCTGTTCTTCCTGTAATCCTGCACACCAAATCTGCTTTGCTGTAAGTCTCCTTCCATCCGCTAGCTGGCTGCTAACGGCACGACATTTGTTCCAGATCCACTTCAGGCAGAGCTAAATTAAAAATCCAGTGTAGACTCCTTAATGCAAATTTTCCGTTTAATTTTTCATCAAATATTCGTTAGTTCCTTTACTCGAGCAGCAAAATGTCAGTTAAAGCGAGGGCTGTGTATGAAATATGTGCAATTTTATACCAAGTTCAATGGTAGCTGGTTTTACATGACACACTAACGTCAACCAAGGCAGTAGGCATCTTCAACACTAGATTTTTTTTTTTGTATGACGAGAAAAAATTTAGTTCTGAGTGTGATATTTCAGACTCATCTTATTACTGTCGAATGCAGTGTGAACATTTAGAATGCTAAATTTAGTAGCGCTGTAAAAGTTAACGCATTACCACATGTGATAAATAAAAAAAATATTGTGTTATCATAAATGAATGAAAACTAATCACATCCGGTTTAAGGCTTGATCCAGAAGACTTGTGCATTGTTACACGGTCTATGATTGCAATGCGAGGCGGCCAATTTCGCTTCTAAACAGAACTTTGGATAAAACTGAGGTAGCTTGTTACTGCAGCGACAAACGTTCTGATCATCGGTGCACATCAAGTTCAAAATACCTTCTTGGAACAAAACCTGTACTCAAGGACAACAATCGGAGAATGACAAACACACACAGGCTGAGTTTACTTGCATCAATGTTGTCAATTAAAGTACCACAGATAAGTTAAACATTAATGCCTTTGCTAAATGGACAGGAAGCACATGTGGGCTATTCAACATCTGTAAAGACCAACTCTTGCAAGAAAATGTCATTTATATCACCACAGGTTATCTGTCGCAAAATACTTTGGAAAGGGACAATTACTGCAAGGATAAACAAACAAGAGCATCAAGTTGCAACTACTGGCTGCATGTAAAATATATTTTGCTTACTGGAGAACATTGGACATCTATAACTCATCACAATGAGCTGGGGTCGTGTTGTACCAAAAAAAGAGATCAGTGTTTTCATCTGAAAAGGTAAATAAGCTGGTTTGTTTAAACGAGTTGTTAAAGGAAGAGTAAATGCAATTGTAAATGGTGCACTATGTTAATGTTTATGTGTTTACTAAATTATCTTTTATTGTACATCCGTATTTTGTTTGTTGTATTATTGCAAATAATTTCAAAATGTGCACTTAGCTCTTACTATACATACTGTCACCAAGTTTTGAGCAAAGCAATGACTTGCAGTTCTGTAAGACATTGAAAGAATGTTCCTGTATGACATTCTGACTACAAAAGTGCATTTGTATCCAAATATTGGAGTATTTTCTTAAGCAAATTTTAGTTAGGCAACAAAACAATAACCTGTTTTTAATCATGATTAATCACGGTTCAAAAGTGTGATTTATCAGATTTAAAAAATGACAGCCCGAGTATTTAGCAATTAACTGGTCTAGCATTAGGTTGTGGGTTTTACTACTTGGTAGCAACTGCAGAAGGCACAGTTTTTTTTACTCTCCGGATTCAGGCTTGGCGAGTGTCCGCTCGTTTTGAATCTATAATATTATACAATTTAGGTTTAAAGGCCTACTGAAATGAGATTTTCCTATTTAAAAGGGGATAGCAGGTCCATTCTGTGTGTCATACTTTATCATTTCGCAATATTGCCATATTTTTGCTGAAAGGATTTAGTAGAGAACATCCACGATAAAGGTCGCAACTTTCGGTGTTAAGAGAAAAGCCCTGCGTCTACCGGAAGTCGCAGACGATGATGTCACAAGTGTGGGGGCTCCTCACATATTCACATTGGTTTTAATAGGAGCCTCCAACAAAAAGTGCTATTCGGACCGAGAAAACAACAATTTCCCCATTAATTTGACCGAGGATGAAAGATTCGTGTTTGAGGATATTGATAGCGAGGGCTATTTAAAAAAAAACGTGATTGTATTGGGACGGATTCTGATGTTTTTAAACACATTTACTAGGATAATTCTGGGAAATCCCTTATCTTTCTATTGTGTTGCTAGTGTTTTAGTGAGTTTAATATTACCTGATAGTCGGAGGTGTTTGTCCACGGGTGCGTTGACGCGTAGTGTCTCAGGGTAGTCGACGGCAGCTTTATGGACGGCACAAGCTCAGCTTTTCTCCGGTAAGAAGTTACTTTTTAACTACAATTTTCACACCGAAACCTGCTGGTTGACATGTGGTTGGGATCCATGTTCGCTTGACCGCGCTCGGATCCATAGTAAAGTTTCACCTCCAGGAATTTTAAACAAGGAATCACCGTGTGTTTGTTTTGCTAAAGGCTAAAGCTTCCCAACTCCATTTTTCTACTGTGACTTCTCCATTATTAATTGAACAAATTGCAAAAGATTCTGCAACACAGATGTCCAGAATACTGTGTAATTATGCCGTTAAAGCAGACAACTTTTAGCTGTGTGTGTGCGCAGCGCTCATACTTCCTAAAAACCCATGACGTCTTGCGTACATGTTATCATTACACAACGTTTTCAAGACGAAACTCCCGGGAAATTTAAAATTTTAATTTAGTAAACTAAACCGGCCGTATTGGCATGTGTTGCAATGTTAATATTTCATCATTGATATATAAAGTATCAGACTGCGTGGTGGGTAGTAGTGGGTTTCAGTAGGCCTTTAAGGGTAGTTTTCGCTCACCTTTCTTCACAGTAGCTTTTTTTAGCAGCATGCATCTTCGTTGGCTTTCATAACACGTTCGTTGCAATGTTGAGCTTTTAGGCGGCTGATAAGGTTTAATGTGTTGAACCTCTGCATAATATTCAGGGTTTCCACAGTGCATTGTTGTTAAGGCGGCCGCCTTAACAATATATATATATTTTTTTGTCCTGTCTAGCTTCTCGGGCAAATCATATAGTTGATTTAGATGCCCATATTGGCTGTTCAGATTTACTTTACAAAAGAGAAGTGTAGGATACTTCTCTCGTTGCCTTATTGTCCGATGACCATGGATGAAGTACTCGCTGTCCAGAGTCGAGACCCAGGATGGACCGCTCGTCGGGACCCAGGATGGACTGCTCGCCTGTGTTTCGGTTGAGGACATCTCTACGATGCTGATCCGCCTCCGCTTGGGATGGTTTCCTGTGGACGGGACTCTCGCTGCTGTCTTGGATCCGCTTTGAACTGAACTCTCGCGGCTGTGTTGGAGCCCCTATGAATTGAACTTTCACAGTATCATGTTAGACCCGCTCGACATCCATTGCTTTTGGTCCCCTAGAGGTGGGTTGCCCACATTTGAGGTCCTCTCCAAGGTTTCTCATATTCATCATTGTCACTGGCGTCCCACTGGGTGTGAGTTTTCCTTGCCCTTATGTGGGTTCTTCCGAGGATGTCGTAGTCGTAGTGGTTTGTACAGTCCTATGAGACATTTGTGATTTAGGGCCATATAAATAAACATTGATTGATTGATTGATTACTTTTATTTGATTTCCATCCATCCATCCATTTTCTACCGCTTATTCCCTTTTGGGGTCGCGGGGGGCGCTGGCGCCTATCTCAGCTACAATCGGGCGGAAGGCGGGGTACACCCTGGACAAGTCATTAAATGTATTTATATTATCATTTGGTGCTAAACTAAAGTCTTAAAAAGCTGCTATGCTTCATACTGCCTCTGCCTCTGTTAGTACGTCTGATTGCGACGTCCTCTTCCCCCTGGAGAGACACCACCTTAACTAACACATATTCTCGGGGAAACGCTGATATTGTATCCTTATTAACATCAAATAAAACACCAAATGAAATATAAATCATCTTACAACAAATAATAACTTTATTGACATTGTTTTTTAGTTTGCAACAGAAAATATTCAAAGTGCATCAATTTTGCCTAATATATATATATATATATATATATATATATATATAAAAAAAAATCCTTATATAAACTTAACAATTTTTGATTGACTTAAACCATTTGATACCACTAAATGAACTCAATAAATAATAATACATTCAAATTGCTCTGCCACATTAACCCAGGAGCACAATATATAAAACATTTTAGTCTACAAAACCAAAATGGATAAAACAATTTCTGCTGATTAATTTTTTTTTTAATCAAAAAGAGGAAGTCAGGATTAATGGCTACAATGAGCACGTTTTGTAGTGCACAGCTTTCCGAAGCATGAAACTAATAAAGCCGGGTTTCACACTGCGCCCCCACAGGAGGTGGCCCATCCCACTATTTGAGAAGAACTGGTTTACAGCAAGCTCGAGGAAGTTTACAACAGGCCGTTTACAGCTATTTTTTGTTATCAGGTTTATTGGGTTGACGTCATTCCTCAAAACGGCTCGATGAATATCCGTCCGATATTTATTGCGCAACCTTAGTTGTTACTCCTGGCTTGTGTGCTTGAGTGTGACAACTCCCTAGTCGTAGGCCTCTGGGCTTCTTTCTAGTTTTTTTTTTTTTCTGAGTGAAGTGTAGCTAAGGGACTTGCGTTACATGTCATTGTGTTCTACAAGGTGTCACACTGTCACTACAAGTAACAGGACACCCATGCTTAGGGACGGTGTTGTGTGCGACGCTGAAATTCAACCCCTGTTATTGTAAACTGGCTGGCTTGTCGTTCTGCATGTGGAAGGAAGAAGCGCTGTTGATTTTCGTTTGAAATCTATGTCAAACGCTAAGTCGCTCCCACGGGCTAATTCCGTGTCTCCTCCGTCTCCCTGCTGCTCTTAAAATACCCCAGCCCTCTCTGAGGTATGTCTGCGACGCCGTAAGCCAGATGACATAAGTGACTCTTTTCCCACTTTGTGTGTTGTTGTCATTTGTAGTACAACGCAGGCCACAACAATAGGTACACCAACAAGATGGAACTTAATCTAGAGTATCGGTTAGGGGTGTAACGGTACACAAACATTTTGGTTCGGTACGTACCTCGCTTAGAGGTCACGGTTCGATTAATTTTTGGTACACTGTAAAAACTGAAATCTAAGTAAGATGAAATATCTTAAATAAGGGTGGTATTTGCTTATTTTCTGTCTGATAAGATATTTCTTCTCACTGAGCAGATTTTATGTTAGAGTGTTTTACTTGTTTTAAGTGTTTTGGATCTAAATGATCTCAGTAAGATATTACAGCTTGTTGCTGAGATTTGATAACCTATATTGAGTATAATATGCTTGAAACTACAATATATACTGTTGCAAAGCTCTGTCATCAACACTCACAAGCATAAATCCACTTTTTTAAGTAATAATTTCTTACGTCAAGCATGAAAAAAAAAAATTGTGATGCCAAGCGCATATTATGTCAAGGTAATGGCACTAGCATTTACTTCATTTAAGAATATTTTTCAACACAACGTTTTTAGCATTAATCAGACATTATTGCGAAGTTTTGTATTAGTGTGCCTAAAAATAGATATACCGGCTCCAAGACACACATTTTTTTTCTCTGAATGTGGTCCCTGAGTCAAAATAATTGCCCAGGCATGACCTATATTGAGTAAAACATGCTTGAAACTACAATATCAACTGTTGCAAAGCTGTGTCATCAACACTCACAAGTATAAATCCACTTTTTTAAGTAATAATTTCTTACGTCAGTCATGAAAAAAAAAATTGTGATGCCAAGCGCATATTATGTCAAGGTAATGGCACTAGCTTTTACTTCATTTAAGAATATTTTTCAACACAACGTTTTTAGCATTCAATCAGACATTATTGCGAAGTTTTGTATTAGTGTGCCTAAAAATAGATATACCGGCTCCCAGACACAAAATTTTTTTCTCTGAATGTGGTCCCTGAGTCAAAATAATTGCCCAGGCCTGACCTATATTGAGTAAAACATGCTTTAAACTAGAATACCAACTGTTGCAAAGCTGTGTCATCAACACTCACAAGCATAAATCCACTTTTTAAAGTAATAATTTCTTACGTCAAGCATGGAAAAAAAAAATTGTGATGCCAAGCGCATATTATGTCAAAGTCATGGCACTAGCATTTACTTCATTTAAGAATATTTTTCAACTCAACGTTTTTAGCATTCAATCAGACATTATCGCAAAGTTTTGTATTAGTGTGCCTAAAAATAGATATACCGGCTCCCAGACACAAATTTTCTTTCTCTGAATGTGGTCCCTGAGTCAAAATAATTGCCCAGGCATGACCTATATTGAGTAAAACATGCTTGAAACTAGAATATCAACTGTTGCAAAGCTGTGTCATCAACACTCACAAGTATAAAACTGCTTTTTTAAAGTAATAATTTCTTACTTCAAGCATGAAAAAAAAAAAATCGTGATGCCAAGCGCATATCGTTATGTCAAGGTAATTGCACTAGCATTTACTTCATTTAAGAATATTTTTCAACATATTGAGCAAAAAGGTCTCTTTTTTTCTACCTAGAAAAGTACACTTGTTGTCAGTGAAAATATACTTATTTTAAGGTATTTTTGGGTTCATTGAGGTTAGCTAATTTTGCTTGTTTTGGAAAGTCTTGACAAGCTGAATTTTCTTGTTCTATTGGCAGATAATTTTGCTTAGTTCAAGTAAAATAGCCCTCATTTTTGTTTTTTTTTTTCTTGTTTTTGAACACTGCCTTTTTGCAGTGATACAGTAAGAAAACAACAAAATATAAATTTTTGGGTTATTAAATTTTTGGTTATTGTAAACAATGGCTTTATCATTTTAACATTTGGAACACTATAATAATTCTGCCCACGTTAATCAACATTAAACTGCCTCAAATTGTTGCTCAGTTTAAATAAAATTACAAAACTTTTCTTCTACATATAAAAAGTGCAACATTAAACAGTTTCAAGTCAACTCATCATGCTTAATTTATCACAGCATTTGGGAAGCCTGTAGTTGATTTTTATTATGTCAATGTTATATTTTTATCAACATGTGATAGCAGGGACCCTGCCATTCAAAACTAATCTGTCCGTAAAACACACACACACACACACACACACACACACACACACACACACACACACACACACACACACACACACACACACACCGCAAAATGAGCTAACATTATGCTAAAAGCTAATTAGCCTTCACCTCAAGTTAAAGTTAAAAAGTTAACGTACCAATGATTGTCACACACATACTAGATGTGGCGAAATTATTCTCTGCATTTGACCCATCACCCTTGATCACCCCCTGGGAGTTGAGGGGAGCAGTGGGCAGCAGCGGTGCCGCGCCCGGGAATCATTTATGGTGATTTAACCCCCAATTCCAACCCTTAATGCTGAGTGCCAAAAAGGCTAATAAGCCTTCACCTCAAGCCAGAACTGCGAGCGAAAGTTCTATTTTGGTTTCATCTTACCACATGACATTCTCCCAATCCTCTGCTGTATCATCCATGTATCCATTTTGGTATAAACTCAACTCGTCGTGTTTGGAGGAAGAAGAATACTGAGTGGCATCCCAAGAACACCACACCTACTGTGAAGCATGGGGGTGGAAACATCATGCTTTGGGGCTGTTTTTCTGCTAAGGGGACAAGACAATTGATCCGTGTTAAGGAAAGAATGAATGGGGCCATGTATCGTGAGATTTTGAGCCAAAACCTCCTTCCATCAGTGAGAGCTTTGAATGGTTGACCAAATACTTATTTTCCACCATCATTTACAAATAAATTATTTATAATTCCTACAATGTGGAACCTCCTTCCATCAGTGAGAGCTTTGAATGGTTGACCAAATACTTATTTTCCACCATCATTTACAAATAAATTATTTATATGTCCTACAATGTGAATTCCTGGATTGTTTTTCCACATTCTGTTTCTCACAGTTGAAGTGTAGCTATGATGAAAATTACAGACCTCTGTCATCATTTTAAGTGGGAGAACTTGCACAATCGTTGGCTGATTGTGCAAGTTCATAGATCTCTGTCACAGTATTTTGTTCGTAGCTCTCTCTCACAGTATTGTGTTTGTAGCTCTCTCTCACAGTATTGTGTTCGTAGCTCTCTCTCACAGTATTGTGTTCGTAGCTCTCTCTCACAGTATTGTGTTCGTAGCTCTCTCTCACAGTATTGTGTTCATAGCTCTCTCTCACAGTATTTCCCGTACAGTACAGCCATGTAGACAAAAGCATTGGCCTGCAAAAATGGCCACCGTGACCCCTCAATGCATTGCAAAATCATGTGCCCTTTCAAGCCCTATTCTAGTCAGGGCAGACCCTTGGTATTGGATATCAGTGTATCTTGATGTAGTGCATGTCCTTGGATCTGACAGCTAACACGGAGAAGTAGTTTAGTCTGTGAGGGTCGCATAATTGTTTCGCTGCTGCTTTGCAACCACAGAATCATTGAGTTGTCGAAGTATTCCACTTTTCCAGCCGCGCATCATCCGGTGATTGGATGGTCATTATAGCTGGTCTCGATACCTCAGTGGTGTGCGCTGGTTAACAATTAGTAACAGAGGAACCATTTTAGAGGTGCACTTTGTTAAAAATGAAGATGTGTTGCTCCAAGGGGAACAATACAATAAAGATGGCTGCTGATGAAGCTGCTCGGCGATCAATCGTTGGCTCGGTATCCCCATCACCATCATCATCATTGCCCCCTCGATGAATTCCATGTGAAGTATCTTTGTTGAAAAATACATGATTATTACCGGAGCCTATCCCAGCTGTAATATGTGATATTTCTACCTGAATAAATGCTTCTGATATTCTGTACATTACATGTTGGACAAGTTAATGGTCTTCTGATTGCTGCATGACTATGTTTTAACCCTCTCCATGTAATAATAAAATGTAATATTCAGCCTGCTAATCATTCTGTAATTGAGGACAGAAAATGTTGTAAAAGTATTTACACAATATTTCAGCCTGCCAGAAAATCCCCCCCCAAACCCATTTTCCTACACTGATTTACTAGCATTTCTTTAGGTGCAAATATCACAGAATAACATTAAAAAACATCTCTGACAAAGCGTCTTTATAACTTAAGAGATTTTTATTTTGTTAATGTAGTTAAATCGGTTGTTTAGCGTAGCACTTTTTTTTGAAGCCGGAAAAGTGTGTGAGTTGTTGTTAGAATGATTATGTATATATTATCACACTAACTTTAGTATGCTTAAAGTCCGTTGCTTTAGTTATTAGCTATTGTGCTCAAGTTAGATATTTTCTAATCTATGCCAGGACAACATTTCTTGTCTGAGGGGTGGCCTCAGCCACAGATGTTATCTTTGTTTTAGCCCGGGAACAGCCAAGGACTACAAGGACCTCAACGAAGATAAGATGACAACGTGCAGACGAAGCGGGGACAAGGCAAAATCACAAGGCTCCTAGCCCATTCCATCACGTACTGTGCGTCCTGGACCTGCTTTGCATAGTATATGTGACCACTCCTTTTAGAGGCGGCTTCAGTGATGTTGACTATGGAACTCCAAATAAAAAGAGGGACGCGGGAGCTGAACCTTAGAGCGTAGGGCGAGACTGTGACTAAGTGTTCAGCTGCATGCGTTCTCCTCATGAGCTAAATTGAACTCTGTCTCTGCATGGTTCCTTGCTTCTTGTCTGATTAATGGCTGTCAACAGTGTTTGAACCTGACAGTTGTTTGAGAAAGTGCCTTGACATGTTTTGATGTCGGATCGACTGTTTGCAATAAAAAAATTAAAAGTGTCATTATTAAAATTTATAGTTCACGCGTTATTATCGCATTTACCTTTACAGCCCTACTATAAACACAATTAAACACAAAGAACACCCCTAAACTGTGCTAGCACTTTTGCTAACACGTGTGTAGCGATGGGCGATATGGATCAAAATCCGTATCCCGATATAGTTGGGCTCACAAACTAACCCTTAAATGGAAATATCCGTTGACGTAACTAATTGCCTCCACCATGCTTTGATTTTAAATTTTCGGGAATGGTGGTAATCCCAAATACACAAAAACAAGTACCTTCAAGTAAGAAAAGTAGGTGTTGCATAGTAGGATCTCAACTTATGAGGTGTGTTGAGATAAGAAAAAGCATTGACAATAATATAAATAAAGTCAAATATAATCTCTAATCTTCTTTAAAAAAAACATTAAGCTATGCTCATTTATTCAGCCTACCAAAACACCAAAAGAACAAAATATGAAATAATGTGCCGTGGTTTAACATGAAAATAATTGACCTTTAACAATAATGTTTTCATAGGTAAACATTATTATAGGACATACACACAAAGATGTTAGCCAGGAACACCAACCTGCCAACTGCTTCATGATACTGTGTGACAGGGTGTGTTCTGAGTAATTTTATGTACTCAACACTTAACCAAAAAGTAGTTTAATTACTACAGGGTTTCCCACACATTCACTTATTTGTGGCGGCCCGCCACAAAAGAATTACGGCCGCCACAAATAAATAAATAAAAAATAAATAAACATTTCCGTCTTTTGACTCGCTTGACCGCTCATAAAAGCAATGGGACTCTGTCTGTGAATGGAGCTTGTAGTTACATATATAAATATGTAAATATTATATAAATATGTATATAAATATGTACATAAAGTGTTGTAATTACATTCCAACTACGCGTTCTTCTTGGTCATCGCCGCCGCCGCTGCCTCCCAACCCCCGACCCAGTTTTTCCACTGTCTTTCATTTTACGGTTTATTGTTACCTTAATCACCCTTAATCAATACTCATGCCATTATCAATAACCTGTTCTTTTCATCTCTCCTCAGGGAAATGAAGCAAGTTTCCCCCTGGAGATGTGCTCGCATTGTAAGTATTTGCTTTTTAAAAGTCTAAATGGCAACAAATAAAGGAATTAGTTGGCGAACCACCTGCTGATAATCTCAGTTGACTGTCGAGCCATCAGTCTTTTAATTTGTCTTCAAGTTCTGGTGTCGCTGGCACATTTGACACATGGTGGGTACGCTGTTGAGAAGCAGGGCTAAAAATAGACCCACCAGAGGCTGCGTCCATTTTTAATGAGCACCAGGGACGACAACGGCGCTCTCCATCACGATGAAAAGATGACCGGATTAATGAGTCCGACACCTGGGCTCTGAAGTTGATCATTTAAAGTATTCAGGCGCCCGACTAATGAGTACAATTCTTACGCTCTAAGCTTGATAGCAAGACCATCCGATTCCACTCTAGTCCTCCAGGTGGCGGTGAAGAACATTGTTTGCTAACTGCCAATCAAATCAGTTGCGGGTATAGCTTCTGTCAAACAGACCCTGCGGAACAGTAGATTTTAGTAACAGTACTTGGAGCTATATTTGCCTTAAAAAGGTGTCTTGCCGTTTTAGTATGTATTGTTACTAGGGTTGTACAGTATACCGGTATTAGTATAGTATTGCAATACTAATTAATCATATTCGGTACTATACCCCCTCTAAAAAGTACCGAGCCCACAGCCCCCTGTCATCGTCACGTCATGTCATTGCTGGTTTACGAGCAGAGGAGCATGTTCGGCCGCGCACAATCACTGAGTACTTACAAGCAGACAACGTGTGTAGACAGAAAAGAGACAACGGACGCATTTTGGCTTTAAAAACTAACGATAAAGGTGAAGTTATAACACTGAAACGCCCTCAGGAAGAGTTTTTTTAAGACACGGCTAGCTAACTAGTTAGCGGCTAAAATCCATCCGCAGTCTGCAGTGTTTTAGCTACTTCTAAAGCACTAATCCTCTCCTCCTTGGGGCGGTATAGCTCGGTTGGTAGAGCGGCTGTGCCAGCAACTTGAGGGTTGCAGGTTCGATCCCCTCTTCCGCCATCCTAGTCACTGCCGTTGTGTCTTTGGGAAAGACAGTTTACCCACCTGCTCCCAGTGCCACCCACACTGGTTTAAATGGAACTTAGATATTGGATTTCACTATGTAAAGCGGTTTGAGTCTCTAGAGAAAAAGCGCTATATAAATATTATTCACTTCACTTTTCCATGGCGACAAATAAAGTATGTTTCTTACAAGTATAATACCTGCAGGACGAGGCATAGCTCAACATTCTTTACTACACACCGCAGCTCACCGGCGGTTCCTGAATGTAAACAAATGTCATTTGTGGATGTACATCTAACATCCACTGTAATGATACCAAGCACAGGAGGGTATCTAGTCGATATTACTATGATTAAACCGATTTTTTTAGCATCACAAAATTTTCTTTCATTTATATATTTACATTATGTTTATAAACTCAGGAAATATGTCCTGGGACATATTTGCTTACTCACTACTAAAAGACAAGTTGTCATGTACAGTATGTTCACTATTTCATTAAAAGACAAACTTGCAATAAGAAACATATGTTTAATGCCATTTTTTGTGGTCCCCTTTATTAATAAAAAAGTATTGAAAAGTATTGAAATACATTTTGTACCGGTACCAATATATTGGCATCGGGACAACACTAATTGTCTGGTTCAATCACGGATGACATCTATTAAACAGACAAGAAACAAAGAATTAAACAGAGACAGAATTAATTTTAGGTTATTGAGGAGAAATGTCTGGGCTGTACTGTTTGCACAGTCTTCCACCACGATATGACAAAAGATTGTAAGCCTCCTCTTTTATTTGGACTTTCCCTGATTACATGGCAATAGCTGTTTCTAAAGGGAGGGGGGTCGTAAACAGCCGTCGCCTTTGGTTACAAAACAGTTCAAAGAAAAGGTGCCTGGGGGGGGGGGGTCAGGTCCTGCTTCCTTTCCGCTTTGTAGATCTCGGGTCAAGACAAAATTTTCCTGTGGATTACAATAGAGAAAAGAAACCAACACCTTCATGTCGCTTCCCATCCTACACAGTGGAGTTTTACAAGCCTTTTGATTGTTAAGATCAAAGACAGCTATTTTCTGCTCGCCGGGAACTCATTGAAACACAAAGTTTTGTCATAACAGTTATTCTGACATTAATAGTTACCCACAAATATAGATATTGTTACAGCGTTATTAGCAAATATGTTTTTGAACATACTGTAGGCATTTCCTCCATACTTAAACTCAAGGCCTTCCAAGACCTTCTCCACAGGGGTTGGATGAGGATTGACCCCAACTGAACTCATCAAGGACCTCAGTCGGAGATATTTATGGCCTCCTACTTTAAAAAAAAAAAAAGTAATTTAGCCATGATGTTGGAATTTAGACTGTTTAAAAGTGCACTACTGGGAATAACAAATTTTGCTCGATGATATAGTGACCTAGAAATGATTGGCAATAAACAATATCATTAAGACCAAATCAACCACTGATCTAATGACAACGCATAATAATAATGCAAGTATATCTCTTCAAATGCAGTCAACGTGTATTTTATATATTTTACCATCATAACATAAACACTTTTAATTATCCAAGTTAAATGAAAATAGGAAAAAAGAAAAATATATAGTAATAAAAATATACATCTGTCTGTTAGCAGAAATGTGCAGCTGAATTAAAATCACAACCCAAAGCGATAAAATAGGTTTTGTCGCTGTTAGGAGGGCGTGGGAGACCCTCAAATATACACAACCAAAAGAAATAAAATAAAGTTCTTGTGACCAAAATTATCGCGTTTATTGTTATTACAGACACCGTTTGGAAACAATTATGGTATGTAAATCATTAAAAAAAAAAAAAACTAATTTCACAACAAATATATCTGCGGCTTATATTCCGTTGCGGCTAATATATGGAAACACATTTATTCTTCTAAAATTTAGTGGGTGTGGCTTCTATACAGATGCGCTCTATAATCTAGAAAATACGGTAGTTGTATTATATTTTGCTTCAAACACTATGGAGTAGGGCTGGGCGATATATCGAATATACTCGATATATCGCGCGTTTGTCTCTGTGCGATATAAAAAATGACTATATCGTGATATTCGAATATATGTTCTCACGCAGTTGCTTTTAGCTCTGGGCATTACACTACATGTGTTTGTCACTCTTTCTTGTCTCTCCTTCTCACAGAGACTTAAAGGGGAACATTATCACCAGACCTATGTAAGCGTCAATATATACCTTGATGGTGCAGAAAAAAGACCATCTATTTTTTTAACCGTTTTCCGAACTCTAAATGGGTGAATTTTGGCGAATTAAACGCCTTTCTGTTTATCGCGCTGGAGGCGATGACGTCAGAATGTGACGTCGCCGAGGTAACACACCCGCCATTTTCATTTTCAACACATTACAAACACCGGGTCTCAGCTCTGTTATTTTCTGTTTTTTTGACTATTTTTTGGAACCTTGGAGACATCATGCCTCGTCGGTGTGTTGTCGGAGGGTGTAACAACACTAACAGGGAGGGATTCAAGTTGCACCACTGGCCCGAAGATGCCAAAGTGTCCGCCGCCAGACCCCCATTGAATGTGCCAAAGTGTCCCCACATTTTACCGGCGATGCTAAGGCAGACATGGCACAGAGATGTATGGATAACCTGTAGATGCATTTGCAACTATATTACGTTTCCTTCCACCCACATTTAATGCGAAAAAAACACTTACCAATCGACGGATTTAAGTTGCTCCAGTATCAAAAGATGCGAAAGTCCTGATCGTCTGGTCCGCACATTTTACCGGCGATGCTAACGCAGCTATTTGGCCATGCTATGGCTATGAATAGCGTCAATAGCTATTCGCTCAATAGCTTCAGTTTCTTCTTCAATACTTTCATACGCCAACCATCTGTTTCAATACACGCTTAATCGGTTGAATCGCTTAAGTCGCTGAAATCCGAGTTTGAATCCGAGCTAATGTCGCTATATCTTACTGTGGTATTCCCATTGTTTGTTTACATTGGCAGCACTGTGTGACGTCACAGGGAAATGGATAGTGGTTTCGAAGATAGCGAAAATAAGGCACTTTAAAGCTTTATTTAGGGAGATTCCGAGACCGGTAAAATTTTGAAAACAACTTCAAAAAATGCAACAAGCCACTGGGAACTGATTTTTATTGTTTTTAACCCTTTTGAAATTGTGATAATGTTCCCCTTTAAAACAAGTGCACCTTGATACATCCGTCACATTCTCTCGCGCGTGCAACGTCATACGCTCTCGCAGAGCAGAGCGGTAGCGGCATAGGTCACGTTAGCTGTGGTGCTAACGGTGTGGTGCGAGTGGTCATACGAGAGAAAGAAGGTGTGAATCTGGTAACAAATGAAGGACGAAGTAATTCCCAAGAAAAACAGCACGGGATCCGTCGTCTGGCAGTGGTTTGGCTTCAAGCGTCAAGATGTTGAACAGACAACCGTAATATGTCAAGTATGTGGCAAAAGCGTTGCTACAAAAAGTAGCTACACTACCAATATAGCATCATTTGAAAAGTCACCCGCTGGAGCTGGGGTCGGGAGCCGTTCAAGCCAAATATTTTAAAAAGTATTTCCGTGAGAGACATATATTTTTTTAAGACTGAATACAACTAAATGCGTGCATTTTTAAGTAAGACCAACATTTTTTAGAGTATAACAAGTCTCTTATTGTTTTTAATAACATTGTTATTTTGAAGCTAACCAACAACAAATAAAATACTTCTTACCATTAATGCGACTTCTTGAACAGGTACGGTAGAAACCGGATGGACGGATTAAAATGCATGAGAATGTTTTATATTTTGAACGTTATTTTTGACACTGTGATTACCAGCGGAATTATTCGTTACTTACTGTGTTATGCAATGTCAGCTAAGATTTATCTGAGAGCCAGGTGCAGTCATCAAAAGAGCCACATCTGGCTCTAGAGCCTTAGGTTCCCTACCCCTGCGCTAGAGAATGAGGAGTGCTGGAAACTGCATGTCAACATCTCCGTTCGGTGCCACACCCGACAAAATGCCCAAGCCACCATTTCCGGATCAACACCGTATGAAACTAAAGGCTATTTGTCCGCAGGAACCCACCAATCCAATCCACTTTATTTATATAGCACATTTAAACAACAATAACGTTTCCAAAGTGCTGCACAGCCATGTTAAAAACAATATTGAAAAAACCAATATTATGCTCCACCAATGACTGAATAAAAACAAAAAATATATAAAAAAAAAAAACAATATAAAAACATATATGATTAAAAACAATTTTAAAGGGTAAAATCAATTAAAATAGTAAAATAGAAATCAAAGTGTATAAAAAACACAGACGACAACAGAGGACAGGGGACCACACAACTCACATAGTGTTCAAAGCCAAAGAATAAAAGTGGGTCTTAAGATGAGACTTAAAACACTCTCATGTGGAAGTATTTTGAACATGGAGGGGCAGAGTGTTCCAGAGCTTAGGGCCGACCACAGAGAAGGCCCTGTCTCCCCTGGTCTTAAGTCTGGTCTTGGGCACCACGAGCTGGAACTGGCTCTCGGACCTCAGAGCGTGCGCAGGAATGTAAATTTGGATGAGGTCCGAGATATATTGAGGTCCCAGTCCATGTAAAGATTTAAAAACAAACAGCAATGTTTTAAAATTAATTCTAAAATGAACAGGGAGCCAGTGCAAACTCTGAAGAATTGGGGTTATATGGTGGCGTTTCCTGGCCCCTGTTAGAAGTCGTGCTGCCACGTTCTGGACTAACTGCAACCGGGAGAGAGCTTTTTGGCCAATGCCGGCATAAAGTGCATTGCAGTAGTCCAGGCGACTTGAAATAAAAGCATGCACGACTTGTTCATAAAGGTTTAAAGATAAAAACGGTTTAACCTTTACTAAAAGACGATGGTGATAAAAACACTATTTTAAAACGCCATTGACTTGTTTGTCTAGTTTAAAATCGCTGTCTATAGTGACGCCAAGGCTGGTGACTTTGGGACGCACATAATTTTGCAATGGTCCCAAGTCAAAATTTCCATTTTTCCCTCATTCATTATTAAAAAATTCTGGGCTATCCAAGCTTTGACGTCGCATAGACAGTTAAGAAGGGGTGTCAGGGGGCCGTGGTGAAGGCGAAGCACATACACTATTTGATTTCCTATTATGCTGCTAATTTTAATTTGACAGTTGGGGATAGGTTGATTGGCAACACTAAATTGGCCCTAGTGTGTGAATGTGAGTGTGAACGTTGTCTGTCTATCTGTGTTGGCCCTGCGATGAGGTGGCGACTTGTCCAGGGTGTACCCTGCCTTCCGCCCGATTGTAGCTGAGATAGGCGCCAGCGCCCTCCGCGACCCCGAATGGGAATAAGCGGTAGGAAATGGATGGATGGATGGAGTTATTGAAATATGAGTGACATCATGCACAAAAGTGCACTTTATTTGTTTAAAACTATTGTAGTGGCGTTCTGTACAAAAAGTGCACTTTCATTTAGTGTTGTTTTGATATGTCATCTTAGTGACATCATGCACACAAGTGCACTAATAGCTTGCTTTAAAATGTCTGTGACCAGGGTATCCGCGGATCCTTAAAAAGTCTTAAATTCATGTATCTGAAATTAAAGCCTTAAAAAATATTAAATTTATTAGAAATTCCTAAAATGGTCTTAAATTGCCAGTTTTTTTTTTTTTTTTTTTTTTTTTTCCCGAAGCACATCTTTGAGTAAAAGTTACGGCACGTCTTTGAGTAAAAGTGAGTGATTTCAGCTCACTCATTTTTTCTTTGTGTCTCTTAAAGAGATACAAAGAAAAAATAAGTGAGCTGAAAAAAATAGAGGCAAAACTCGTGAATGAGAACAGCCAGCTGAAGCTCAAGTGAGGCTCATTTGAGTGTGTGTTCAGTGTTTTGTTGTTGATGTTATAATACTGTTTTGCACTATTATTGCACTATTATTGACCATCCATCCATCCATCCATTTTCTACCGCTTATTCCCTTTCGGGGTCGCGGGGGGCGCTGGCGCCTATCTCAGCTACAATCGGGCGGAAGGCGGGGTACACCCTGGACAAGTCGCCACCTCATCGCAGGGCCAACACAGATAGACAGACAACATTCACACTCACATTCACACACTAGGGCCAATTTATTATTGACCAAATGTAATTTATTTTTACCCTCACCTTGGTTATTATGTTTTACTGGCGTTGGTGTTGGTTTGTTTGTTTTGGATGTCAAAGTTTTTGGATCTCTCAAGATTTTTGATAAGCTGTTTGGCAGAGTGGTGCTTATCAGTTTGTTTATTAATAAACATACAAAAAGTAAACTTGAATGATTGTCATTGAGGTTGTAGTACAGTGGGATCCCCAACCATCGCTAATATTTATAGATTTTTTAACAATTTTTTCGGTCTTAAATTTCATTCAAGGAGGCATTAAAAAGGTCTTAAAAAGTCTTAAATTTGACTTGCTGAAACCTGCAGATACCCTGTGTGACAATCTTGCACTTTTTGTGTTGGAAATGACGTGAATGTTTGTGCCACTGCTTAATAACTGTTTGATAAATACAGTTTTGGTCAATTGACTTAGTTGTGATTTCCCTCTCTGCATGAAAGTTTAAATGAGCATATATTAATGCAGTATGTAGACACATAGAATCATCATAATGGTGTGATTATATGCATCAAGTGTTCATTCAAGGCTAAAGCAAAATATCAAGATATATATCGGGTATCGTGATATGGCCTAAAAATATTGTGATATTAATAAAAGGGCATATCGCCCAGCCCTACAATGAAGAGAAAACTGTGTGGTTCAGTCATTCATTACCTGTAATCTGTTGCAGTGTGCTAAAGAGATGCATTCTCTTAAAGGGGAACATTATCACAATTTCAAAAGGGTTAAAAACAATAAAAATCAGTTCCCAGTGGCTTGTTGTTTTTTCAAAATTTTACCGGTCTCGGAATATCCCTAAATAAAGCTATAAAGTGCCTTATTTTCGGCTCTTTGCGAAGACACTGGCCATTTCCCTGTGACGTCACACAGTGCTGCCAATGTAAACAAACAATGGGAATAGCACAGCAAGATATAGTGACATTAGCTCGGATTCAAACTCGGATTTCAGCGACTTAAGCGATTCAACAGATTACGCATGTATTGAAACAGATGGTTGGAGTATGAAAATATTGAAGAAGAAACTGAAGCTATTGAGCGAATTGCTTTTGACGCTATTCATAGCCATAGCATGGCCGAATAGCTGCGTTAGCATCGCCGGTAAAATGTGCGGACCAAACGATCAGCACTTTCGCATCTTGTGACACTGGAGCAACTTAAATCCGTCGATTGGTAAGTGTTTTTTCGCATTAAATGTGGGTGGAAGGAAACGTAATATAGTTGCAAATGCATCTGCAGGTTATCCATACATCTCTGTTCCATGTCTGCTTTAGCACCGCCGGTAAATAGCATGTTAGCATCGATTAGCGTAGCATATTAGCATCGATTAGCTGGCAGTCAACATCAACAAAACTCACCTTTGTGATTTCGTTGACTATCGTTGCAAATGCATCTGCAGGTTATCCATACATCTCTGTGCCATGTCTGCCTTAGCATCGCCGGTAAAATGTGGGGACACTTTGGCACATTCAATGGGGGTCTGGCGGCAGACACTTTCGCATCTTCGGGCCAGTGGTGCAACTTGAATCCCTCCCTGTTAGTGTTGTTACACCCTCCGACAACACACCGTCGAGGCATGATGTCTCCAAGGTTCCAAAAAATAGTCAAAAAAATGGAAAATAACAGCTGAGACCCGGTGTTTGTAATGTGTTGAAAATGAAAACGGTGGGTGTGTTACCTCGGCGACGTCACATTCTGACGTCATCGCCTCCAGCGCGATAAACAGAAAGGCGCTTAATTTGCCAAAATCCACCCATTTAGAGTTCGGAAATCGGTTAAAAAAATAGATGGTCTTTTTTCTGCACCATCAAGGTATATATTGACGCTTAAATAGGTCGGGTGATAATGTTCCCCTTTAAAGAGACAGTCGTTTTCTCGTCTGTCCTATATGTGTCGCCCTTCATTTCAAGCCGTTACGTTCTGGTTGTGTTTGACCCACATTGTGAGTGGCTGCTCTCAAATGATGGATTAGACAGCCGTTGCTTTTTTTTTTTTTTCTTTTGGTGGCTTCTATCCCCTCAATGCATCAGAGTGACACTATCGTCTGTTTCGCTGAGCCTGGGTCATGTTTAATGGCCCACTTGCGGGAGCTTGCATCATTAGACCAACAAACCCCTCCCACACGCACAGTTTGGGTAGGGTACTTTACCCGATTAGTAGGCGTAGGCCCTTCAGTTTGGCCACTGTTCCACCGACAGCCTGTGTGGAGCAGCCTGCAGGGGTGACTGGTTCGGGCTTCCTCGTTGCTAAGGGATTTCCCCGAGGGAGGGAGCCTCTGTCAGCAGTGACAGCTGAGATGGTGAGGGTTTTTCAGGGGGGTTTTCTAATGACTGCGTTGCTATAAATAACACGGAGCGCTGCCCGGCTACATGCAGGCCGAGCTCTGCATTATAAAAGCAGGAAGTGGCCGCCCTCTCCTCTACAGGGTCTCCTTTTTTTAGTCCCGGGACTGACCTGGTTTCCTGAAGAACACGGAGAAACACTCTTTCCACTGGCACACTTCCCAGCATGGTGTAAAAACGTTTATACTGCGATGACTACCACTTTTATGCTCACCCAAATCTGTAAGGACTCTGGTTGGTTCAGAATGCTGCTGCTCGAATGCAGACTAGTACTCGGCGAACGGATCAGACTTCTCCTGTATAGTTTCACTGCCCTGGCTCCCTGGAGCCCGATTTCTTGTCTTAACCATACATTTTAGACCAGGGGTGTCAAACTCATTTTAGATGGGGGGGGCACATGGAGAAAAATCTACTCCCAAGTGGGCCGTACAGGTAAAATCGCGGCAGGATAAATGTGCTGGTCTCGTCTTTTGTTGATTCCTAGAAAGTATTCATACTGTAAGTATTTTTTGGATTATAAGTCGCAGTTTTTTTCATAGTTTGGCCGCGGTGCGACATATACTCTGGAGCGACTTATGTGTGAAATTATTAACACATTACAGTAAAATATCAAATAATATTTTTGATCTCATTCAGGTAAGAAACCAGGCGTATATCAGCAATCGTTAAACACACACACACACACACACAGGTCAACCAATAAAAATCTGGCGGGCGGCGGGTCATGGCAGAAATGCATGGTTAAAAAAAAAGATGCTACCTGCTACTACTTCCGTACATATGAAAATTGATCATTTCAACATTGGCGGAAACTTACAAAAACTGAGAAGGGCTGAACAAAAATGGCAGCGAAAAGGAAGTCATATACTGCAGGTTACACGCTGGAATTAGTGAAATATGCAGCAGAAAACAGAAATCGAGCAGCAGAAAGAAAGTTTGGAGTAAGCGAGAAACTTGTAAGGGACTGCCGAAAAATTTCCCCAAAACATGCGACTTATACTCTAGTGCAGGGGTCACCAACATTTTTTAAACCAAGAGCTACTTCTTGGGTACTGATTAATGCGAAGGGCTACCAGTTTGATACACACTTAAATAAATTGCCAGAAATAGCCAATTTGCTCAATTTACCTTTAATAAATAAATATACATATAAAAAAATGGGTATTTCTGTCCGTCATTCCGTCGTACATTTTTTTTCCTTTTACGGAAGGTTTTTTTGTAGGGAATAAATTATGAAAAAAACACTTATTTGAACGGTTTGAAAAAGGAGAAAACACGAAAAAAATGAATATTGCATTTTGAAACACTGTTTATCTTCAATTTCGACTCTTTAAAAGTCAACATTCAACCAAAAAAAATGAAGAGGAAAACTAGGTAATTCGAATCTTTTTGAAAAAATTAAAAAAAGAATTTGTGGAACATCATTAGTAATTTTTCCTGATAAAGATTAATTTTGGAATTTTGATGACATGTTTTAAATAGGTTAACACCCAATCTGCACTTTGTTAGAATATATAACACATTGGACCAAGCTATATTTCTAACAAAGACAAATCATTTTTTCTTCTAGATTTTCCAGAACAAAAATTTTAAATGAAATTCAAAAGACTTTGAAATAAGATTTAAATTTGATTCTACAGATTTTCTAGATTTGCCAGAATATTTTTGGGGAATTTTAATCATAATAAGTTTGAAAAAATATTTCACAAATATTCTTTGTCGAAAAAACAGAAGCTAAAATGAAGAATTGAATTAAAGTATATTTATTATTCTTTAAAAAAAAAACAATTACTTTACTTGAACATTGATTTAAATCGTCAGGAAAGAAGAGGAAGGAATTTAAAAGGTATGTGTGTTTAAATATCCTAAAATCATTTTTAAGGCTGTATTTTTTCTCTAAAATTGTCTTTCTGAAAGTTATAAGAAGCAAAGTGAAAAAATGAATGAATTTATTTAAACAAGTGAAGACCAAGTCTGTAAAATATTTTCTGGGATTTTCAAATTCTATTTGAGTTTTGTCTCTCTTAGAATTAAAAATGTCGAGCAAAGCGAGACCAGCTTGCTAGTAAATAAATAAAATTAAAAAAATAGAGGCAGCTCACTGGTAAGTGCTGCTATTTGAGCTATTTTTAGAACAGGCCAGCGGGCTACTCCTCTGGTCCTTGCGGGCTACCTGGTGCCCGCGGGCACCGCGTTGGTGACCTCTGCTCTAGTGCGACTTATATGTTTTTTTTTCCTTCTTTATTATGCATTTTTCTTCCGGTGCGACTTATACTCCGAAAATACGGTACTTATTACAAACCAGCTGTTTGATTGTAACGCGCATCTTGGTTGTAGTTTTCTTTACCAGCTTTTTAAGTGTTGAAATTGCCATGTAAAATCTCTAATGCTAATCAGTAGCATGTATATAGCACATCCAAATGTAAATTAGCATCAGGCTAGCTATTTTGAAAAATGGAGCCCTATTTTTCAGCGTTTTATATCAGGCATGCTTGCTCTGTTGACATGGAAAATTACAACATTACCTACAGGTAAATACGACTGTTTGCCCTCCAAGTGCTTATTTCGGTTGGGAGTCTGCAACCGGGCGTGACTTCACGTGAGTTCAAACCCCGGCCGAGTCATACCAAAGACTATAAAAATGGGACCCATTACCTCCCTGCTTGGCACATTAGCATCAATGGTTGGAATTGGGGGTTAAATCACCAAAAATGATTACTGGGCGCAGCCGCCGCTGCTGCTCACTGCTCCCCTCACCTCTTAGGGGGTGATAAAGGGTGAAATGCTGAGAAAAATTTTGCCACACCTAGTGTGTGTGTGTGTGACAAGTAGTAACTGTATCGAAATATGTTGCCGTTGGATTTTACGTGACGCGGTCCTCAACCAAATTTGTTGGGTACCTATAAAAGTATGAAATTTGATACTAGGGCTGGGCGATAAAACAATATCGATATCAATAACAAATGCATTTGATAAAAAGTTTTTTTTCCCCCTCTGTATTATATAAAAAGATTTTTTGTTATTCACCTCCGCAGCAGCTCAGTTCCAACCCATTATGCTAATGGTCCCCAACTCATAATTGGTGTGGATATCAATCTCGTTTTGAAAGCTTTACTTTTGTGTGTTTGGACGCTTCAAGCAGCCAGTTATTGTTTTTAGTCCTCAACAGACTACTGAAGTCATGTCGCAGTTGGAACCAGAAAATAATATTTTATTGTAGCGCCGCTGTCGTCAACAAACGACGACTAATAAAAAAGCAGCCTCAGGACCCGCGTTGGTTACCAGGTGGGGGTCGGCCTTGTTCCGGTTGCCTAGTAACACAGATGTGGGTGTTTATGAGATCATAAATGTTAATTCACAGTTACATTAGGTCTTCCTCAAAGTGCCTCATTTGCATAGCAGCTGGGAGCCTCTTGTGAAGTGCATTTCCTGAATGTTTTCTACTATATTTCCATTTGTGCACTGCAAAAAGTCGGTGTTCAAATACAAGAAAAAAAAAAAAAAAATTAGGGGGATTTTACTCGAACTAAGCAAAATTATCTGCCAATAGAACAAGAAAATGTGGCTTGTCAAGACTTTCCAAAACAAGTAAAATTAGCTAACTTCAATGAACCCAAAAATAAGTATATTCCCACTAATAACAAGTGCACTTTTCTTGGTAGGAAAATAATAAGACCTTTTTGCCCAATATGTTGAAAAATATTCTTAAACTAAGTAAATGCTAGTGCCATTATCTTGACATAATGATATGCGCTCAGCATTAAATTTTTTTGAAACCAGCAAACTTTTACTGAAAACTAATTTATTGTTCTTAATGGAAAGGCAACAGGACAACCGCTCCGTATGTTGTCTCCAAGTTTATTTTCTATCAACAATCACATTTTGGTGAGCTAATTGTGATGCTTTTTTGTACATATTAGGTTTTTTTATATATATAAAAAATCTAATAAGTAGAAGGGAAAAAAAGAAGAAGACAAAAAATATATATATATATATCTATATATATATATATATATATATATAGATATATATATATGTATATATGTACAGTGGGGAGAAAAAAGTATTTAGTCAGCCACCGATCGTGCAAGTTTTCTTACTTAAAATGATGACAGAGGTCTGTAATTTTCATCATAGGTACACTTCAACTGTGAGAGACAGAATGTGAAAAAAAAAATCCAGGAATTCACATTGTAGGAATTTTAAAGAATTTATTTGTAAATTATGGTGGAAAAGAAGTATGTATGTATGTATGTGTGTGTATATATCAATCAATCAATCAATCAATGTTTACTTATATAGCCCTAAATCACTAGTGTCTCAAAGGGCTGCACAAACCACCACGACATCCTCGTTAGGCCCACATAAGGGCAAGGAAAACTCACACCCAGTGGGACATCGGTGACAATAATAACCCAGGGGGACGTCGGTGACAATGATGACTATGAGAACCTTGGAGAGGAGGAAAGCAATGGATGTCGAGCGGGTCTAACATGATACTGTGAAAGTTCAATCCATAATGGATCCAACACAGTCGCGAGAGTCCAGTCCAAAGCGGATCCAACACAGAAGCGAGAGTCCCGTTCACAGCGGAGCCAGCAGGAAACCATCCCAAGCGGAGGCGGATCAGCAGCGCAGAGATGTCCCCAGCCTATACACAGGCAAGCAGTACATGGCCACCGGATCGGACCGGACCCCCTCCACAAGGGAGAGTGGGACATAGAAGAAAAAGAAAAGAAACGGCAGATCAACTGGTCTAATATACATATACATCCATCCATCCATTTCCTACCGCTTATTCCCTTTAGGGTCGCGGGGGGTGCTGACAATTAATTAAATTAAAACTATTCAGAAATATTTGAAGCAAATATTAGTTTAGTTTTGTAATGTTTGGATCATCAAATTTGTCTCCAGACTTGATGTCTAAAACACATTGGGAATGTTGTGTGCTTGATTGAGCAATTAAATATATACTGTAAACAGAATCATGTATATGATTAATTGCTTATTATTGGGAGCCGTTTATTTCTCTCCGTCCCTCTTTGCGGCGCTGCCCGGGTCGTCGGAACCCCATAAACACAACCCACTACTGCCCTATCATCTCCCCTGTTGTCGTGGAAACGTCTCGGTCTCTGCAGCCGTGCCAGTTGGCACGCGCCGCAGTTGTTATCGACGCTTGCGAAAAGGCGGCCCTCATGTGGGTCAGTAAGCACGCCACCCGAGCCCGCTAGAGTTGCTGTATGAAGGCGGCTGGATGGCTCAGATTACAGCGTGTTAGTCATGTGACCACTTGAAAGTGTATTATCATGGTTATCATTATTATCGTGGTACAGTTGAATGCGCTCAAACAGCACTTAGACACACGCTAAAATATTTTAACCAAGTTTTATTAATAAACAGACCCACTATACTTTCCTTGCTCGAAGAAATGTTGCATATTGTTTTGCTCTTTGATAGCCAAACTATTATTATTTGTGTTGAAATATGTTTATCTTCTTCCTTTTTCGATATTAAGCGTTTCTTAATGGTAAAGGAAAAACAGCGTGCTTCACTTTCGGTTTATGTGACGTAGGGGCCGGGCGATAAAACAATATCAGTATGCGCGGGACGGCGTGGCAAAGTTGGTAGAGGGGCTGTGCCAGCAATCTGAGGGTTGTTGGTTCAATCCCCACCTTCTACCATCCTAGTCACGTCCGTTGTGTCCTTGGGCAAGACACTTCACCCTTGCTTCTGATAGGTCCTGGTGAGCGCCTTGCATGGCAGCTCCCGCCGTCAGTGGGCGAATTTGGAAATACTGTCAAAGCGCTTTGGGCTCCTTGAAAAGGGGTATAAAAGCGCTATACAAGTACAACCCATTTACCATTTGTATATATTGCGAAACATCGATAAAAAATTAGTCCACCTGCAGTGGACGAACTCGTCCAAAAGATGGCGCTATAGCACAAACAATTACACACCTTTCAAGTGTCTTTGCATGTCAATCAATCAATCAATGTTTATTTATATAGCCCTAAAGCACAAATGTCTCAAAGGACTCTACTGTATTTAATAAAAACTATTATTTTTATTGCCGTCAGCAAAGAAAAATCCATAAATTAGCCGCACCGTTTAATAAAGCGCAGGGTTCAAAGCGTAGGAAAAAAGTAGCGCCTTATAGTCCGGAGTTTACGGTATTTTTTTAGACATTTATTTATCCAAGGTAAGACAATTAAGAACAGATTTCCATTTTGCAACACAAAGAGGCAGCATTTACATGAAAGAGATGCTGAAATGTGATGATATTTTTTCGTTGTCTCTCATTAATCAACAAAAATGTGCGCTTTACATCGCTCTCACAGTTCAAAAACTTTTTTAGGGTGTTTCAACATAAATTAACGTTGAAGATAGACCAACACTTTTCAGCATAAAACATACACTGTCTGTAACAGACAGTTTATTATCATTATCATGAATAAAACAGTACAATAATGTGAGGGATGTGCTTCCACTGCCACTTAGTGTCCACTTTTAGGTCTGTGTGGTGTAAAATGAGTAAAACATCAACACAGTATTTATTTTCCGATTAAATGTTGTAAGCTTCAAAACAATTTTTTTCCACAACTTTGAGAAAACACCCACTCAGGCATTTTAGATCGCAGTAATCTTTAAAAACAAAACAAAAAAAACCGTCCTGTTTTGTATAATTGTGAGCAAGAAGCAGGTGTGTCTCAACTGCCATCTTTTCTCCCCCCCAAGTCGATGCTGATGAGATCAAGCGGCTCGGGAAGCGCTTCAAGAAACTCGACCTGGATAACTCGGGCTCGCTCAGCGTGGAGGAGTTCATGTCGCTGCCCGAGCTGCAGCAGAACCCGCTGGTGCAGAGGGTCATCGACATCTTCGACACGGACGGCAACGGCGAAGTGGACTTTAAAGGTGGGCGCCACGCTAGCACAAGAAAGCATGAAATAATTGGATTTATTTTTAATTTAATATAATTTAATTTCATGTAATTTAATATAACTGTATTTAATATGATTTAATACAGTCTAATATAATACATTTTAATTCAATATACTATATTAAATTCTATTAAAATATAATTTAATACAGTGGAATGTATTATAATAAATGGTATTAAAATATAATTTAATACCATTCAATATAATATAATTTAATTGAATATAAAGTAGTTTAATATTTTATTTAATACAATTTAATATAATATATTTGAAGTTATTTTATAATTGAATAATTAATATTTATATAGTATATTATATTACAATGTAATTTAATACAATGTAAGATATTGGGGACGGCGTGGCGCAGTGGGAGAGTAGCCGTGCGCAACCCGAGGGTCACTGGTTCAAATCCCACCTAGAACCAACCTCGTCACGTCCGTTGTGTCCTGAGCAAGACGCTTCACCCTTGCTCCTGATGGGTGCTGGTTGGCGCCTTGCATGGCAGCTCCCTCCATCAGTGTGTGAATGTGTGTGTGAATGGGTAAATGTGGAAGTAGTGTCAAAGCGCTTTGAGTACCTTGAAGGTAGAAAAGCGCTATACAAGTACAACCCATTTATTATTATTTATTTATATTATATTAAATTATAATTTTATGTAAATTAATTTAATATAATTGTAGGCCACACATACAGTAAAGAACACAATACTGAGCAATTGTAGGCAACAGGCTACAGGAAGTTAAAAGACAAGAAACGGAATTCTCATAATTTATTAATATTAATAATGATAATATTAACAATAATGAGCCACATAAACAGAATGGAATATCGTATATTTCCTTGAATTGCCGCCGGGGCGCTAATTAATTTAAAACCTCTTCTCACTCCTGCGCTTACCAAAGGCATGCGGTAAAAGTAAGCATGCGCTAATTCTTCTAAAACCTCTTCTCACTCCGGCACTTACCAAAGGTATGCAATAACAATTTGAGTGTGATGTAAGCTTGGACCTTAAATCCTACTGAATAGCTCTTAATCTTCTTCCCTTTACGCAATTTCAAATTACAGGTGTTGAAATCAGCCTCCTCCATTTTGAAAATGATGACAGGGGAAGTGTCACGAGTTTGACCAGGCGGTAATACTAAGCATGCGCTAATTGTTTTGGGAAGCGAGTTTGACCCGGCAGTAATTCAAGGCAGGCACATACTATATGCCCTGCGGCAATTCAAGGAAATACGGTAGTTTGTATTTTAAAACAGGGGTCTTCAACGTTTTCTAAACTGATGGACACAAAGAGCAGGGATCCCCTACTTAAATATCTTGTGTACAACTATAATTGTGTTTACATTAAACAGGTCTTAAAAGGTACTTTATTGTTTGGCAAAAATAATGACATACAAATAACAGTATTGTGCCGCTAATCGCTAGCTGGCAACTAGTGTGCTAATCACTAGCTGACAACTAACGCCTTAATCACTAGCTGACAACTAGTGCGCCAATCGCTAGCTGACCACTATTAGCTCGCGATTAGCGCTATAGCTTTCAACTAACAACTAGAGCGCTAATTACTAGCTGAAAACTAGAGCGATGATTGTTAGCTGACAGCTAGAGTGATAATTGTTAGCTAACAACTACAGCGCCAATGGCTAGCCGGTACTCAGAACGCTAATTACGAGCTTTTAACTAAAGTGCAAAGTGCTAGCTGACAACTAACGCGCTAATCGGTAGCAACAACTATAGTGATAATTGCTAGTTGACAACTTTGGCGCCAATTGTGAGTTGAAAACTCAAGCGCCAATCCTTAGCTAACAAATAGCATCCTAATCGGCAGCTGATAACAAATGTTGTTGTACAGCAAGTGTGTTGTTGTATAATAACTTTGTTGTGATATAAATGTGTGGTTGTTTAATAGTTGTGTTGTGTACAGGGCTGGGCGATATGGCCTTTTATGAATATCTCAATATTTTTAGGCCATTACACGATACACGATATATATCTCGATATTTTGCCTTAGCCTTGAATGAACACTTGATGCATATAATCACAGCAGTATGATGATTCTATGTGT
Source organism: Nerophis ophidion (assembly GCF_033978795.1). NCBI lineage: Eukaryota > Metazoa > Chordata > Actinopteri > Syngnathiformes > Syngnathidae > Nerophis > Nerophis ophidion. The sequence continues at coordinate 56,939,993 of NC_084619.1, read as the reverse complement.
CTACTTTAAAACATTCTTGTTCATACTGTGAGACTTGCGTCGGACAAGAACACAGAGTAAGGTAAGAAAATAAAGATTTATTTAGCTAATAAAACAGGCTAGAACAAAAACACTGGTGCTAGGCAGATAAGGCAAACAAATGGCGCTAGCATGGGAGCTAGGGAAACGAACAGAAACACTAACAACTTGGCACAAAAAGGAAAAACAAAACAATCAGCATGAGAGCTAGGAATAAACAAAATGCAGCGCGAGAGCTAGCGAGTATAAACATGGAAAGCAAGTCGTCATCTGTTGCGTGAAAGCAAACTAGGATCCGAGAATGAACTAACAAAAGGGGCAGTCTTAAATAAGGCAGGTGATTAGCAAAACAGGTGTGTGTAAACCGAGAGTAGCAGGTGAAAACAAAATGCAACCATGGTGACAGAGCAAAACAGGAAATAAGGAGGTCAAACTACAGAATGTGATACAGGAAGTAACAAAACTACAAAATGGAACAATCCGGGCAGCGGATCGTAACATACTGCATTAATATATGCTTATTTGGCATATATTAATTATTAAGTCAATTGACCAAAACTGTATTATTAAACAATTAAGCAGTGGCACAAACATTCATGTCATTTCCAAAACAGAAAGTGCAAGATTATCAGAAACATTTTAAAACAAGCTATTAGTGTACTTTTGTGCATGATGTCACTAAGATGACATATCAAAACACCACTAAATTAAAGTGCACTTTTTGTACAGAACGCCACTACAATAGTTTAAAACAAATAAAGTGCACTTTTGTGCATGATGTCACACAAGATATTTCAATAAGTGTCAAATAAAAATGAGCTGCATAATAGGAAATCAAATAGTGTATATCCTTCGCTATGTGGTAGGCTCCTGCGGACGTTATCTCCTTCTATTGTTGACTTTTTTGTTGATGTGGAAATGGAAGAGGCCAGGCTCATTTGGGTCAGTGCATTTTATGGGCGTGGCGTCGAAAGGAGATGTTGACATGCAGAGTTTCAAGCACTCCTTAGTTTTTACCAGGTGACTTTTCAAATGAAGCTACAAATTAGCTGATACTTTTTGTAGGAACGCTTTTGCCGCATACTTGACATATTACGGTTGTCTGTTCAACATCTTCCTGCTTGAAGCCAAACCACCGCCAGATGATGGACCCTGTGCTGTTTTTCTTGGGAATTAATTACTTTTTCTCCATTTGATAAGAGATTGGCACCTTCTCTCTTTTGTATTACCACTCACCCCGCTCCGCTAGCACCACAACTAACTTTACCATTTCGCTACCTCTCTGCTCCGCGAGGGCGTATGACATTGCAAGCGGGACAGTATGTGCTGTATGTAAGAAGGTGCGCTTGTTTTATGTCTCTGTGAGAAGGAGAGACAAGAAAGAGTGATATAAGCCTGTAGTGTAATGTCCACAGCTAAAAGCAAATGTGTGAAAATCTATACTCCAATATCAGAATATAGTCATTTTCTATATCGCACAGACAAACCCACGTTATATCGACTATATTTGATGTATCGCCCATCCCTAATTGTGTATTGACTCTTTTTGTGTAATAACTGTGTTGTTGTGTAATAACTGCAGTTGTGTAATATTGTTTATTTTCTGCCGCCACAGAGTTCATCGAGGGTGTGTCACAGTTCAGTGTCAAAGGCGACAAGGAATCGAAGCTTCGATGTGAGTTACACCTTGTCACATTTTACTACTACTACTACTACTACCACTACTGCTATTACTACTACTACTATTACTACTTGTCAGGTTCAAACTCTGATGACATCTATTTAACGAGACAAGGAGCAAGGAATTAAACAGAGACAGAATTAAATTTGGCTCAATTTGAGGAGAAACGTCTGGGCTGTACTCTTGTACAGACTCCGGCACGCTCTGGCGAAAGATTGTACGCCACCTCTTTTATTTACAGTTTCAAAGATTACATGGCTACAGCTGTTTCTAAGGGACATGGGTCGTAAACAGCCATCGCCTTTGATTACAGAACAGTTCAAAAGAAATAGTCGTAAAACAGTTCCCAGAAGCGGTCGCCTTGAGGTCGGGGCGGTATAGCTCGGTTGGTAGAGTAGCCGTGCCAGCAACTTGAGGGTTCCAGGTTCGATCCCCGCTTCCGCCATCCGAGTCACTGCCGTTGTGTCCTTGGGCAAGACACTTTACCCGCCTGCTCCCAGTGCCACCCACACTGGTGTAAATGTATCTTAGATATTGGGTTTCACTATGTAAAGCGCTTTAAGTCACTAGAGAAAAAGCGCTATATAAATATAATTCACTTCACCGGAGGGGAGTCAGGCCCTGCTTCCTCTCGGATTTGTAGTTCTTGGGTCACGACAATATCTTTCTGTTGATTACAATACATGAAAGAAACAGAACACCCTTATGTTGCTTCCCATCCTAAACTGTGGAGTTTTACAAGCCTTCTTCTTGGTAGGTTTTTCTCGCCTGGAAATAATTTGAACACAAATTTTTGTGATAACTTAGATACAGTTAGTCTGACACTATTACTACTACTACAGTACAGGAGTGGAATGAAGTACTGAAGTATGTCCACCTCTGCTTGGCGCCATGTTCCCTCTGAGCCTCCTAGAATTGAGTGCGAAAGCAAGCGAGTAACGTCTTTTGGTCCGCAGTCGCCTTCCGGATATACGACATGGACAAGGACGGCTACATCTCCAACGGCGAGCTCTTCCAGGTGCTGAAGATGATGGTGGGCAACAACCTGAAGGACACGCAGCTCCAACAGATCGTGGACAAAACCATCATCAACGCCGACAGGGACGGCGACGGCAGGATATCCTTCGAAGAATTCTGCGCCGTAAGTTGTTTTGTTTTTCATTCTGACGTTTGTGCAAACTGTTGTCTGTTCTTTCTCAACGCCAGTGTGCCAACTTGGAAGATAAATGTTTTCATTTGCTCGTAATTTCCTCCAGGAGTCCTCATAACTACCATAATTTCCACGCTTTAGAGTTCACTGGTATTTAAGCCACACCCACAATATTTTAGAAGAAAATAATAATTGTACATATATTAGCCACACTGGACTATAAGCTGCACATATATACCGGTATGAAAGATTCTGTAAATCATGGGTGTCAAACTGGCCCGCGGTGTAATTTAATTTGGCCCTTGAGGCAATATCAATTTAGCATTAGAGCTGGCCCGCCGGAGTTATACAGCGTCGGTGCCGCTGTAACACCGCATTCACCGCTAATACTCATACTTGCCAACCCTCCTAATTTTCCCAATAGACTCCCGAACTTCAGTGCCCCTCCTGAAAATCTCCGGGGGCAACCATTTTCCCGAATTTCTCCCTATTTCCACCTGGACAACTATATTGGGGGCGTGCATTTAAGGCACTGCCTTTAGCGTTCTCTAAACCCTGTCGTCACGTCCGCTTTTCCTCCATACTAACAGCGTGTCACATAATATTTGTGGCTTTTACAAACACACACACACGCACAAGTGAATGCAAGGCATACTTGGTCAACAGCCATACAGGTCACACTGAGGGTGGCCGTATAAACAACTTTAGCACTGTTACAAATATGTGCAACACTGTGAACCCACACCAAACAAGAATGACAAACACATTTCGGGTGAACATCCGCACCGTAACACAACAGAACAAATACCCAGAAACCCTTGCAGCACTAACTCTTCCGGAAAACTTCCAGCAAACTGACCAATAATTAACGTTTTATTCATGCATTTTCTCTTGCTACTTCAAGGCTTGAATGTTTGGTTCATTCATTATTGTTATTTTATTTTCAAATGTATTTTTAGCCTGTGGAAAAATTTTTATATTTACCTCAGAAGATTCCAAATAGAAAAAAAGACATAACATTTTTATTTAAATTTTATTTGATATGCCATTGATATTCTTTTAATTATTATTATTATTATTTGAAACTGGATTTTGCATGTGACTAAAGTTATATAAGCCTTGCTTGTTCAATATTTAATGCCCAACTTGTTTGGGTCCCTATTAAAAGGTTAATTTGTTCAACCTTGGCCCGCGGCTTTGTTCCGTTTAAAATTTTGGCCCACTCTGTATTTGAGTTTGACACCCCTGCTGTAAACGTTTATTTACACACCTTAATTGTTTCCAAACGGTGTCTGTAACACGGCAGTAAAACGGATGATCAAACAAAACAGAAGTCATCGTCATGGACCCACTAGACTCAATAACGAAACTGACACAATACAAAAAGAATGCCCTTGTGAGTTAATAATACTAACACAGAAACTCGTAAATGTGTTAGCATATTAGCTCATGCTAATGATGCTAGCTTGATTATACTACGATAGCGTATACAAATATGCATGAAAACACACATACAGGCATCACACATGGGACGGTTTGGTAAGTAAGAATTGTTTTAGTTATATTGTAAAACGTACAAACGTTGCTTAGAGCGATGAATAAAGAATCCATACGAGTAGAAACGCTATAGATAGCTAAAAGACTGAAGACTGGGTTGGAAAAAAAGCACTAGCGATGAATGGAAGGTCACTGCACATTCTGCAGTGAGCAAATTAGTTGAAGAGACGACACCATACTACAAACAATAAAACACCTTCAAAGATTTTTGCATGTTTTTTTTATTTTTTATTATTAAATTATTTTTATTATTGTCTATAGCAGGGGTGTCAAACTCATTTTAGATTGGGGGCCACATGGAGAAAAATCTACTCCCTAGTGGGCCGGACTGGTAAAATCCCGGCACGATAACTTAAAAATAAAGACAACTTCAGATCTTTTTTTTTGTTTAAAGATAGAACATGCACATTCTGAAAATGTACAAATCATAATGTCGTTGTTTTTTACACTTACATGTTGCGGAAAATAGTATTCAATCTTTGTCGTTATTTATACTTTCTGAATAAATTATGTGATAATGTTCATCAGTCAACTAATTTCAATCCATCAAGATAAAAAAATATATCAAAATCAAATTACAGGAAATTATTTAGGTAGTTTGCTCATTTTCCTCGACTGGTGCATTAACATCATGTGGTTTATTATTTTATTTTTTTTACATATGTAGCATCATCTATTCTACAAAGATACAAAGCTATTGCGACATCTAGTGGACACATCTAGAACAGCAGTTCGTTTCATTCAAAAATTTCGGCTCATTTTTATATTTAGCAAACTCATACCGCGGGCCTGATAAAACCGGTTTGCGGGCCTTATCCTCCCCGCGGGCTGTACGTTTGACACCCCTCGTCTATAGCTAAGAAAAATCCATAAATTAGCCGCAGAGTCCAAAGTTGAGGACACAAGTAGCGGTTCATAATCCGGAATTTAGGTTAATAATACTAACACAGACAACTGTAAACGTGTTAGCATACAAGCTAATGCTACTAGCTTGATTACATTATAGCACGTACAAATATGCATGAAAACACTCCTACAGACATCACACATGAGACGGTTTAGTAAGTAAGAATTGTTTTATTTATATTGTAAAACTTGCAATCATTGTTTGGAGTGATGAATGAAGAATCCATATGAGTAGTAACGCTATGGACGGCTAAAAGACTATAACTTGGGAGGGGGCACTGCATAACCTGCAGTGAGCGAATTCCTACAAAAGACAACACCATTCTACAAACAAAACACCCTTAAAATATTTTTGCTTGTTTTGTTTTTTTTATTAAAATCATCATTATTATTGCCTTTAGCAAAAATAAGTATTTGGTCACTCTAAAAAAGGGATATCTCTGGCTCTCACAGATCTCTAACTTCTTCTTTAAGAAGCTCTTCTGTCCTCCACTCGTTACCTGTATTAATTGCACTTGTTTGAACTCGTTATCTGTATAAAAGACACCTGTCCACAGCCTCAAACAGTCAGACTCCAAACTCCACTATAGCCAAGACCAAAGAGCTGTCGAAGGACACCAGGAAAAGTCTTTGCTATGGTGGTTTTTTGTCACACCGAACTGGGCCCCCTTAGGAGCCCAGTCTGGATTGTATTTTTTTACTCATCCTTCCCTAGCGTTTACCTTTACCCATCTTTTACGGGGCGCCTTATGCCGATCTATCAGCGTTCCTGTTCTGTAACCCTGTACACTGTTTGTTTGTCTAATCTTGAACAGGTTTGTGCTGAAAACAAAGTTTTGTTGTACTTGTTGCAATGACAATAAAGACCTACCTACCTAAAGAATTGTAAACCTGCACCAGACTGGGAAGAGTGAATCTACAATAGGCAAGCAGCTTGGTGTGAAAAAATCAACTGTGGGAGCAATTATCAGAAAATGGAAGACGTACAAGACCACTGATAATCTCCCTCGATCTGAGGCTCCACGCAAGATCTCATCCCGTGGGGTCAAAATGATCATGAGAACGGTGAGCAAAAATCCCAGAACCACATGGGGGGGACCCGGTGAATGACCTGCAGAGAGCTGGGACCAAAGTAACAAAGGTTACCATCAGTAACACACTACGCCGACGGGGAATCAAATCCTGCAGTGCCAGACGTGTCCCCCTGCTTAAGCCAGTGCATATCCAGGCCTGTCTTAAGTTTCCCAGAGAGCACATAACTTTTTTGGGTATAAACTCAACTCGTCGTGTTTGGAGGAAGAAGAATACTGAGTTGCATCCCAAGAACACCAGACCTACTGTGATGCATGGGGTGGAAACATCATGCTTTGGGGCTGTTAAATTACAGACCACTGTCATCATTTTAAATGGGAGAACTTGCACAATCGGTGGTTGACTAAATACTTTTTTGCCCCACTGTATAATAACACTTCACTTCCTTTGTGGTCTCTCCTGCAGGTGGTCGGCGGCCTGGACATCCACAAAAAGATGGTGGTGGACGTGTGAGCGCTCCTTGTCCTTCTCGCTACAGTCCCCGCCCCCTTTCCCTTGTCGCGGCCTCCATCGCTGAAGACATGCTCAACAAGTATACAACATGAAAGAAAAAAAAAAAAAAGGTAAAAACACGACGGAGGAATGATCTCTCTTTCCGGGAGGCTTCTGGCTAACTTGAGAAGTGAAGAGCGAGCGATGCTAACTTAGGAAAAAGGACTTAAGACGAAAAGGACCTAAAAGACACGTGGATGCGGGGAAGTCGCTCGTATGTTTGTTTATTTTGTTTGATGCGTTCATCACACAGTACTATCTACTAGAAGTGCCAAGCAGAACATATCCACGCACGCACACACACTTTTAGGGGGTCACTAGACGGGCCTGGAGTGAGGAGAAAAGCCGCGGTCCATTTACCTGGGAAGTTGGAGCTGGGTATGACATCACGGGCGAGTCGCCACTGTTCCAGTTACGATTTCGGCAGTCAAGGCGGATGCATTTTCAAACGCTATTCTTGTTCTTGCCTTGTCTGAATATAAACAACGTATGGGAAAATATGCACTTTTTCTGCAACCTTCAAACATGCTAGATGAAGAGGAAACGGATGCTATTGCTAGCGACGTAGAACGTATCAGCCGCCTGTATCGGATTTTTTGTGAACAGTACAATTCCATCTCCGACCAAGGCCGATTTCCTAAGTGGAAATAAATCGGATACAATGACCAGAACGTCGTCGGAAAAGCGATAAACGTCGTAGTTACTCGCCAAAATGGACGGTCACAAAATGAGTAGTTGACGACAGGGCAAATAAAATGTTTTAGGAACTCATGTCATCAAGCAAAATATCTCGTAAAACTACTTGTAAAAAGTACTGGTCCACGTACAGGTCGAGTTAGGAATCACATTTTTTTTGGTAATGCGAATGATTATATAAGATCGGATTTGACGAAAAAAAAATCGGACTTGGACGTGTGAAAGTAGGCTAAGAGCGACACAAACTAATCATAAGCGCTCCTAGCCCGTGATGTGCGATACCACTCGTTTTCTTTCCCAGGCTGGTGTCGGCGATTCCGATCCGATATTGATGCTTTGTGCAAATATACGTAGCGTGTCTGGCAAAAGTAACAAATAGTGTATTTCTGGGGTGGATGCTTTTATCTTCAAACGATGTATCACTTTAATTGCCAGTAGTTTTATTCAATAAACGCACTTACCTAGGCCGATAACATCCCTAAAATTAATAAATCCTAGCTCACGTGATCAGGATATATATATATATTATACACATACGTATATATATATATATATATACATGTATGTATGTATGAATATATACATGTATGTATATATGTATGTATTTATATATATGTATGTGTATGTATCTTTATATGTATATATACACATATATATGTTTGTATGTATATATGTGTATTTATTTATGTATATGTATATATATTTATATATGTGTATATGCAGTATACAGGTATATGTGTGTGTATATATATGTATATGTGTATATGTATACATACACATATACGTATGTTTGTATGTATATATATATGTGTATTTATATATATATATATATATTTGTATATATACATGCATACATATCTGTGTGTGTGTATATATATATATATATATATATATATATATATATGCAGTATATATATATATATATACAAATATATATATATACATACATATATATATACATATATACACAGATACAAATAGATATTTGTGTGTGTTTAACTAAACTGTCAATAAAATGAAAAATTATTATTTAGTAATATATGTATTTAATAATAATTATGTTTTAATGATTTAATAATAAATATTTGTTGTGCTAAAAAAACTTCTCTATGACTTTAGATCCAGACTTCTTCTGTTTTGTTGGGTATCGTCATTACTGCCACAAGTGGTGGAGAACTGTATTACAACTGATTACCGCTGCGGCCCATAGGGACCACGGCTGAAAAGCTGATATATTTTCGAGGGGGCGCTCACGGCCTTACAAAAGGACAAGAAACACTGCTGTATATTATCTCAAATGACAAAAGTATCTACATTTTGATATGAAAATCCATACATAAAGATCTGGTATTGATCCGCACATCACAACTGAAAACCGATAATACAGAAGCTTATATTATTTTGAAAGGCTCCGACTTTCCGAGTACGAAATCCGATCCAAACTTCTGACCAGGAACTCGGAAATTCCGACTTCCCAGCACAAATGGAAGGCAACATTAGCAGCCAAGTATTTTTCAAAGGCTAAATCCTGTTGTTTTTTTAATTTTCACGTTTCATTGTTCCAATTCACTCCATGCCCTGACCAGCGAGCAGAGAGAAAAAAGACATTTTGAGTTTTGCAAAGGGAAAAAGCGCTTCCTACCTGAGAAGGAGCAGTCGCTCTAATCAGGACTTTTTCTTTTTTTTTCTTCGGGACAGTGGAGCGCCCGCCCTTTTGTCCCAAAGCTCGACGCCACGCAGCTTTGGCCTCCTCGCGATCGCAGGACTTGGAATTTCACTCCAAGTTTTGGCTTGTGCATGTGGATCAACATGTTGCAACTGATCTCCTTGTTTACACACGGATGCTGTTGTCCACCCATTTAACACTTCATCACTACACCTGTAATATTGCCAACAATGCACACGACAAGTCACCTAGTGTTAAACAGTAACTTATCTTTTTTTAGGGAATTCTTTCTTGCTGGGTCAGTCTTATGCTTCTTTTTAAACACACACACGAGTTAAAGGGGAAATTATATTTTTTGTATATATATATACATATATATATATAAATATATATATGTATGTTTAATGCAGTAGTTCAGATTGCGCTTTAGTTGGGACTTTTGTTTGTATGGGGGGGGTCTGTCACATGATATATTTAGACCCCTCCCACTTTTCTGCATGCTGCATATTACGCTGTGGGACTTGTTGAAACTGTATGAATAAGTCATGGAATACCATTTAAATAAACTTTGAAATGTCAAAATCACAACACTAAAATGGGCCCGTGTGTGAATGTCAGTGTGGGTGTTGTCTGTCTGTGTTGGCGACTTGTCCAGGGTGTACGCCGCCTTCCGCCCGAATGCAGTTGAGATAGGCTCCAGCACCCCCCGCAACCCCAAAAAGGGACAAGCGGTAGAGGATGGATGGATGTCAAAATCAATATTTAATGTTTCTTTTGTATGAAAAAGATGTTACGTTTTTAGTTTATTTGAAATAAGTTTGGATCACTTCATTAGGTACACTTGCACAATGATCCGAGGTTGCCCTAATTAAAAAATATAATAATGCTCACTTTTCGATTCATTAAACAATGATTAAAAGCCTACTTAAATGAGATTTTCTTATTCAAACGGGGATAGCAGGTCCATTCTATGTGTCATACTTGATCATTTTGCGATATCGCCATATTTTTGCTGAAAGGATTTAATAGAGAACATCCACGATAAAGTTTGCAAATTTTGGTCGCTAATAAAAAAGCCTTGCCTTTACCGGAAGTAGCAGATGATGTGCGCGTGACGTCACGGCTTGTAGAGCTCCTCCCATCCTCAAATTGTTTACAATCATGGCCACCAGCAGCGAGAGCAATTCGGACCGAGAAAGCGACGATTTCCCCATTAATTTGCGCGAGGATGAAAGATTTGTGGATGAGGAAAGCGAGAGTGAAGGACTAGAAGGAAAGAAAAAAAAGACGAGGGAAGTGGGAGCGATTCAGATGTTATTACACATTTACTAGGATAATCCTGGAAAATCCCTTATCTGTTTATTGTGTTAATAGTGTTTTAGTGAGATTATAAAGTCATACCTGAAAGTCGGAGGGCTGTGGTGAACGCCAGTGTCTCTGAGAGAAGCCAATGGAGGAGCCAGGATCACAGCTGCCTTTTGGATAGCTGCTGCGGTCGCATAATCCACTCCAGTCTCCGGTGAGAGACGACTTAATATCACAATTGGTTGACATGTGGTAGGGAAACATGTTCGCTTGACCGCTCTGTGTTAAAGCTTCACAACAAACAAACAAACACCGGCTGTGTTTCGGTTGCTAAAGGCAGCTGCAATCCACCGCTTTCTTCTTTATAGTCTATATTATTAATTGAACAAATTGCAAAAGATTCAGCAACACAGATGTCCAAAATACTGTGTAATTATGCGATGAAAAGAGACAACTTTTAGCCGTAAGTGGGGCTGGGCTGAAATGTCCGCTCCAACCAATAACGCCACAAGCATGCGCCAACATAAGCGTCATCATTCCGCGACGTTTTCAACAGGATACACAAGATACACTTACAATTAGTGCACCAACCCAAAAAACCTGCCTGTTTCATGAAAAAAGAAAAAAAGAAAATTACCGCCCCACCCCCCCAGGCCGCAGGACAAATTATCATGCGTTGAGACCAAGGTTGGAGACCACTGCAGTAATCTATTTATTTATATATATTTATTTAATAATAATAATAATAATGGATTAGATTTATATCGCGCTTTTCTATTGTTATATACTCAAAGCGCTCACAAAGAAGTGGGAACCAACCCATCATTCATTCACACCTGGTGGTGGTAAGCTACATTTGTATCCACAGCTGCCCTGGGGTAGACTGACGGAAGCGTGGCTGCCAGTTTGCGCCTACGGCCCCTCCGAACACCACCTATCATTCATTCACCAGTGTGAGCGGCACCGGGGGCAAAGGGTGAAGTGCCCTGCCCAAGGACACAACGGCAGCGATTTGGGTGTCAATAGGTGGGAAGCTCACCTGCAACCCTCAGGTTTCTGGCACGGCCGCTCTACCCACTACGCCATGCCGCCCCTATTTATTTATTTAATTATATATGCACCTTATTGCTTTTTTTCATCCTGCACTACCATGAGCTTATGTAACGAAATTTCGTTCTCCTCTGTGCAACGAAATTTTGTTCTTATCTGTGCTGTAAGGTTCAAATTTGAATGATAATAAAAAGGAAGTCTAAGTCTAGTGTCCGCCCTGAGATCGGTAGTTTGTGAGTCATACCAAAGACCATAAAAATGGGAGCCATTACCTCCCTGCTTGATACTCAGCATCAAGGGTTGGAATTGGGGGTTAAATCACCAAAAATGATTCCTGGGCGCGGCCACAGAATAATTTTGCCACAGCTAGTGTGTGTGAGACAGTCTTGGTACTTTAACTTTAATTATACATGCATTTTATCAATATATGTATAGGATATATACAGCATATTGTTACTTTACATGCTGTCAAATTTTGGACGCCCGTGTTTTACGTTGAACAAAGAGAGCACGGTCCACCAAGTCAAAGTCTGCGTCAAACAAACTCAGCCAATACATCTGATTCTGGAAACATTCATACACACAAGAGACACTAGTGACTATTTCCATTTGTTATATTTACACAAAAATGACAGAATGTTCACCAATCTCTCATCTGGCGTTCTGATGTCCACGGTTATAAACGCTGCCAGTCCATCGGCTAATAAATTAAACACAGCAACCGATTGGATTTCAGAATCTCTCAGCAGCTCTGCTGGCGACCACTCGGATGTTGCCGTAGACTTTAGACGGAGGACTTCCTGCGGGGGGGAGCCACATAAGAATTGTAAGAGTGCACATCCATAAATATGAGTATTTATTAGTGCTGTCATATTGTCTAGCTTGATTACAGCTTTAATGTCATTGTGTGTACCATAAATAATAATTGTGTGTCAGTCAGTACAATACAAATATAAACACATCAGGGGTGTCAAACTCATTTTCACTGAGGCCCACGTCACAGTTATGGATGACCTCAGAAGGCCGCGTCTAACGGTGAGTAACAAATGAATACAAAAGTAGTCATGATATTATACAATTGCATGCTCATTTGATCATTATATATTTTGCCAGAATTTTACCCAACAATTTTTTTTACAGAATATTACTGTAAATGGAAAAAATGGTACCACTGTTTTTCCACTAATCAATCCATTTTATACCGCCTGTCCCTTTCTTTTTCACGTTAAAATTCTGGTGACTGAGCTGCCTTTTTTTTTTTCTTTACACAAAAATAAAAAGGTTGTTTTTATGCGGTTTTACTTTAAATGGAAAAATACCAGATTCTTTTTTGGAGTAAAAGTCTACAATAATATGTTGTTTTTTTACTGTAAGAAATAATTCATATTTACATGTTGTTGTTTTTTTTACAACAAATTACTGTAAATGGAAATGGTACCACTGTTTTTTTTTTTCACAATAAAATTTTGGCGACTAAGCCACCATTTTTTTTTACCATAACAAAGTTGTTGTTTTTATGGCGTTTTACTGTAAATGGAAAAGTAATATGACTGTTTATCACGGTAAAACTCTACAATAATGAGGTTTTTTTTACTGTAATAAATAACATTAAAATGTACGTATTTTGATCACTCCCCGCAACCCCGAAAGGGACAAGCAGTAGAAAATGGATGGATGGATAATTTTAAGCATATTACCAAAACACATCACAACAAAATAAGCCAAAAAACATTATACATTACTTACTGTACAATGTCTGCTGTCACTAGGATGCTGATTGACAGCATCTTGTTATAGTCCTGTTTAGATGAAGAATGACTGTCTTTTCGTGTCTTTATCGCCATTCCTGGGTCTAAATAGGCTGTCAAAGTTGACAATACATACTCACCCTTTTAATATCCAAATGAAAGGAATGATTTATCATCTACAATAAACTTCCACGAGCAAGGAAGAAGCTTACTCGTCGATCATGCCAACATTGGCACACAAGCTTTTGATCATGGCGCCTCTATAAATAGTTTAGCGCTTATAATAGCAATATCACGAATACTTGGTTAATACTTAAGTCACAAAATGTAAATGGAGTATTGTTGATGCTATTTGGATGTTTTTTTATTGGGTTTTATGGGTGAAATAGAGGACCTCCCTTTGGCTCCATTGTAATATTTATTTACAAGTTAAAAGTACATTAAAAAAGCGACTTATGTGTGAAATTATTAACCCATTACCGTAAAATATCAAATAATATTATTTAGCTTATTCACATAAGAGACTAGACGTATAAGATTTCATGGGATTTATCGATTAGGAGTGACAGATTGTTTGAACGTATAGCATGTTCTATATGTTAAAGTTATTTGAATGACTCTTACCATAATATGTTACCAGGCACCTTCTCAGTTGGTTATTTATGCGTCATATAACGTACACTTATTCAGCCTGTTGTTTACTATTCTTTATTTATTTTAAATTGCCTTTCAAATGTCTATTCCTGGTGTTGAGTTTTATCAAATAAATTTCCCCCCAAAAATGCGCCTTATACTACAGTGAGACTTATATATGTTTTTTTTCTTCTTTATTATGCATTTTCGGCAGGTGCGACTTATACTCCGAAAAATACGGTACATCCGCCATGTCTTACATAATGATTGAGAACAAACGGCATGATTCCCGAGAAAGTGCAGTCCCCCTTTAAACTTTAAAATATATTCAATTAAATGCAGTACATTTATTTTTCTCTGTCATAACAGAAAGAAGGAATACGTTTAGTAAGAAAAGATAAAGTACTTAAATGGCGCATATTGTATATCTAGGCCATCGCGGGCCACATAAGATAATGTGGTGGGCCAGATCTGGCCCCCGGACCTTGAGTTTGACACCTGTGATATATGTATTCATCTGATAACAAGATGTAACAGATATACGTGACAAAAACTTACCTAGGATGAGGTTACAAATGGCTGTCCGGGCCATCTTAATGTTTTGAAAAGATCCCAGAATGTGCACTTTTCTATTAAAAAAAAAAGTGTCAAATGACAATATTAGTGATTATTCAATTTAAATTAAATCACACCAAGATATCATGATTATTAACTCACGTTTCCGCCAAGACAATGCGAGTTTTGGTGACGTTCTCGATGGTGAATTTAGTTTTTCCTCCTTTGCCCGCTATTCGTCCGATGGCTCGGGACAAGTGGTCTCCTTTCAGCGGCTTCACTGTGGCCACAAAGACAGCAGACATTTAAAGGCGGTTGGTTTTTGGCAGGAACAGCCGCACCAAAAACCAAGTAAGTGGTTCTGACCGTCTGTGATGTCAAAGGTTTCCAGAAAGAGCTCGTCCAGTCTGATGAGGGCCATAGCGTCCTGGGAGGAGGTGGGAGTAGCGTTTAGGCAACATACACAAAAGATGAATGTTCGGTATTCCTCGTTAGCCCGGTGCGTCACACAAAGTATTCACACGCACTTTTTGTAAGACTCCTTTTCCCACAGGACTGCAGAATGCTGGACGACAGCAAAAACGTACGGCGTCGACAAAGTACATCCATACATGGACTCTGGAACGGATCAATCTCCATGTGTGACAGGCCCTTCATCGGCTATTTTTAAGAACCTTCTTAAAACCCATTTTTATTCACTGACTTTTAACCCAGCATGAGACTTTAAACTGTTTTTAAGTTTTTTAACTGTTTTTAACATTTTAACTGCTTTTTATCTAACAAATTGTTCTTAGGGTAATTGGTATTTGCTATTTCAATGTGTTTTTTACTTCTGTTTTAAAAATTTTTTTAGTCTGTCCTTTGTCTTTATATCTTTGTGGCGTACAGCCCTTTGTTCTTGAAATGTGGTTGTTTTTAAAAGGCTTTATAAATAAAGTTGGTATAGTATAGTATGGTATGGTATGAAATGACAATCAACAATGTCCACACAAAGGATAGCGACAACTTAAATAGCCCTGCTTGCTAACACAGAGCAGGTGCGGGGAAAAGTGCTCCAAGGAAAACATTAAACTGCTACAGGAAAACACCAACAAAACCCGCGCAAGACAATAACTTAAACACCAACAAACTCAAAAAAAGGCACGACGACTGGGTGGAGTATCATTTTTTAACATTTTGTGGTGTGCCTCTGTGTTTTTGAATTAAAAAAATGTGCCTTACCTCAAAAAAGGTTGAAAAACACTAATAGAGACCATCAAGGAAAGTATTTTAAATGTAGAAAAATAATCATAATACGACCCCTTTAATGCACCGATGCGCCTTTTGTATGAAAATAAACCTGAATAGACGTGCTCATGAGCAGTGCGCCTTATAATCCGGTGCACCCTATGGTCCGAAAAATATGGTACTGTGTTGCGTCGTTAATATTTGCTGTGGCTTTCGCAAATTGTACTGAAAGTTTAATTCATGATGTTGTCTTGTAGCGTCATAATTTTTGTTTTGATGACGCCGCAGACGTGCAAACAGACAAAACATACTCCATATAAAGTCTGCTGTTCCTAAATCCAATGTTTCCCCCTTTCTGATTTCAATAAAATCGACCGATTCCCTTTCAAAACGATTATGGATCGTGTTGGGATACATTATGTTGGGATCTAATTAAGATAATGAAGGATGAAGTGATTAAGAAATGTTTATGATAGATATGCTTGTGCCTCTCCTTGTGTGCTCTGAGTTCCAGTTGAAAGTTGATGCCTACGCAACAAACTCTTATCGCCCACATTCTTGCCGACATGGCTTCTTTGCCGAGGTCTAAAGTCGAAGTCCAGGACGGAAAAGACAGAGGAAGATTCCACGCCTGGAAGCAGACACCTAATTGCATATTTATACATTGTGATATATATATTGTAAGAGAGCGAGGGGGAAGTGCACGTCCGAACAGCCCTGTCTAAGTCGCCGTGTTGAATGCTCCGAGGGACAGATAGCGCTGAAACAAATTGTATTAGAACTGTATCCAATAGGGAATAAATGCTTCTGATTTTAAGTTTATACATCGTGTCCTCTTTAAATATTGTCTGGCCCCAGATTTAACAAATACGTGGACAATCTGTACCTATCTTCTTGACAACAAACTGGCCCACATTAATATACTTGGAATCTCTGAATGTAAAGTTAAAGTACCAATGATTGTCACACACACATGAGGTGTGGCGAAATTATTCTTTGCATTTTGACCCATCACCCTTGATCACCCCCTGGGAGGTGAGGGGAGCAATGAGCAGCAGCGGTGGCTGCGCCCGGGAATCATTTTTGGTGATTTAATCCCAAATTCCAACCCTTGATGCTGAGTGCCAAGCATATAGGCAATGGGTTACATTTAGGGCTGGGCGATATAGAAAATGACTATATTGTGATATTGGAGTATACGTTCTCACGCAGTTGCTTTGAGCTGCGGGCATTACACTAGAGGCTCTTCTCACTCTTTGTTGTCTCTCCTTCTAAGAGACATAAAAACAAGCGCACCTTCTTACATACATCACATACGTATACGCCCTCGCGGAGCAGAGAGGTAGAGGCATGGGTAACGTTAGCTGTGGTGCGAGTGGTAATACAAGAGAGGGAAAGGGCGAATCTGGTAACAAATGGAGGAAGAATTAATTCCCAAGAAAAACAAAGGGGGGTCCATCGTCTGGCGGTGGTTTGGCTTCAAGACAACCGTCATTTGTCAAGTGTGGGGCAAAAGCCTTGCTACAAAAAGTACTGCTAATATATAGCATCATTGGAAAAGTCACCAGCTAGAGAAAGAAGAGTGCTTGAAACTCCGCATGTCAACATCTCCGTTCGGTGCCACACCAACAAAATGCAGAGGCAACCATTTCCAGATCAACACCGTATGAAAAAAATAGTCAACAAAAGGAGATAACGTCTGCAGGAACCTATCACATAGCGAAGGAAATACACTATTTGATTTCCTATTATGCAACTCATTTTTATTTGACAATTATTGAAATATCTTGTGACATCATGCACAAAAGTGCACTTTGTTTGAAACTATTGTAGTGGCGTTCTGTACAAAAAGTGCACTTTAAGTCAGTGTTGTTTTGATACGTCATCTTAGTGACATCATGCACAAAAGGGCACTAATAGCTTGTTTTAAAATGTCTCTGACAATCTTGCACTTTCTCTTTTGGAATTGACATGAATGTTTGGTCCACTGCTTAATAACTGTTTAATAAATACAGTTTTGGTCAATTGACTTAGTTGTGATTTCCCTCTTTGCATGGAAGTTTAAAATGTGCATGCATGTATTAATGCAGTATGAACAAGAATGTTTTGATGTAGACACATAGAATCATCATACTGCTGTGATTATATGCATCAAGTGTTTAAGGCTAAGGCAAAATATCGAGATGTATATGGTTTATCGCAGTGGTTCTAAAATGGGGGTATGTGTACCCCCGGGGGTACTTGAAGGTATGCCAAGGGGTATGTGAGATTTTTTTTTAATATTCTAAAAATAGAAACATTTCAAAAATCCTTTATAAATATATTTATTGAATAATACTTTAACAAAATATGAATGTAAGTTCATAAACTGTGAAAAGAAATGCAACTATGCAATATTCAGTGTTGACAGCTACATTTTTTGTGGACATGTTCCATAAATATTGATGTTAAAGATTTCTTTTTTTGTGAAGAAATGTTTATAATTAAGTTCATGAATCCAGATAAATCTCTATTAAAATCTCTAAAGAGGGCACTTTAAGTTGATGATTACTTCTATGTGTAGAAATCTTCATTTATAATTGAATCACTTGTTTATTTTTCAACAAGTTTTTAGTTATTTTACATCTTTTTTTCCCAAAATAGTTCAGGAAAGACCACTACAAGTGAGCAATATTTTGCACTGTTATACAATTTAATAAATCAGAAACTGATGATAGTGCTGTATTTTACTTTATCTCTTTTTTTCAACCAAAAATGCTTTGCTCTGATTAGGCGGTACTTGAGTTAAAGAAATGTTCACAGGGGGTACATCACTGAAAAAAGTTTGAGAACCACCGGTTTATCGTGACATGGCCTAAAAATATCGAGATATTAAAAAAAAAAGCCATACCGCCCACCCCTAGTCCCATTTCTATAGTCTTTGGTATGACTCGGCCGGGGTTTGAACGCACAACCTACCGAACTCAGGGCG
Organism: Nerophis ophidion; assembly: GCF_033978795.1. Lineage (NCBI taxonomy): Eukaryota > Metazoa > Chordata > Actinopteri > Syngnathiformes > Syngnathidae > Nerophis > Nerophis ophidion. Next base: position 56,921,246 of record NC_084619.1, on the reverse strand, counting down.
GACATTCTAACCACTAGGCCACTGAGTAAATAAATAAATCTATTGACGTATACATCAATGGTTACACTCCTAATAACTACAGTTCTTTGCACCGTACACATTATTGTCTTGTATGCGACATACTTACTTCCACCTGGAATCCCAGAATGAAGGCTTTGACAAAATCTGCTGCTTTGCTGAGTGATCCGATGTCTTGTGTTTCTTTACAGGTCTGCAGAAATCAGATGATAAATGTACATAACATGCAAACATGTCCCACACACACACACATGCTGGTTATCAATTGGAATGGCGACCAAGTGTTTGATCAGTACTTGTGGGGACCACCCCTTCTAAAGGTTGTGGAGGCATAAAAAAACTAGGTAAAATGGCCACTGCCCAGTTAGCTCATAGACGTCTTTAAATCTCTGGATTGATGAAGTAATGTGCTGATCAGTCTTATTGGGGTCCCTGGGGAAAAAGTTAACAAGGTTCATTGGAACCAAATTTTAATAATTTTGCATAATTCACACAATTTTGCATGTGACTACTGAAGACCATTAAAAAAAAAAAAAAAGGTTCAAATTAAATATGACAGGATCCTCAGAATAAGGCACTATAGCTGTCCTCTTATAGGAAGTTTCACCACTTACTGTAAATGTACCAGCTACAGCCCGACGAGGGGAGTGTGTCACGCCAAATTTCTTCCCCCCGGAAGACATTTGGCGTGACAGCCCGTCTAATGCCTGAAGGACCCCAATGAGTGTGGAAGGAATTTAAAGCAGCCCACACAGCTGCCTGTTTTAAAAGCATATAATTGGCTGATTGTCATTAGTGAAAAATAATGGTGAGGAAAAAATATTAGCATTCCAGCATGCTAACCTTTCAAGCTATTTTTGCTTCGCTAATTTTGCAGCTATAACCCTTAAGAGTCATATAACTTGCTTAAAGCAGCCCACAGAGCTGCCTGTTTAAAAAGCGTTATAATTGGCTGATTGCATTGGTGAAAAATAACGGTGAGGAAAAAATATTAGCATTCCAGCATGCTAACCTTTCAAGCTATTTTTGCTTCGCTAATTTTGCAGCTTGGACCTTTAAGACTCATATAACTTGGTATTATCACGCCCTCTTTGGGGTCCTTCAGGCATTACAGGGGCTGTCACGCCAAATGTCTTCCGGGGGGAAGGCTTTTGTAGGGGGGAAGATATTTGGCGTTGACAGTTGCTGTGCAAATGTCTCACACTCAAACTAACCAGTAAACATGTTTTATGGGCCAAAGCTGAAAAATCACTTAGGCATCTTCAGAATGGATCTGACTATCATTCAAAAAGGTTTCGCTTTAGGGCAGTGGTCCCCAACCACCGGGCTCGATTGGTACCGGGACGCAGAATAATTTTTAATTTTATTTTTTATTTTTATTAAATCAAAATAAAAAAACACAAGATACACTTACAATTAGTGCACCAAGCCACAAAACCTCCCTTTTTCATGACCCCCCCGCGGGACAAATTATCAAGCGTTGACCGGTCCGCAGCTACAAAATGTTGGGGACCACTGCTTTAGGGGACCTGTTTTTTGGTCCCCATACCGTCAGAGGTCCCCTAAAGGTAGGCTGACCATACGTCCTCTTTTCCCCGGACATGTCCTCTTTTGCGGGGGTGTTCGGGCGTTTTTTTTTTTTTTAAATCCGTCAAATGTCCGGCATTTTGAATCAGGGTTACGTGTATTTTCTGAATTAGGGTTGTGTGTATTTTCAATGTAAGTCCAGGGTTAAGTTACCGTATATATATATACACATATATATATATATATATATATATATATATATATATGTGTATATATATATATATATATACATCAGGGGTCGGCAACCTTTCCCACTCGAAGAGCCATTTTGACCCGTTTCATAAAATTAAGAAGATAATGGGAGCTGCAGCCACTCTCACTAATATCTGCTGATGGTCACCCAGATAACAACAATAAGGGCGTGCTATGAAGCCATTGCCTTTGACGCCTTCTACAACACGTACAAACAGCTTGCCAGGCCAGTAACATGTTGCACGTGGCTTCCGCTGATACACGTACATGACTGCAAGGCATATAGTCAACAGCCATACAGGTTACACTGAAGATTATGATATAAACAACTTTAACACTCTTGCTAATATGTGCCACACTGTGAAAACACATCAAACAAGAATGACAAACACATTTCGGGAGAACATCTTCACAGTAACACAACATAAGTACCCAGAATGCCATGCATCCATGACTCTTCCAGTCTATATTACACACCTGCTAGCACCAAACCCCGCCCCCCCTCTGTGAGCCGGTTGAGGTGGGCAGGGTTGGGGGCTAGACTGTCCTCACTCAGGTCGCATGGCCACGCCCCCTCCAGCTCCGCCTGATTTTCGGGAGAGGCGCTGAATTTCGGGAGTCTCCCGGAATATCCGGGAGGGTTGGCAAGTATGCCATTAGGTTAGCATTACCAGAACACACAAACACAGCAACTTACTTTAATTTCAACATTTCGTGTTTTGAGGTTGAATCTAACTTGAAGTTGCAGGTTTTCCACGATTGGGGAGTAGATCTTCATCCAGTTGTCCTTTAATGGCGTGTATCTGTGAGCTGGCACGGCCACTTTACGCATTTGATCCGAGCCCTGGACAACGAACGTACGGGAAAGTTGTTGAAAGACATTTTTACACACAAGTTAAGACTTTTGCTGACCCTCAGTTTTTCTGCAGATATCGGCGGGAACTGTGGTCTCTTGCTAGCTGTTGCTCCTTCTGTGTCCATCATGTCTGCCGCGGCACGTTTCCGCTTTTGGCTCTTTTTAGACTTTACTTTCACGAAGGAGTCGGTGTCATTCTGTGTCCCCGCGCCGGCGTCCGTTTCTGTATGCGTCGCAGTGTCCATTTTGTCGGGTTTAACTTAAAAAAAGGTAGAAATAAACTTGGCGAGAATGTGGACACGAGTCAGAGTTGTCCTCGTGTAATCGGAAAGACCCAAACAGGTTCCCATGATGTCGCCTGAATCGAAAAACATACCTAGACTGCCATTGCAAACCATAACAATACATTAATATTTATCAATACACCATACTATAAACAAATATAAATCAAAATACTTGTAAATAGATAACTGTTACTTAAATTGTATATTTAATTAGGCATATATTTGGACACTATGGTCTAAAAAAGAAGGTCCTACCGTGACGTCATATGTTTGTGGACGCAAGCTTACATTTGACGAGCTCCTTTACTGTTTTTCTACTTATTTTGATTATTATTATTTCTCAATTGTTGGTAAACGTAGCAATTTTTCAAAAAAGGTTTATAAAATTAAAAAATTTTTTGCGAGTTCCTCATTTACCACCTAGAACTGCTACCCTGGGGCACACGCTATAGGGCAGTGGTTCTCAAATGGGGGTACGCGTACTCCTGGGGGTACTTAAAAGTATGCCAATGGGTACCTGAGATTTTAAAAATATATTTTTAAAACAGCTACAATTCAAAAATCCTTTATATATTTATTGAATAATACTTCAACAATATATGAATGTACTGTAAGTTCATAAACTGTGAAAAGAAATGCAACAATGCAATCTTCAGTGTTGACAGTTAGATTTTTTTGTGACATGTTCCGTAAATATTGATATCAAAGATTAATTTTTTTGTGAAGAAATGTTTAGAATTAAGTTCATGAATTCAGATGGATCTCTATTACAATCCCCAAAGCGGGCACTTTAAGTTGATGATTACTTCTATGTGTAGAAATATTTATTTATAATTGAATCACTTGTTTATTTTTCAACACGTTTTTAGTTGTTTTTATATCTTTTTTTCCAAATAGTTCAAGAAAGACCACTACAAATGAGCAATATTTTTCACTGTTAAACAATTGAATAAATCAGAAACTGATAACATAGTGCTGTATTTTACTTCTTTATTTCTTTTTTTCAACCATAAATGTTTTGCTCCGATTGGGAGGTAATAGAATTAAAAAAAAATCTTCACAGGGGGTACATACATTTTTAAACAAAGAAAACAATCTGAAGTTGTCTTTATTTTTAAGTTATCGTGGCGTGATTTTACCATGTCCGGCCCACTTGGGAGTAGTTTTTTCTCCATGTGGCCCACAATCCAAAATGAGTTTGACACCCCTGTGTTAGTCAATGACTTTGGCTGTGGGGGCGGGACTTCCGAGAGAGATATGGAAATGACGTTGTTGTTAAGAAAGAAGTGTTCGATTATTGCCGGAAAAAGAGGAGACACACATTGGACTTGTTGTGTGGTTGAATTGCATCTTGTTCAATAAAGACAAGCCAAACAAAGAACTTGTATGAGCCTCCATTTTTGGGATTACTACACTGGTGTCAGACTAATAACTTGTATGAGCCTACATGTTTTAGATCAGTGGTTCTAAAATGGGGGTACGCGTACCCCTGCCAAAAATATTTCTAAAATAGCAACAATTCAAAAATGCTTTATAAATATATTTAATGAATAATACTTCAAAAAAATATGAATGTAAGTTCATAAACTGTGAAAAGAAATTCAACAATGCAATATTCAGTATTGATTGCTGGATTTTTTTTGTGGACATGTTCCATAAATATTGATGTTAAAGATTTATTTTTTTTGTGAAGAAATGTTTAGAATTAAGTTCATGAATCCAGATGGATCTCTATTACAATCCCAAAAGAGGGCACTTTAAGTTGATGATTACTTCTATGTGTAGAAATATTTATTTATAATTGAATCACTAGTTTATTTTTCAACAAGTTTTTAGATATTTCTATATCTTTTTTTCCAAATAGGTCAAGAAAGACCACTACAAATGAGCAATATTTTGTACTGTTATACAATTTAATAAATCAGAAACTGATGACATAGTGCTGTATTTTACTTCTTTATCTCTTTTTTTCAACCAAAAATGCTTTGCTCTTATTAAGGGGTACTTGAATTAAAAAACAATTTCACAGGGGGTACATCACTGAAAAAAGGTCGAGAACCACTGTTTTAGGATATTACACTGGTGTCAGACCAATAACGTGTATGATACATTCCTGGGATTATTACAATATTTTTGTGTGTTTTTTTGTTACTTATTGATGTTTATGTGTTACTTATTGTCATTATATGAAAACACTTGATTATCGTTATTGGAATTCCTAAATGCTAGTAATATACAATTATCAAAATAAAATTTGATGAGCTCTCCTAAACATTATATCACCACATTCTAAACACAAAAACACATTTATATTTGTTAATTTTCCATATTATAAAGAAACACATTTCGAATTGCTCCTCAATTTTTACTTAAATTCCTATATTTTAATCAGGCATATATTTGGACACTCCGTTGTGAAAGAAGAAGGTCCTGCCGTGACGTCATATGTTTGGGCATGGAAGCTAACATTTGACGAGCTCCCCTGAATTATCGTCCTTTCGCCGTTTTCCACATTATTTTGACTCCACTCCCAAGATGTCCTCACCTCTTTCGAAGCCTCAAATCATCGTGCACATCCAGAAAAGTTTAAACTACACCGTGTTTGACTGTAAATGGGTGCCGTGTAGCTCCAAGTTCGTGTGCATGGGCAACTTTCCGAGAGGAACCGGAGTGATGCAGATCTACGAGATGCAGCATGGAGAGGCTCAGCTTATCAAAGAAGTACGCACACATTAAAGAGGTTTTTTTTAAAATCATAAATGTCATGTAGGTACAATTTGAAAGGATTGGGTCGGGAATGAGGCTGCTGGGGCTTCGAGAATATTCCTGCGTGTGCCCCGTCACCATAGCAACAGGCTGCGGGGTCTCTGCCTTTATAGCTTTAAATCCTAATATTGACCTGAAATAAACGGCATAAATACCGAATATACGAACCAAGACTTGTTATACTTGGTTATTTTGCGGTATTTTCTCTAATATAATGTACAAACCCCGTTTCCTTATGAGTTGGGAAATTGTGTTAGATGTAAATATAAACGGAATACAATGATTTGCAAATCCCTTTCAACCCATATTCAGTTGAATGCACTACAAAGACAAGATATTTGATGTACAAACTCATAAACTTTGTTTTTTTTTTGCAAATAATAATTAACTTAGAATTTCATGGCTGCAACATGTGCCAATGTAGTTGGGAAAGGGCATGTCCACCACTTTGTTACATCACCTATTCTTTTAACAACACTCAATAAACGTTTGGGAACCCAGGAAACTAATTGTTGAAGCTTTGAAAGTGGAATTCTTTCTCATTCTTGTTTTATGTAGAGCTTCAGTCGCTCAACTGTCCGGGGTCTCCGCTGTCGTATTTTACGCTTCATAATGCGCCACACATTTTCGATGGGAGACAGTTTTGGACTGCAGGCGGGCTAGGAAAGTACCTGCACTCTTTTGCTACGAAACTACACCATTGTAACACGTGGCTTGACATTGTCTTGCTGAAATAAACAGGGGCGTCCATGATAACGTTGCTTTGATGACAACATATGTTGCTCCAAAACCTGTATGGACCATTCAGCATTAATGGTGCCTTCACAGATGTGTAAGTTACCCATGCCTTGGGAACTAATGTACCCCCATACCATCACAGATGCTGGCTTTTGAACTTTGCGCCTATAACAATCCGGATGGTTATTTTCCTCTTTGTTCCGGAGAACACCGCGTCCACACTTTCCGAATATAATTTGAAATGTGGACTCGTCAGACCACAGAACACTTTTCCACTTTGCATCAGTCGATCTTAGATGGGCTTGGGCCCAGTGAAGCCAGCGGCGTTCCTTGGTGTTGTGGATAAATGGGTTTTGCTTTGCATAGCAGAGTTTTAACTTGCACTTACAGACGTAGCAACCAACTGCAGTTACTGACAGTGGTTTTATGAAGTGTTCCTGAGCCCATGGGGTGATATCCTTTACACACTGATGTCGGTTTTTGATGCAGTACCGCCTGAGGGATCAAAGGTTCGTAATATCATCGCTTACGTGCAGTGATTTCTCCAGATTCTCTGAACCTTTTGATGGTTTTACAGACCGTAGATGGTAAAATCCCTAAATTCCTCGGAATAGCTCGTTGAGAAATGTTGTTCTAAAACTGTTCGACAATTTGCTTACAAATTGGTGACCCTCGCCCCATCCTTGTTTATGAATTACTTAGCATTTCATGGAAGCTGCTTTTATACCCAAACATGGCACCCACCTGTTCCCAATTAGCCTGCACCTGTGGGATGTTCCAAATAAGTGTCTGATGAGCATTCCTCAACTTTATGAGTATTTTTTGCCACCTTTCACAACTTTTTTGTCACGTGTTGCAGGTATCAAATTCTAAAGTTAATGATTATTTGCAAAAAAAAAAATTGTTTTATCAGTTTGAACATCAAATATGTTGTCTTTGTAGCACATTCAACTGAATATGGGTTGAAAAGGATTTGCAAATCATTGTATTCCGTTTATATTTACATTCAACACAATTTCCCAACTCATATGGAAACGGGGTTTGTAGATATATATGGACTATTGTTAGAAGGACTATGGACAGTTTGTAATAAATGTGCAATGATTCGCCTCATGATATTACACAATTGCCAATGTATTTGATTATTATATATTACATATAATTTGTAAAAAAACAACTTAATAGTAGAATTGATGGTGGTTTTAACAGCATAATACTGTAAATAGAAAAATATTACCACTGTTTTTTGTGAATAAAATTGTTGCTTTCATGGTTTGTTACTGTCAATACAAAAACGGTACCTCTGTTTTTTTACGATTACATTTTGGCAACTGAGTTTTTTGTTTTGTTTTTTTACCGTAAAGTACAATTTTTATCGTCAAATTTATGCTCTCATGGTGTATCACTGTAAATAGAAAAACAGGACCACTGATTTATACATTTACATTCTGGCAATCAAGCTGCTTTTTTTTTTTTTTTTACTGTAAAATCTAGTAATTTTTACGACATACACTTTGAAGGATAATTTGCTTCGAAGTCATAAGTCAGCCAGGTTTTTATTTTTATTTTAACAAAAATATTTTTTAATGTATGATAAGAAAATATTGGTTACATTATTAAGAAACACAAAACTATCCATCAATCCATTTTCTACAGCTTGTCCCTTCTGGGGTCGCGGGGGGTGCTGGAGCCTATCTCAGTTCATTCGGGCGGAAGGCGGCGTACACCCTGGACAAGTCGCCAGTTCATCGCAGGGCCAACACAGATAGACCGACAACATTCACACTCACATTCACACGCTATTATTTAGTGTGTGCCAATTTAGTATTGCCAATCAACCTATCCCCAGGTGCATGTTTTAGTTCATTATTACTACTTAACAATCTTAACTAACATTACAATATTAACATGAACAATAGTATTATTACAGATTGAAAGATAAGTCAAGCAGATGTTTGCGTATTTATTATTATAAAAAAAAAAGTAGTGTATGATAGTATCATATTGGGTCGCGGGGGCAGCAGCCTAAGCAAAGAAGCCCAGACTTCCCTCTCCCCAGCTATTTAGTCCAACTTTTCCCTGGGGAGACATAGCCTCTCCTGCGTGTCCACTTGGTGATAACATAATATTTGTTACATTATTAGATAATATTGACTAAAAATATATGCAATTGCATGCAGTACATGTAATGTTTTTCTGTCAAATCGGAAAAAAAGAAAACATTTAAAATAAATATTAAAGTACTTTATTGGCAAATATTGTTTCCAGGCTTTCGAGTGTCATTTGTGTTTTTAAAAAGTGTACTTGTCCAGGGTGTACACGGCATTCAGCCATAATGCAGCTGACTTAGGCTCCAGCACCCCCCCGCAACCCCGAAAGGGACAAGCGGTAAAAAATGGATGGATGGAATTATGATATTAATATATACTGGTGTGCTTTTTTGGAATTTGAATGAAAGGCCTTGAACATCCACTGTGCCATCACCCTTTAACTTGAAGGGAGCGCTTCAGCCCATCGCCACAAATAGATTGCAATGTCTTATGTACATAATATTCCCGTGGATCAGTAAGAACATCGCTACAGGCCACAAAAAAAAAAAAAGGCCGTCCCTCTAAATGAAAATGATTACCTAACCCTACACTATAGCATTGATTTTTGCTATCCTTCAGGTAGAGAAACCTAAACCAATAAAGTGCGGGACATTTGGGGCCACGTCTCTTCGACAAAGACACATAGCAACGGGAGATTTTGACGGCCATCTCAACGTATGGTAATTCATTAAAAAAAAACACAGTCATGTCCTAACTGTTAATGTTTTTTCAATTCAAATTTGCGTCCTAGTGCAGTGTTTATTAGTTTGCGATTAATGCAAATATTCCCGATGTCCACAGGAACCTGGAAGTGCCCGAGGTGCCAGTGTATAGTGTGAAGGCCCACAAAGAGATAGTGAACGCTATCGATGGCGTTGGAGGCTTGGGGATCGGCGACGGCGCGCCCGAGATCGTCACCGGAAGCAGAGACGGTAAGCCAGCTTCTGAGTCCAAGTACACAAAAATGTGTTATTTTATCCTGTTGGATTTGGCCCGCAAGACATCATGAGTTCAACAAAGCATAGCATCGCAGAGAGCTTTCAAATTACTCTTGAATACTAGGCAGTCTCTGAATACTACATATTTGCTGCTATCTTGTGGACAATGTAGGTGACTCTTGTTAGTACATTGAAATAACAGCACATAATTTACCTATATGGCAGATTCCAAACAACCTTCCCTAGTCATGTTGCAAAAAAATATGTAACCGACGCAAAATGCTAACAGACGTGGTCACAAATAACACAATACAAGACAATTTGTGGATATTAAGAAGGCACTTGAAGAAAAATGGGCTGCATGGTCGAGTTGCCAGAAGAAAGCCATCACTCCAAATTACTGTGTTCCAGAAGTTTTGAGGTTTGTCTCTGTGCTGTCTGGCGTAATGTAAGCGGGATACTTTGTGACATTTGCGCAGAAATGGCTTTCTTCTGGCGACTCGACAACGCAGCCCATTTTTCTTCAAGTGCCTCCTTATTGTGCATCTTGAAACAGCCACACCACAATTTTTCGGGGAGTCCTGTATTTCAGCTGAAGTTATTTGTGGATTTTTCTTTGCATCTTGAACAATTTTCCTGGCAGTTGTGGCGGATATCTTTGCTGGTCTACCCAAATCCCTCATTTTACACTTCAGCGTTTGAACCCTGCCGATTGGCATTCTCAATTCCTTGAATATCTTTTTATACCCCTTTCCTGTTTTATGCAATTCAATTACCTTTTCTCGCAGATCCTTTGACAATTATTTTGCCTTCCCCATGACTCAGAATCCAGAAACATCTGTGCAGCACTGGATGAAAGATGCAATGGTCTGTCAGAAGCCCAGAAACTCACTGACCTTTTATACACACATTAATTACAAACAAACATGTCACAGGTGAGGATTAGTACCTTGATTAGCCATGTAAACAAACCCTGTTTCCATATGAGTTGGGAAATTGTGTTAGATGTAAATATAAATGGAAGACAATGATTTACAAATCATTGTCAACCCATATTCAGTTGAATATGCTACAAAGACAACATATTTAATGTTCAAACTGATAAACTTTTTTTGTTGTTGCAAATAATCATTAACTTTAGAATTTGATGCCAGCAACACGTGACAAAAAAGCTGGGAAAGGTGGCAATAATTACTCATGCTCAACAAACACTTATTTAGAACGTCCCACAGGTGTGCAGGCTAATTGGGAACAGGTGGGTGCCATGATCGGGTATAAAAACAGCATCCCAGAAAATGCTCAGTCTTTCACAAGAAAGGATGGGGCGAGGTACACCCCTTTGTCCACAACTGCGTGAGCAAATAGTCAAACAGTTTAAGAATAACGTTTCTGAAAGTGCAATTGCAAGAAATTTAGGGATTTCAACATCTACGGTCCATAATATCATCAAAAGGTGCAGAGAATCTGGAGAAATCACTCCACGTAAGCGGCATGGCCGGAAACCAACATTTAATGACCGTGACCTTCGATCCCTCAGACGGCACCGTATCAAAAACCGACATCAATCTCTAAAGGATATCACCACACGGGCTAAGGAACACTTCAGAAAACCACTGTCACTAAATACAGTTGGTCGCTACATCTGTAAGTGCAAGTTAAAGCTCTACAATGCAAATCAAAAGCCATTTATCAACAACACCCAGTATATATATATACATATATATATATATATACTGGTATACTATAATAAATGAGATATATATATATATATATATATATATATGGCTTTCGGTCAAAAGTCAAAAAGTTTGAACACCCCTGAGTTCAAACTATCTCTCCTTGCTGATTGGATGGGAGAAATCACATGCTACAACTACTATGTTGTCGTGAACATTGATGAATGTAATGATAATTCTTCACTGCTTTGCTGTAAGAAGAGAGTCAACAAGTCCTCTGTGATGATTACAGGCACGGTCAAAGTTTGGGACCCCCGTCAGCGGGACTCACCCGTGGCCAACATGCAGCCCGTGGAAGGCGACGCCAAGAGGGACTGCTGGACCGTCGCATTTGGTGCGTCCAATGTCGAGTAAAAGTCTCTCAAAGCCCTCTTTGACTTATGTGGACTTGACTTGTCACGACAGGTCACGCCTTCAACGACCAGGACCGATGCGTGTGCGCCGGCTACGACAACGGGGACATCAAACTGTTTGACCTGCGGAATATGTCCCTGCGATGGGAGACCAACATCAAGAACGGGGTGAGGTCACTTTAACTTTGTGGACGGAAATATTATTATTGCAAATATTAAAATAACACCGCCATTCTTTTGTGCTACATTTGTGCTGCAAATGTTTTGTTTGGGCCGTTACGATATCTGAGTTATATTAAAAGGCATTTTCCGATGAGTGATGTCATCCAGTCCCCCTGCCCCCCAACCTTGTGAAAATCTCCCCAAACTTGTCCCATTTATTTGTGCTGCAAAACATGTTTTGTCTATTATAGTGTTTATGTTGTGTTAGTTTATTATTCATAATCAACCCATAAAATAACAACGCTAATAGTTTGACAAAAACATTTTTTACAGCACAAACAAACGGGAGAAGTTTGGGAAGATGTTGACAAGGTGGGCAGCTGGTTATGAATAAAAACATGTAAATATCACAAAAACTATAATAAATGATAGCATAAAAACCATAATAGTTATTAATAACATAACAACTATAATAGTCAATAACATAATCATTATAATAAATAATAGCATAAACACTATAATAGTTAATAACATAAAAACTGTAATAGTTAATAACAAAAAAACTATACCGGTAATAACCATAACAACTATATTAGTTAATAACGTAAAAGCTTTAGTAGAAGTTGCATAAAAATTGTAATAATTAATAGCATAAAAACTATAATAGTTGATCAAATAAAAACTATAATAGTTAATAACATAAAAACTATAATAATTAGTAGCATATAAACTATAATAGTTATCAATAACATAACTATGATAGTCAATAAAATAATTATTATAATAAATAATAGCATAAAGACTATACTAGTTAATAACATAAAAACTATAAAAGTTAATAACATAAAAACTATCCTGGTAATAACCATAAAAACTATATTTGTTAATAACGTAAAAACTATAGTAGAAATTGCATAAAAACTAATAGTTGATCAAATAAAAACTATAATAGTTAATAACATAAAAACTATAATAATTAGTAACATAAAACCACAATAGTTATTAATAACATAACATCTTTAATAGCCAATAACACAATTATTATAATAATAGCATAAAGACTATAATAGTTAATAACATAAAAACTATACTGCTAATAACTTTAAAAACTATATTTGTTAGTAATGTAAAAACTATAGTAGAAATTGCATACAAATTGTAATAGTTAATTTTATAAAAACTATAATAGTTAATACAATAAAAACTATAATAGTTAATAACATGAAAACTCTAATGATTAATAAAATATTAACTATAATAGTTAATAGCATAAAATCTATCATGGTTAATAACATAACATTTAAATAGTTAATAGCCTAAAAACTATAATAGTTAATAAAATAAAAACTATAATGGTTAATAACCTGACAACTATAATAGTTAATAGCATAAAAACTATAATAGTTAATAAAATAAAAACTGTATGGTTAATAGCATAAAAACTCTTTAACAGTTAATAAAATAAACACTATAATGTTAACAACATAACTATATTAGTTAATAGCATAAAAAACTATTATAGTTAATCCAAAAAAAATATAATGTTAACAATATAACTATAATAGTTATTAGCATAAAAACTGTTATAGTTAATAAAATAAAAACTATAGTGAATAATAGCATAAAAACTAAAATGGTTAATAGCATACAAACTTTAATAGTTAATAGCATAAAAACTATGATAGTTAAGAACATAAAAACTTTAATAGTTAATAGCATAAAAACTATAATAGTTAATAAAAAAAACTATATTGGTGTTTAGCATGAAAACTACAATAGTTAATACAGTAAAAACTATAATGGTTAATAGCATAAAAACTATAATAGTTAAGAACATAAAAACTTTGATAGTTAATAGCATGAAAACTACAATAGTTAATACAATAAAAACTATAATGGTTAATAGCATAAAAACTATAATAGTTAAGAACATAAACACTTTAATAGTTAATAGCATAACAACTATAATAGTTAATAGTGTAAAAACTATAATAGTTAATAAAAAAACTATATTGGTGTTTAGCATGAAAACTACAATAGTTATTAATACAATAAAAACTATATTGGTTAATAGCATAAAAACTATAATAGTTAATACAATAAAAACTAAAATGTTAATAACATAACTATAATAGTTGATAGCATAAAAAATATCATGTTAATAACAAAACATTTAAATTGTTAATAGCCAAAAACTATAATAGTTAATAAAATAAAAACTATAATGCTTAATAACATGACAACTATAATAGTTAATAGCATACAAACTATAATAGTTAATCAAATAAATGATATAATAATTTATATCATGAAAACTATCATGGTTAATAACATAACAACTAATAGTTAATAGCACAAAAACCATAATAGTTAATAAAATAACAACTGTAATGGTTAATAGCATAACAACTCTTAACAGTTAATAAAATAAAAACCATAATGTTAACAACATAAATATATTAGTTAAAAGCATAAAAACTATAATAGTTAATAACATAAAAACAATAATTAATAATAGCATAAAAACTATAATGGTTATGAGCATAAAAACTTATAGTTAATAGCATAAAAAACTATAATAGTTAATAAAATAAAAACTATAATGAATAATAGCATAAAAACTATTATAGTTAATAGCATAAAAAACTTTAATAGTAAATAACATAAGAACTATAATAGTTTATAGCATACAAACTTTAATAGTTAATAGCATCAAAACTATAATAGTTAATGAAATAATAACTATGATGTTATTAGCATAAAAATTATCATCGTTAATAAAATAAAAAATATCATGGTTAATAGCATAAAAATATAATAATTAATAGCATAACCACTTTAATAGTTAATAGCATAAAAACTATAATAGTTAATAAAGTGAAAGTTACAATAGTTAACAGCGGAAAAATTATAATGGTTAATAAAGTAAAAACTACAATGGTTAACAGCACAAAAAATATAACAGTTCCAAAATGTGCACAAACGAATGAGACAATAAAACAATCCGATTTGAAGCACTTTGGAGCGTTGAGACTGGCAAAAAAAAATCAGATCTGTGTCACTTGAGGGCAAAACATTCAGATATGGTGTGCAGTGTAAACAGGGCCAGTGATCCTGACACAGACAAAAGACGCTAACAGGTCATTCCTGCCGTCTCTGGGCCAGGTCTGCTGCGTGGAGTTTGACAGGAAAGACATCAACATGAACAAGCTAGTGGCCACCTCCCTGGAGGGCAAATTCCACGTCTTTGACACAAGGACTCAGCACCCCACCAAGGGCTTCGCCTCCGTTTCCGAAAAGGTAATCTGAGTGCGGAGCGCCCGTCGCATTCTTGGCTCCCGGGTGCGGAAAACGTCAAACCAGTGTTGTTTTTGCATTTGCGGAGTTCCGAACGAAATGTTGGCACACGTCACACAGAACGTTTCCACAGCTGGAAGTGTTTGTCTTGTTTTCTTGGGATTTGGTGCCGCATGATTTCACATTGCTGTTAAAGCTCCTTCTATAACTTATTGATGAAAACCAGTGCTCCTCAATTATTTTCTCTTACAACCCCCCTCGGAAGAAGAAAACATTTCGTTCTCCTCCGTGACTATAAATAGTATCATTTGTCTATAAAATTGTTATAAGTACACCTCTGCACAACAATGTGTCCTTATTAACATGAAATAAAGAACTATAGATCAACTTCCAACAAAGAATAGCTTTGACATTACTTTTAGTCTGTAACAGAAAATATCTAAACTGCATCAATTTGGCTAAAATTATATATATGAGAAAAAATTTACTATAAAATGTTTTTGCAGAATGGAGCCATTTGACAGTGAAAAATGAAACTCAATAAAGTCGATATATAATAATAAATTCAAATTGATCAGCAACATTAACTCAGAAGCACAATCTATAAAACACTTTCAACCCACAAAACAAAATTTGGACTGTTGCTTTTACTGCATGATACTGATAAAGTATTCCAGACAGGTTCACATATATAAGGGCTACATTAGAAACCTTGTAGCCATTACTGACTTCTAATGGTCAAAAGGTATAGATATGTGTGTCCAAGTTAAAGGAAACGGCAGGCTATCTTCTTTTAATAGATTTTTTACAATATTTGGCATGCTTGGTAGGGGTGTAACGGTACACAAAAATTTTGGTTGGGTACGCACCACGGTTTAGAGGTCACGGTTCGGTTCATGTTCGGTATAGTAAGAAAACAACACAATTTAAATTTCTTGATTATTTATATATATATACACCTACAAACGAGGCATATAAATGCAATATGTACATACAGCTAGCCTACATAGCATGTTAGCATTGATTAGCTTGCAGTCATGCACTGACCAAATATACCTGATTAGTACTCACAAGTCAATAACATCAACAAAGCACACCTTTGTGCATTCACGCACAGTATACAACTTTTGGTGGACAAAATGAGAAAAAGAAGGAGTGGAATACTTTACATGTAAACAAACTGTTGCATCACAGTCCGCACTATGGTGAGTTCAAGAACCGCCGAAATTAGTAGGACACAACGATTTTCGCCAAATCGTGTCATGAGTGAAGCGTACTCACGGACATATTAAATAGTGGGCTTTCTAACAATTTGGAAGGTTTGTGTCATGTTTGTCCTCAATCAAAAAACATACACAATCAAAAAAATGTCCCCCCCCTATCTTTTTCCATTTTCCATCCTTTTTTAAAAATGCCACTAAGGGGGCGCCAAAGAGTCGCGGGTTGCTGATCCCCGTTATATAGCCTAACGGAAGATGTTTTGTTGTGATTTCAGGCTCACAAATCGACCATCTGGCAGGTGAGACATTTACCGCAGAACCGAGAGATCTTTCTGACCGCAGGCGGATCAGGCAGCCTTCATCTGTGGAAATAGTGAGTCCTCCATTTTCAACTCGCAGACCACGTTCACGCCTCTTATCTTGAAGGCGCTGATATCTAACGCGTATGCGGCGGGTGTCGCCCTCAGCGAGTATCCCGCTCGGAGAAGCGAGCCGGGCTCAGACGGCCCCAGCGTGGGCGTGGCCGGGACGGTCAACCTCCTGCAGAACGTCACACTGTCCACTCAGCCCGTCGCCAGTCTGGACTGGAGCCCCGACAAGCAAGGCCTGTGCGTGTGTGCCGGTTTTGACCAGTCCGTACGCGTGCTCATCGTCACCAAACTCAATTTGGTCTGACCATTCCCGCCTTCGCTTCGCATACACGCCAGAGCAGGGTTTGACTTCCAAACCTTTTTTTATTACGTGTGCCACCTGAGATCCTTTGAAGTGACTTTTACATAAAGGATGGGAAAGGTCAGCCATTGTGGCCGTTCTGGCTCGGTTTGATCTCTCCTACTGACCTTTACCCCCTGGCACCCCGTGGGCACCATCCACCCTTCCCTCTACAATCCATACACATCACCCAGACGTCTGATTTGAAAGTACAAATACATGTCAAATATTTACCTTCAATAAATCGGAGGTACAGTCGAGTCTATGCCAGGGGTGTCCAAACTTTTTCCACTGAGGGCAACACACTAAACAATTTAAGCATGATTTTTTCATTTTCAAAATCCATACAATATTTATCATAACCATTGGGGCCCCCTTAAATTTTGGTGAATGTGTAAAGTCCCGGGTCTTTTTTTTGTTTTTTTATGTCAAGGCGTGGACTTTGGTGTGGTTTGTTTTCCCGTGGGGCAAAGCATTTGGACCGGACACGACGTGAAGGTAATGACATATTTTAATTTTACTATAAACAGAAACAAACAAAAGGTGCTCTCAGCGGAGGTTCAAAACTTGGCTATGAAAGGCCTACTGAAACCTACTACTACCGACCACGCAGTCTGATAGTTTATATATCAATGATGAAATATTAATATTGCAACACATGCCAATACGGCCGGTTTAGTTTACTAAATTGCAATTTTAGGTTTTGCGCGGCAGTGTTATGCTAAAACGTCGCAGTATGATGACGCGTGCGCGTGACGTCACGTCACGCATTGTAGAGGACATTTTGTTCCAGCACCGTTCCCAGCTATAAGTGGTCTGTTTTCATTGCATAATTCCACAGTATTATGGACATCTGTGTTGCTGAATCTTTTGCAATTTGTTCAATGAATAATGGAGGCGTCAAAGAAGAAAGCTGTAGGTGGGAAGCGGTGTATTGCGGTCGCTTTTAGCAACACAAACATAGCCGGTGTTTCATTGTTTACATTCCCGAAAGATGACAGTCAAGCTTTTCTATGGAACAGAGATGTCAAGCAAACACGGTTGGATTGGACCTCACACACAAAGTACAGTGTGTTATGCAGCGATCATTTCGAAAGATTGTGTTTCGAAGAGGGTCCCTTGCAAAGGGCAGAGATGGGCAACGCCACCACCCGTCAACTGGTGCTGAAGAAAGGTTCGGGGCCGAGCTTCAGGTTGTACAGGTACGACCAAATAATCTCACTAAAACACTAGTAACACAATAAGCAGATAAAGGATTTTCCAGAATTACCCTAATAAATGTGTCTAATAACATCTGAATCGCTCCCACTGCCCTCGTCTTTTTTTCCTTTTTTTTTCTAGTCCTTCACTCTCACTTTCTTCATCCACGAATCTTTCATCCTCGCTCAAATTAATGGGGAAATCGTCGCTTTCTCGGTCCGAATCGCTCTCGCTACTGGTGCCATTATTGTAAACAATGTTCAGATGTGAGGATCTCCACAAACCGTGACGTCACGCGCATATTGTCTGCTACTTCCGGTACAGGCAAGGCTTTTTTATTAGCGACCAAAAGTTGCAAAATTTATCGTGGATTTTCTCTACTAAATCCTTTCAGCAAAAATATGGCAATATTGCGAAATGATCAAGTATCCATCCATCCATCATCTTCCGCTTATCCGAGGTCGGGTCGCGGGGGCAACAGCCTAAGCAGGGAAACCCAGACTTCCCTCTCGCCAGCCACTTCGTCTAGCTCTTCCCGGGGGATCCCGAGGCGTTCCCAGGCCAGCCGGGAGACATAGTCTTCCCAACGTGTCCTGGGTCTTCCCCGTGGCCTCCTACCGGTTGGACGTGCCCTAAACACCTCCCTAGGGAGCCGTTCGGGTGGCATCCTGACCAGATGCCCGAACCACCTCATCTGGCTCCTCTCGATGTGAAGGAGCAGCGGCTTTACTTTGAGTCCCTTCCGGATGGCAGAGCTTCTCACCCTATCTCTAAGGGAGAGCCCCGCCACACGGCGGAGGAAACTCATTTCGGCCGCTTGTACCCGTGATCTTATCCTTTCGGTCATAACCCAAAGCTCATGACCATAGGTGAGGATGGGAACGTAGATCGACCGGTAAATTGAGAGCTTTGCCTTCCGGCTCAGCTCCTTCTTCACCACAACGGATTGGTACAACGTCCGCATTACTGAAGACGCCGCACCGATCCGCCTGTCGATCTCACGATCCACTCTTCCCTCACTCGTGAACAAGACTCCTAGGTACTTGAACTCCTCCACTTGGGGCAGGGTTTCCTCCCCAACCCGGAGATGGCACTCCACCCTTTTCCGGGCGAGAACCATGGACTCGGATTTGGAGGTGCTGATTCTCATTCCGGTCGCTTCACACTCGGCTGCGAACCGATCCAGCGAGAGCTGAAGATCCCGGTCAGATGAAGCCATCAAGACCACATCATCTGCAAAAAGCAGAGACCTAATCCTGCGGTTACCAAACCGGAACCCCTCAACGCCTTGACTGCGCCTAGAAACTCTGTCCATAAAAGTTATGAACAGAATCGGTGACAAAGGACAGCCTTGGCGGAGTCCAACCCTCACTGGAAATGTGTTCGACTTACTGCCAGTCCGATACCCCATACTCTCTGAGCACTCCCCACAGGACTTCCCGAGGGACACGGTCGAATGCCTTCTCCAAGTCCACAAAGCACATGTAGACTGGTTGGGCAAACTCCCATGCACCCTCAAGAACCCTGCCGAGAGAATAGAGCTGGTCCACAGTTCCACGACCAGGACGAAAACCACACTGTTCCTCCTGAATCCGAGGTTCGACTATCCGACGTAGCCTCCTCTCCAGTACACCTGAATAAACCTTACCGGGAAGGCTGAGGAGTGTGATCCCACGATAGTTGGAACACACCCTCCGGTCCCCCTTCTTAAAGAGAGGAACCACCACCCCGGTCTGCCAATCCAGAGGTACCGCCCCCGATGTCCACGCGATGCTGCAAAGTCTTGTCGACCAAGACAGCCCCACAGCATCCAGAGCCTTAAGGATGGCAGAGGAGCTTTTTAACTACCTCAGCGACCTCAGCCCCAGAAATAGGAGAGTCCACCACAGATTCCCCAGGCACTGCTTCCTCATAGGAAGACGTGTTGGTGGGATTGAGGAGGTCTTCGAAGTATTCCTTCCACCTATCCACAACATCCGCAGTCGAGGTCAGCAGAACACCATCCGCACCATACACGGTGTTGATAGTGCACTGCTTCCCCTTCCTGAGGCGGCGGACGGTGGTCCAGAATCGCTTCGAAACCGTCCGGAAGTCGTTTTCCATGGCTTCCCCGAACTCTTCCCATGTCCGAGTTTTTTGCCTCCGCAACCGCTGAAGCTGCACACCGCTTGGCCTGTCGGTACCTGTCCACTGCCTCCGGAGTCCTATGAGCCAAAAGGACCCGATAGGACTCCTTCTTCAGCTTGACGGCATCCCTCACCGCTGGTGTCCACCAAGGGGTTCTGGGATTACCGCCCCGACAGGCACCAACTACCTTGCGGCCACACCTCCGATCTGCCGCCTCGACAATAGAGGTGCGGAACATGGTCCACTCGGACTCAATGTCCAGCACCTCCCTCGTGACATGTTCAAAGTTCTTCCGGAGGTGGGAATTGAAACTTTGTCTGACAGGAGACTCTGCCAGACGTTCCCAGCAGACCCTCACAACGCGTTTGGGCCTCCCAGGTCTGTCCGGCATCCTCCCCCACCATCGCAGCCAACTCACCACCAGGTGGTGATCGGTAGAAAGCTCCGCCCCTCTCTTCACCCGAGTGTCCAAAACATGAGGCCGCAAATCCGATGACACAACTACAAAGTCGATCATGGAACTGCGGCCTAGGGTGTCCTGGTGCCAAGTGCACATATGGACACTCTTATGTTTGAACATGGTGTTTGTTACGGACAAACTGTGACGAGCACAAAAGTCCAATAACAAAACACCACTCGGGTTCAGATCCGGGCGGCCATTCTTCCCAATCACGCCTCTCCAGGTTTCACTGTCGTTGCCAACGTGAGCGTTGAAGTCTCCCAGTAGGACAAGGGAATCACCCGGGGGAGCACATTCCAGTACTCCCTCGAGTGCTCCCAAAAAGGGTGGGTACTCTGAACTGCTGTTTGGTGCGTAAGCACAAACAACAGTCAGGACCCGTCCCCCCACCCGAAGGCGGAGGGAGGCTACCCTTTCGTCCACCGGGTTGAACTCCAACGTACAGGCTTTGAGCCGGGGGGTAACAAGAATTGCCACCCCAGCCCGTCGCCTCTCACTGCCGGCAACGCCAGAGTGGAAGAGGGTCCAGTCCCTCTCGAGAGAAGTGGTTCCAGAGCCCTTGCTGTGCGTCGAAGTGAGTCCGACTATATCCAGCCGGAATTTCTCGACTTCGCGCACTAGCTCAGGCTCTTTTCCCCCCCAGTGACGTGACGTTCCACGTCCCAAGAGCTAGCTTCTGTAGCCGAGGATCGGACCGCCAAGTGCCCTGCCCTCGGCTGTCGCCCAGCTCACAATGCACCCGACCTCTATGGCCCCTGCTATGGGTGGTGAGCCCATTGGAGGGGTGACCCACGTTGCCTCTTCGGGCTGTGCCCGGCCGGGCCCCATGGGAACAGGCCCGGCCACCAGGCGCTAGCCATCGTGCCCCACCTCCGGGCCTGGCTCCAGAGGGGGGCCCCGGTGACCCGCGTCCGGGTGAGGGAAATCTGGGTCCATGATTTTTCTTCTTCATAAAGGTCTTCGAGCTGCTCTTTGTCTGATCCCTCACCTAGAACCTGTTTGCCTTGGGAGACCCTACCAGGGGGCTTTATGCCCCCGGACAACATAGCTCCTTGGATCATTGGGACACGCAAACTCCTCTACCACGATAAGGTTGCAGCTCAGAGAGGAGATATGATCAAGTATGACACATAGAATGGACCTGCTATCCCCGTTTAAATAACAAAATCTCATTTCAGTAGGCTTTTAAAACAAAAACTTGCACTAAGGCAAAACTATGGCCATTAAACGAAACTTGCACTATGGCATGAATAACGTAAAAACTTACTTGGAACGAGAAAGGAACATGGATCACGGATCATCGGCATGGATAACAAGGGGGTGTCGAGGGTGAGTAGAGGGTGATGTCTCCAGGCTGACTGCCTGGCAACTACAGGCTTAAATGCTGTGGTGATTAACAGGTGCATGAGTCCAAATGAACCAGGTGCATGACAAGATGGATGAAAACTAATTGGTAGTCATGGGGACAAAACCAACAAGAGTGCGCAAAAACAGGAACTAATGGAGTCAAAAACAAAACAGAACATAACTAAATAGACATGATCACAAAGACATGAGTTTACTTTCAATGCTAAAATATCTATAGACTAACTTCAGATCCATCCACTGACATAAAGGTTTATTGTTAATTTTAACAGTTTTGTGCCTTTTTTGTCAAAGAAAACCCTATTTTTAATAGCAAAAACATAAAATATGCAACTTTTTCTCAGCTTTTTAAAAAAAATGTTTTAATGGTAAACTATCTAAAGATCAACTTAGGATCTGTCCATTGACAACGTTTTTTGCAATATTGTTTGCCCTTTTTGTCAAACACAATTTTTTTTAATGTCAAAAACACAAAATATGCAATATTTACCCCGCAAAAAACGTTCAAAGTGGAATATTTGATGTCAATAATTGGAGCCTTTAAATGGTAAGTAATTCATAACAATGTTGTTTTTGATTCATTATTACTTTTAGAAAAAAAAAATTCAGATGATAACCAAAAAGGTCTATCATTGAGGTGTTAAAAGTTGTTTTTCTTTCAAAGTTAAAATACCTAAAGATCGACTTCAGATCTAACTGTTGACATACATTTTCTATCATATTTCTTTCTTCTTCATCCTCTTTTCTTTTTTTTTTTACTGTTTTTGTCAAAGAAAACCCAATTTTTAAATGGCTAAAACACTAAATATGCAATATTTGCCCTCAAAAACTGTTCAAGGTGGAATATTTAATGTCAAGTAATTGTAGCCTTTAATAGGTAAATAATTTATAACAACATTGTTTGACATTCATTATTATTTTTTTTAACAATGACAGCTTAAAAAAGGTCTCAAGTCATTCAAGTGTTAAAAGTATAATTTTTTTTTTACTTTTAATGCTAAAATATCTAAAGATCAACTTCAGATCTATTCGTTGACATAGAGTTTTAAATTTGTATTTAGTCAAAAAAATCTTGTGTCCCTTACAATAGGAAGGTCCTGGGTTCAATCCTGTGCTTGGGGTCTTTCCCCAAATGCAGCTGAGATAGGCTCCGGAACCCCCCGTGCCCCCGAAGGGGACAAGCGGTAGAAAATGGTTGGATGGATAATCAAAAAGCCCAATTTTTTATTGCAAAAACACAAAATGTGCAATATTTCCCCACAAAAAACAGTTCAAAGTGGACTATTTGATTTCAAGTAATTGGACCCTTTAATATATAAATTATCATACCGTATTGTTTTTGATTCATCGCTATTTTTTGGATGATGACAATTAAAAAAAATAGACTTCGGGTCCAAGGGACCCAAAAGGGTCTAAGTCATTAAAGTGTTAAGTCTTTTTTTGGTTGTTTTCTTTCAATGCTAAAACATCTATGGACTAACTTCCGATCTATCCGTTGACATAAAGGTTGAATGTTTTTTGTTTTTTGTTTTACAGTTTGCCTTTTTTGTCAAAGAAAACCCTATTTTTTATGGCAAAACCCCAAAATATGCAATATTTCTCCCCCAAACACAGTTCAAAGTGGACTATTTGATGTTGATGTTTAATAGGTCAATATAGTATACCTTATTGTTTTTTATTCATCATTATTTTTTGATAATGACAGTTAAAAAAATAGACTTCAGGTTCCAGGGACCCAAAAGGGTTTTAAGTCATTTGAGTGTCAAAAGTTTTTTTTTTTCTTCTTTCAATACTAAAATATCTAAAGATCAATTTCAAATCTGTTCATTGACAGAGTTTTAAATTTGTTTTTTTGTATACTGTTTTTTTTGCCCTTTTTGTCAAAAAACAACAACATTTTTTTAATTGCAAAAACACAAAATATCCAATATTTCCCCCCAAAAAACTGTTCAAAATGGGCTATTTGATTTTAATTAATTGGAGCCTTTAATAGGTAAATAAATAAACTAAAACAACATTGTTTTTCATTCAGTATTATTTTTTTGGAACAATGATAGTTAAAAAAATAAATAAACTTAAGCTCTCGGGTACCAAAAAAGGTCGTAAGACATTTAGGTGCAAATAGTCTTATTTTTCCTTTCAGTACTAAAATATCTATGGCTATAGATGTCTCGTACATATTTTTTTTTCTTTCAATGCTAAAATATCTATCCATCAACCACATATCTATCTGTGGATATAATTCTTATTTATTTTTTCTTTATTTTATTTTTTTTTTTTAAACTATTTTACGCTTCTTTGGTCAAAGAAAACCCAATTTTTTTTTTATGGCAAAAACACTAAATATGGAATATTTGCGTTCAAAAACGGTTCAAAGTGGAATATTTGATGTCAAGTAATTGGAGCCTTTATAGTAAATCATTTATAACAACATTGTTTTTGATTCATTATTTTTTTAACAATGACAGCTTAAAAAAATTGTCCTATTGTTTTTTTTGTTTTTTTTACTTTGAATGGTAAACTATCTAAAGATCTACTCCAGATCTATCCATTGACATAAAGTTTATTTTTAATATTTTATGCCCTTTTTGTCAAAGAAAACCCTATTTACTATGTCAAAAACACAAAATATAGAATATTTTCCCCCAAAAAACTCTTCAAAGTGGAATGTTTGATGTCAGTAATTGGAGCCTTTAAAAGGTAAGTAATTTTTAACAATGTTGTTTTTGATTCAGTATTATTTTTAGAAAATGAGGATAAAAAAAAAAAAATCAGATGATACCCAAAAGTGTTAAAAGGTAGTTTTTCTTTCAATGCTAAAATATTGAAAGATCAACTTCAGATCTAACTGTTGACATACATATTCTTTCTTATTTCTTTCTTCTTCTTCATCATTATTTTTTTTTACTGTTAATAAGCTGCTTCTGTCAAAGAAAACCCCATTTTTAATGGTCAAAACACAAAATATGTAATATTTACCCTCAAAAACTGTTCAAAGTGGAGTATGTGATGTCAAGTAATTGTAGCGTTTAATAGCTAAATCCTTTATAACAACATTATTTTTGTCATTCATTATTATTATTTTTAACAATGACAGCTTAAGAAATAGACTTAAAGTCCTAACTTGTTCAAGTGTTAAAATTATTATTTTGTTTTACTTTTAATGCTAAAATATCTGAAGATTAACTTCAGATCTACCCGTGGACATACATTTTCTTTCTTATTTCTTTTTTCTTAACCTTTTTTTTTTTTTTACTGTTTTGCACTGTTTTTGTCAAAGAAAACCCCCCTTTTTATGGCTAAAACACAACATATACAACATTTTAGGGGGCGGTGTAGCTCGGTTGGTAGAGTGGCCGTGCCAGTAACTTGAGGGTTCCAGGTTCGATCCCCGCTTTCGCCATCTTAGTCACTGCCATTGTGTCCTTGGGCAAGGCACTTTACCCACCTGCTCCCAGTGCCACCCACACTGGTTTAAATGTAACTTACATATTGGGTTTCACTATGTAAAGCGCTTTGAGTCACTAGAGAAAAAGCGCTATATAAATATAATTCACTTGACTTCAATATTTCCACTCAAAAACTGTTCAAAGTTGAATATTTTGATATCAAGTAATTGGAGCCTTAATAGATATATCGTTTATAACGGGGGTCGGCAACTAGAGCTGCCCTAGTGGATCTGTGGACATTTTTCAAAAATGTATGAAAAATGGAAAAAGATGAAGGGGAAATAATATATTTTTTTGTTTTAGTATTTCTATAGGAGGACAAACAAGACACAAACCTCCCTGATTGTTATAAATCACACTGTTTCTATTAAACAGTGTGATTCAAGTATTTGGCGAGCGCCGTTTTGTCCTACTAATTTTGGCGGTCTTTGGACTCACCGTGGTTTGTTTACATGTATAACTTTCTCCGACTTCCTAGAACGTGTTTTATGCCACTTCTTTTTCTGTCTCATTTTGTCAACCAAACTTTTAACGTTGTGCATGAATGCTCAAAGGGGATTTTTGTCGATGTTATTGACTTGTGTGGAATATGCTAATCGGGCATATTTGGTCCCTGCTTGACTGCAAGCTAATGGATGCTAACATGCTATTTAGGCTAGCTGTATGTACATATTGCATCATTATGCCTCATTTGTAGCTATATTTGAGCTCATTTAGTTTCCTTTAAGTCCTCTTAATTCAATTTATGTATCATGACACACTATCTGTATGCAATATGGCTTTTAAATTTGTTTTGCGGCTCCAGACAGATTTGTTTTTGTATTTTTGGTCCAATATTGCTCTTTCAACGTTTCGGGTTGCCGACCCCTGGTTTATAACAACATTGTTTTTCATTATTATTTTTTAAACATTGACTGTCTGAAAAAAAAATCAGACTAAAGGCCACAGGGATCCATAAGGCCCACACTTTTTGTGTTTTTTATTCAGTGGCCTAGTGGTTAGAGTGTCCGACTTGAGATCGGTAGGTTGTGAGTTCAAACCCCGGCCTAGTCATACCAAAGACTATAAAAATGGGACCCATTACTTCCCTGCTTGGCACTCAGCATCAAGGGTTGGAATTGGGGGTTAAATCAACAAAAATGATTCCCCGGCGCGACCACCGCTGCTGCTCACTGCTCCCCTCACCTCCCATGGGGTGATCAAGGGTGATGGGTCAAATGCAGGGAATAATTTTGCAACACTTTATGTGTGTGTGACAATCATTGGTACTTTAACTTTACTTTTAACTTTTTATGTTTTTTTTAGTTGTTTTTTTTTTAGTATTTTTAAAATGTGCAATGGTCTTTGAAAAGTTAGCTGCGGGCCACAAGTGCCCCTCTGGCCTGGACTTTAGACATCCCGTCTATGCCAAAACACCTTCATTCTCCCCAGAGCGTTACTCCCACCTGCTGGACACATTGAGTAGTTCTCTAAAAAATATATATATATTTTTTCAATAAGAAATTAGATTATCCGCAGTTCATCTTTAATATGTTTGTACGAATACCCGCGAAAATGTATAATGGGAAGGTTACTAATAATAATTGTAGTTTTGCAATGTGAAAGACCGAATAAAAGGGAATAAATAGTCCCTCCCAACGACAGGGGGCAGTATAGCCAAGGAAAAGTCATTGCTTCCTTTCCAAAACGTCACTTCCGGTCTGTTGCAGCGTGGGCTATAAAGAAACGCCGCTCGAACACTAGCATAGTTAAAGGTAAATATTTACGTGTTTTTACCACAAATGACATTTACTCAACTTTGTGTGGCTTGACGGGTAAGTATATATAGTATGTATGTTGTTACATGTCTGTCTAAAGTTGGATATTTTCTAAAATGCTAATGTGTAGCTTCAAGCAGCGCAAGTCCACACGGTGATAATATTACTTGTTTATTATGTTGTAGAACAATGGCGGCGGATGACAAAATGGACGATTACCCTTACGAGATAGATGATCAGTTGAAGGGGTTCGACTCGTCTGTTTCTACTGTCAAAAACATGTTGGACAAACTGATGTCAATGCCCAGGAATGAGCTGATGCAAAAGGTAGGACGATTCCAGCAGACAAAAAAATGATCAGAATATTTTTCTTTACCCAAGAACTGCTGAAAAGTCGACGTATCAAGGAGCCATTGTTAAAGATTATTTATCCATCCATCCATTTCTACCGCTTATTCCCTTTCGGGGACGCGGGGGGCGCTGGTGCCTATCTCAGCTACAATCGGGTGGAAGACGGCGTACACCCTGGACAAGTCGCCAGGTGGCGACTTGTCCTCCTCATTGCTTGTATACTTTAAATATACAAAAGCATATATTTTGTATATTTAAAGTAAGGCTGGGCGATTTGGCCTTTTATTAATATCTTGATATTTTTTAGGTCATGTCACGATACACAATATATATCTCCATATTTTGCCGTAGCCTTGAATGAACACTTGATACATATAATCACACTAGTTTGATGATTCTATATGTATACATTAAAACATTCTTGTTCATACTACATTAATATATGCTCATTTTAAACGTTCATGTAGAGAGGGAAATCCCAACTAAGTCAATTTACCAAAACTGTATTTATTAAACAGTCATTAAGCAGTGGCACAAACATTCATGTCATTTCAAAAGAGAAAGTGCAAGATTTTAAGACATTTTTAAAGGCCCACGGAAGTAAGATTTTCTTATTTAAATGGGGATAGCAGGTCCATTCTATGTATCATACTTGATCATTTCGCGATATTGCCATATTTTTGCTGAAAGGATTTAGTAGAGAACATCCACGATAAAGTTTGCAACTTTTGGTCGCTAACATAAAAGCCTTGCCTTTACCGGAAGTAGCAGACGATGTGCGTGTGATGTCACGGGTTGTAGGGCTCCTTACATCCTCATATTGTTTACAATCATAGCCACCAGCAGCTAGTGCTGTTCGGACCGAGAAAGCGAAAATTTCCCCATTAATCTCAGCGAGGATGAAAGATTTGTGGATGAGAAAATTTAGAGTGAAGGACTAGAAGACAAAAAAATGGCGATTGCAGTGGGAGCGATTCAGATGTTTTTAGACACATTTACTAGGATAATTCTGGGAAATCCCTTATCTGCCTATTGTGTTGCTAGTGTTTTAGTGAGTTAATAGTACCTCAAAGTCGGAGGAGTGTGGCCACGGGTGTGTTGACGCCACGGGTGTGTTGACGCCAGAGTCTGAGGGAAGTCACGAAGCTGCAGCAGGACAGAAGCTCCGCCGATCTCTGGTAAGAGCCGACTTATTACCACAATTTTCTCACCGAAAACTGCCGGTAAAACTAACCTGTCTCACGGTCTAATCCCAGCTCATGTTCGCTTGACCGCTCTGATCCATAGTAAAGCTTCACCTCCGGGAATTTTAAACAAGGAAACACCTGCTGTGTTTGTGTGGCTAAAGGCTTAAAGCTTCCCACCTCCATCTTTCTACTTTGACTTCTCCATTATTAATTGAACAAATTGCAAAAGATTCAGCAACACAGATTTCCAGAATACTGTTTAATTATGCGATTAAAGCAAACTACTTATAGCTTGGATCGGGCTGGAAAATAATGTCTGCTACAACCCGAGACGTCAAATGCACGCGTCATCATACTGCGACGTTTTCAAACGACACTTCGCGGGAAATTTAAATTTGCAATTTAGTAAACTAAAAAGGCCGTATTGGCATGTGTTGCAATGTTAATATTTCATCATTGATATGTAAACTATCAGACTGCGTGGTCGGTAGTAGTGGGTTTCAGTAGGCCTGTAAAACAAGCTATTAGTGCACTTTTGTGTCTGTCACTAAGATGACATATCAAAACACTAAATTAAAGTGCACTTTTTGTACAGAACGCCACTACAATAGTTTAAAACAAATGAAGTGCACTTTTGTGCATGATATCACACAAGATATTTTAATTACTGTCTAACAAAAATAAGCTGCATAATAGCAAATCAAATAGTGTATGTCCCCTAGGTTACTGCAGATGTTATCTCCTTCTGTTGACTATTTTTTTTCATACGGTGTTGATCTGGAAATGGCTGCTTCGGCATTTTGTGGGTGTGACACCGGCCGGAGATGTTGACATGCGGAGTTTCAAGCACTCTTCATTCTCTAGCGGGTGACTTTTCAGATGATACTACATATTAGCAGTGGTACTAATTTTTGTAGCAACGCTTTTGCCGCATACTTGACATACTACGGTTGTCTGTTAAATGCATATCTTAGAGTGTAAAAAAAGGCACATTTTTTTACACTCTTAAGATATGCTTTTAACAGATAACTGTAGTATAGGTAAATAGGTTAAAATCCAATCTGCATTTATTAGAATGTATAACAAATTGGACCAAGCTATATTTCTAACAAATACAAGTCATTATTTCTTCTAGATTTTCCAGAACAAAAATTTTAAAAGAAATTCAAAAGACTTTGAAATAAGATTTAAATTTTATTCTAAAAATGTTCTAGATTTGCCAGAATATATTTTTTTTAATTTTAATGATAATAAGTTTGAAGAAATATTTCACAAATATTCTTTGTCGAAAAAACAGAAGCTAAAATGAAGAATTAAATTAAAATGTATTTGTTATTCATATCACGGTGGAAGAGGGGTTAGTGCGTCTGCCTCACAATACGAAGGTCCTGCAGTCCTGGGTTCAAGTCCGGGCTCGGGATCTTTCTGTGTGGAGTTTGCATGTCCTCCCCGTGAACGCGTGGGTTCCCTCCGGGTACTCCGGCTTCCTCCCACTTCCAAAGACATGCACCTGGGGATAGGTTGATTGGCAACACTAAATTGGCCCTAGTGTGTGAATGTGAGTGTGAACATTGTCTGTCTATCTGTGTTGGCCCTGCGATGAGGTGGCGACTTGTCCAGGGTGTACCCCGCCTTCCGCCCGATTGTAGCTGAGATAGGCGCCAGCGCCCCCCGTGACCCCGTAAGGGAGAAAGCGGTAGAAAATGGATGGATGGATGTTATTCATTACAATAAAACATTTTTAATACTTGAAAATTGATTTAAATTGTCAGGAAAGAAGAGGAAGCAATTTAAAAGGTTAAAAGGTATAAAAAATCCTGAAAAAAAGGTTTAAAAATCCTGAAATCATTTTTAAGGTTGTATTTTTTTCTCTAAAATTGTCTTTCTGAAAGTTATAAGAAGCAAAGTAAAAAAATAAATGAATTTAATTAAACAAGTGAAGACCAAGTCTTTAAAATGTTTTCTTGGATTTAAAAATTCTATCTGAGTTTTGTCTCTCTTAGAATTAAAAATGTCAAGCAAAGTGAGACCAGCTTGCTAGTAAATAAATACAATTTTAAAAATAGAGGCAGCTCGCTGGTAAGTGCTGCTATTTGAGCTATTTTTAGAACAGGCCAGCGGGCTACTCATCTGGTTTTTACGGACTACCTGGTGCCCGCGCGCACCGCGTTGGTGACCCCTGCCCTAAAATGTAATTCTTACTTAAACTATACATTTTTTTTGACGGACTGAAAAGATTACATTATATAAACTAAAAAATTATGATAAATTCAATTTGATCAGTAACATACATCGGGCGCGAAATATATTAAACACTTCAACCTACAAAGCAAAAACCTATAAATCTTTTTTTTCCATCAAAATGAGGAAATCAGGATTATTGATTATTATTATTTTGAGAAGGGCTGCACTGATGTGTTAATATGTTCACAGCTGGATCCTCTGGACCAAGCCAAACTGGATTTGATGTCAGCTTACACCCTCAATTCTTTATTCTGGAGTAAGTCTTCTACTCACCATTTTTCAAAGAATGTATTTTGCCGCATTTATTTGACATTGTTGTATTTTGTAGTGTATTTGGTCACACAGGGCATCAATCCCAGAGATCATGGAGTCAAACAGGAACTGGTACGTCTTATTTTTATAGGCTTTGTTGTGTAGCTTGATGTGTTTATTCACTACATGACGCTTGCGTGTCTGCTTAGGAGCGAATCCGAACGTACATGAACAGAGTGAAGGAGATCACCGACAATAAGAAAGCGGCCCGCTTGGA
The DNA here is from genome assembly GCF_033978795.1 of Nerophis ophidion. Taxonomy (NCBI): domain Eukaryota; kingdom Metazoa; phylum Chordata; class Actinopteri; order Syngnathiformes; family Syngnathidae; genus Nerophis; species Nerophis ophidion. Next base: position 56,889,629 of record NC_084619.1, on the reverse strand, counting down.
CAAAGGAGCGGCCGCACGCTTCCTAAGAAACGCCTTCTACGATCCCAAAGAAAAAGGCTCCAGGAAAAAAGGAGCAGCAGTGTCCAACAAGAATTCTGATGCGACGCCGTCGAAGCGTGCAAAGAAGAGATGAGTTAGAAGAAGCCTCACTGCTGTGGATTAAAACCATGTGGTGTAAATACAGGTCCAGATTTTAATGTAAAATGGCATTGTAATAGCTTTGTTAAAATGTTTCTAATTAACTTTACCATGTAGTGGATTTAAAGGCCTACTGAAATGAGATTTTCTTATTTAAACGGGGATAGCAGGTCCATTCTATGTGTCATACTAGATCATTTTGCGATATTGCCATATTTTTGCTGAAAGGATTTAGTAGAGAACATCGACAATAAAGTTCGCAACTTTTGGTAGCTAACAGAAAAGCCCTGCCTTTACCGGAAGTCGCAGACGATGACGTCACCCGTTGATGGCTCTTCACATCCTCACATTGTTTTTAATGGGAGCCCCCAACAAAAAGAGCTATTTGGACCGAGAAAAACGACAATTTCCCCATTAATTTGAGCGAGGATGAAAGATTCGTGTTTGAGGATATTGATAGCGACGGACTAGAAAAATAAAAATAAAAAAAGAAATCAAGTTAAAAAAAAATCGCGATTTCATTGGGACGGATTCAGATGTTTTTAGACACATTTACGAGGATAATTTTGGGAAATCCCTTATCTTTCTATTGTGTTGCTAGTGTTTTTGTGAGTTTAATATTACCTGATAGTCGGAAGGGTGTGTCCACAGGTGTGTTGACGCCAGTGTTTGATGGAAGTTGACGGCAGCTGTACGGACGGCACAAGCTCAGCTGATCTCCGGTAAGTGGCGACTTTTTACCACAATTTTCTCACCGAAAACTGCCGGTTGACATGTGGTCCGGATCCATGTTCGATTGACCGCTCTAATCCATACTAAAGTTTCACCTCGGGGAATTTTAAACAAGGAATCACCTTGTGTTTGTGTGGCTAAAGGCTAAAGCTTCCCAACTCCGTCTTTCTATTTTGACTTCTTCATTATTAATTGAACAAATTGCAAAAGATTCAGCAACACAGATGTAAAAAAAAACTGTGTAATTATGCGATGAAAAGACACTACTTTTAGCCGTAATTGGTGCTGGGCTTATATGTCCGCTACAACCCGAGATGTCAAAAAAGCGTCATCATTCCGCGACATTTTCAACATGAAACTCCGCGGGAAATTAGAAATTGCAATTTAGTAAACTAAAAAGGCCGTATTGGCATGTGTTGCAATGTTAATATTTCATTATTGATATATAAACTATCAGACTGTGTGGTCGGTAGTAGTGGGTTTCAGGAGGCCTTTAAGACCAGTTCTAAGTAAACTTTCAATGACATAGTGTGCCATTTTCTCTTTTTATGCAAATGATAAATGTTGATATCTCTGCCTCAAGTGATTCTGTGAATCCATATTTTTATTTGACACTGTTGCAGTGCTCATACTTGTATGATGTGTTCTTTAGGGTTGACACTTGGTATAAAAACATACCTTTTTTACGGCTCACTGATATGTGTCATTATTTGAACGTATCCCATTACTGGGACTTACATTTTATAGAGCAGCTTTATCAAAACAAATGTCTTTACTAAGATATGAATCTTGCATCCTATTGACCGTCTAAAGCAGTGGTTCTCAATTGGGGGTACGTGTACCCCTGGGGGTACTTGAAGGTATGCCAAGGGGTATGTGAGATTTTTTAAAAATATTCTAAAAATAGCAACAATTCAAAAATCCTTCATAAATATATTGAATAATACTTCAACAAAATATAAATGTAAGTTCATAAACTGTGAAAAGAAATGCAACAATGCAATATTCAGTGTCGGCAGCTAGATTTTTTTTGTGGACATGTTCCATAAATATTGATGTTAAAGATTTCTTTTTTGTGAAGAAATGCTTAGAATTAAGTTCATGAATCCAGATGGATTTCTATTACAATCCCCAAAGAGGACACTTTAAGTTGATGATTACGTCTTTGTGTAGAAATATTTATTTATAATTGAATCACTTGTTTATTTTTCAACAAGTTTTTAGTTATTTTTGTATCTTTTTTCTCCAGAAAGTTCAAGAAATACCACTACCAATGAGCAATATTTTGCACTGTTATACAATTTAAAAAATCAAATTGATGACATAGTGCTGTATTTTACCTCTTTATCTCTTTTTTTTTTTCAACCAAAAATGTCTTGCTCTGATTAGGGGGTACTTGAATTAAAAAAATCTTCACAGGGGGTACGTCACTGAAAAAAGGTAGAGAACCACTGGTCTAAAGGAGTGGTTCCCAACCTTTTTGCAGCTGCGGACCGACGGTCAGCACTTGATGATTTGTCCCGTGGGGGGTGTTTTTTTTTTTTTTTAATTTATTTTTCGTTTTTATTAATTTTATTTTTTTTTGTCATGAAAATGGGAGGGTTTTTGGGTTGGTGCACTAATTCTAATTGTATCTTGTTTTTTATTTTGATTTAATTAAAAAAATATATATAAAAAAATTCTTCTGCGGCCCGGTACCGGTGGTTGGGGACCACTGGTCTAAAGGGAATATATATAAACTCAATAAAATACTGTTGTATATCACTACCAGCACAATAAAAAACTTAAAGTTAGTGTTTGAATATATGAGTTTGTGCTTTTTTTCCCCATTTTTATTCAAATTGATGTTAATTACTACAACCGCTTAATAACTAAATTGTATTCGTTATTTTTTTATCCCAACGCATCGGAAGCCGACATCCGGGTATTTATTGATTGAGAGGAAAACGGTATGTGAAAGCAGGTGCAAAGAGAAAAATGGCAGCTGAAACGAACCGTGTACTTTGCTGCATTGTAACCCGAGGAAAACAAAAGATTTCAAACAGAAGAACAACAATACTAAACATTAGTTGAGTTAAGTGAACGAATAAGGACTGTGTTAGTCAATCAAACAACCCGGAAGTCGACGAGGGCGTCCCGCCAAACAAACAACTCAACCATTAAAAGTGTTGGAAACCACATAACCTTCTAAACGAGGTAAGCAAAAGATAAATGTTTCTAACACGACGTCATGTTTATGTGACAGTAATATCGACATTTTTATGGCAGGAAAAACGAACTCCATTTTTTTTTCTTTTTTGTAAATGTTTATTTGTAAATTTCAACAATTACAAACAGTAAGTCAAACAACAATATAAAACATTATGAAAACAGTAATAAACAGCGCCAGGGGGTTGTAAATTCAAAATAACAAAAATAGAATACAAAAAAAGTATATAAAATAAGCAAAGTGCAAAGCCATAGGCTCATTCAGATTCATTAAACAACTTAAATTGGAACACAGCATCATCGTTTTCACAGCTTTTTTGTTGTTAGAGGTAGAGTGTTTTTATGTAAAGTTCAAAATCTTTTTTTAAAGGCACAAAAGATAGGTCGGGTATTAAGAAACTTACATTTCCCTCGTTAAAGTGACACGATGACGTCACACACTATTCTGTGGAGCAACCAATCAACGCCCAACAAACTCAACCATTAAGTGTTGGACAACTTCAAGCACAACCACAGAATCTTCTAGACGAGGTAAGCAAAATATAAATGTTTCGAACTCGACGTCATCTTCGTGTGACAGAAATATTGACATTTTAATGGCAGAAAAAACAAACTCCATATTATTTTTTTAATTTATAATTTTTAAAATTGTATTTATACATTTCAACATTTACAAACAAACAGACGAGAAACAATCAATAAGTACAAAAACAGTACAAAATAAGACAGCGCCAGGGGGTTGTAAATTCAAAGTAACCAAAATAGAATACAACAAAAAGTATATACCGTATTTTTCGGACTATAAGTCACAGTTTTTTTCATAGTTTGGCCAGGGTTGCGACTTATACTCAGGAGTGACTTATGTGTGAAATTATTAACACATTACCGTAAAATATCAATATTATTTAGCTCATGCACGTAAGAGCATTGACCAGTGGTTCTCAACCCGGGTTCGACCGAACCCTAGGGGTTCCGTGAGTCGGGGGTTTGGCGGAGGTCAAGACACACCCGACTCCTCGTGTAAATAAAAACTTCTCACTATCGGCGTATTACGGGTACGTCAACAGCAGAAGTCACACTGATTAGCAGGTGTGTAACTTGTTGTGAGGTCGTGCACTGTGTTGGTTTTGTTCTTTGAACAAGGTGATGTTCATGCACAGTTCATTTTGTGCACCAGTAAAAACATGGTAACACTTTAGTATGGGGAACATATTCACCATTCATTAGTTTCTTATTAACATGCAAACTAGTAACATATTGGCTCTTAACTAGTCATTATTAAGTACTTATTAAAGCCTTATTCGGCATGGCCTTATTATAACCCTAACCCTCTAACCCTGGCCCTAACCCTAACCAAATAACTCTAAAGTAAGTCTTTGTTACTTAGAATATGTTCCCCTAGTGTGCAAAAAACTCTTAACTTAATTCTTTGTTACTTAGAATATGTTCCCCATACTAAAGTGTCACCGAAAACATATAACTTTGGCATGAATTTGATTTTTTTAAATTTTTCACTAAATAAGGGTTTGGTGAATTTGCATATGAAACCGGTGGGGTTCGGTACCTCCAACAAGATTAAGAACCACTGACTCAGCCTTTATTAACAGCCATAACGGAGGGGGATCAAATGCTTCATACCTCAGCCAGTATTTAAGAATTCTAATATTGGTGGCCCAGTAGTAAAACCTTAATAATCATCCCGACGTTTTGGGTCTCTGTAAATATTGCTTATGCTAACCTGTGAGACTTTTAATTTTCAAATGAAGTCTATAATCTGACTAATGTACAAAAGAAGGACTGAGGGAGAAAAAGTGGTAGACACTGGAACATATAGGAAGTATGCGGGAGTACATTTATTTTAACAGAGTTGACACAAGCCCCTGTAGATAAGTTAAGAAAGGACCAGCGATCAAAATCTCCCTGGATTCTGGACAACAGTGGAACAAAGTTGGCTCCATAAAGCTCTGCAAGCGTATGTGTGTCCTGGGCGCCCAAGTATGTGAAACTTTGGGAGGCAGTTTTAAAGGGAAAATTGTGCAGAGGATATTTCTTGGCAGCAGAATGTATAGGAAATATTTCACTTTTCCCCAAGATCAATTTGTAACCAGACACAAATCCAACGTCTTGGAGAGTACTTAAGGCAGCTGGGGCCGAGACAGCGGTCCGAACATAGGGATGTGCACATTTTGTCTACATATGCCCGCGGACATTTTATTTTTATTCCTTTAAGGGGTGTTTTGTTGGAGTTGTGATATGGCAAATGTTTACGTTTCCTGGGTCAACTCTCTAAGAACCATCCGGGACGGCTTTTTAATAGTGTGCAGGTGAGCAGTAGGAAAATTTACTTAATGATCAGTATTACCTTTGTTACTACTTTAAAGCAACCGTATGTAAACAGTCCCTCTAAAGCGGTTTGGGTTCTGTTTTGGTTCACAAGGCTTTGCTATGAACATTGATACCAGCAGAGGGTGCTGCTGCTAAATTTGCAACTGGAGTATTGCCACTGTCTTTACTGTGTATTGTATTTCCTTCAAAAAAGGCAGGCAAGATGTGTGAAAACAAGGTTTAATGTTACATAAGCTGTAATCCTCAAAATGATATCAAAAGGAATTAAATACCTAATACTGAACTATAGCTGGGCGATATGGCCTTTTATTAATATCTCGATACTTTTAGGCCATGTAACGATACACGATATATATCTCTATATTGTGCCTTAGCCTTGAATGAACACTTGATGTATATAATCACAGCAGTATGATGATTCTATGTGTTTACATGGAAACATTCTTGTTTATACTTCATTAATATATGCTCATTTTAAACTTTCATGCAGAGAGGGAAATCACAACTAAGTCAATTTACCAAAGCTGTATTTATTAAACAGTTATTAAGCAGTGGCACAAACATTCATATAATTTCCAAAACAAAAAGTGCAAGATTGTCAGGGACATTTTAAAACAAGCTATGAGTGGACTTTTGGGTATGATGTGACTAAAATGACATATCAAAACTACACTAAATTAAACTGCACCTTTTGTACAGAACGCCACTACAGTAGTTTAAAACAAATAAAGTGCACTTTTGTGCATGATGTCACACAAGATATTTCAATAACTGTCAAATAAAATGAACTTCATAATAGGAAATCAAATAGTGTATGTCCTTCGCTATATGGTAGGTTCCTGCGGACGTTATCTCCTTCTGTTGTTGACTATTTTTTTCATACGGTGTTGATGTTGGAATGGTTGCTTCAGCAACTATATTCCAGTTACTAGTTATTATTTTTTTAAATCTGTCCTTTGTAATCCATTTTCTACCGCTTGTTACTCTCGGTGTCTCCTCAGGCAAATCATATTGTCTAAAGATGCGTATTTCCATCGATAGCGTGACATCATCGCACTCGGAATATATATATATATATATATATATATATATATATATATATATATATATATATATATATATATATATATATGTATATATATGTATATATATATATGTGTGTGTATATGTGTGTGTGTGTATATATATGTGTATGTGTGTGTGTGCATATATATGTGTATGTATGTGTATGTATATATGTGTATATATATATATATATATATATATATGTCTTGATTGGATTATCCAGAGAATAGTGCTCGATACCGTGGTAGAGCGCAATATGTAGGTGTGGGAAAAAATCACAAGACTACTTCATCTCTACAGATCTGTTTCATGAGGGGTTCCCTCAATCATCAGGAGATCTCCTGATGATTGAGGGAACCCCTCATGAAACAGATCTGTAGAGATGAAGTAGTCTTGTGATTTTTTCCCACACCTACATATATATATATATATATATATATATATATATATATATATATATATATATATATATATATATATATATATATATATATATGTGTATATATGTGTGTGTGTGTATACACCCTGGCCAAATTTTTTAACCCAATGCGGCCCCCGAGTCAAAATGTTTGGGGACCCCTGATCTACATCAACAATATGATTTGCTTGAGTGGCTAGACAAGTCTGAATAAAAAACAAAAAAACAACATTTAAAAAGTTTTTTTTTCAATCATCTTTTGATTAATATTTAAAATGACTGTCAGAAAGGTTTATTCTTTCTTTTTACACAAAAAAGAATTGTCCGAACACAACCATTTTGAACATAGTTGTTTGAGAAAACTGGATGTACGCAATTGATTTACTTAGATTTTTGATTTTTAAAATTGTTACAAATAATCGCTATTGATTTTAAAATCGTGTTTTTTTGACACCCACTAACACCTACCAAACTTTTGTTTGAAACCGTCACACATCATGGCATTATTGAGGATTTTGAAACCGCAATACCGCGGTATCTACAATACCACCACATCCGCGTTCGTTGTTTTTCCATTCTATTTGCACTATAGGATCACAATTTATTAGATTTTTTTTATTTATTCTATTTATGATTTTATACTATTAACCTATATTCATCACCGACTCCATTTCCATCCTGTTCTATTTCAATCCTTATGTACATACCATTGTTCTTGGGCTAAATCTGGGACCCCGGGTATGAAACTTTGTCTCATGTGTTTTATGTGTGCTGGTCTGACCATACGGTTCCTTGAAGTTAGGACACGGACTCTGACGGCTGTCATGAACATTGTTTAAAAGTGGAGCCTTTCACCTTTTTCATATCCTGAGCTTCCGGGCTTTAAAGCCACCGGACGACATGTTGAGCCATCAAAGAAAGGAGCACAAAACCACCTCTGACTCCTTTTTATAGTCAGCGCTATCACATGTGTGGAGCGGTCAAGCAGCTGCTCGCATGCCCGCAACGCTCCCCATTCCCCAGCGGACTCACTTGAGGTGCGTAATGGATTAGATCCCCCTCGTAATACCGGGACAGTGTTGTCTTCGGGGTCCGCACAGGGGCGGATGAGACCACAGCTGTTCGGACATAAATTTTCCAAAGGAATGCCTCAAGTTGGAGGCTCGGGCTTAAAGAGCATGACTGGAGATTCCTCCCCGCTTGACAAATGGCCGCCCGGGGGACTGTTGGTGTGCACTTTTATGGACGCATGTGTGTGAGAGAAGACACGTCCAAGGCTTTTGTGCACAATTGGTGAGGAAGACGGGTGTTGCATGTCGCATTTTTACCATGAATTGATTATCGTGGACCCCGACTTAAACGAGTTGAAAAACTATTGTACGGAATATGTACTGTACTGTGCAATCTACTAATACAAGTTTTAATCAATGAATAAATCAATCAGCGAAATGGCAGGACACGAAAAACTTAAATAGACCAGCAGGGTAACTCTCATAATGTCGAGTGCAGTGCTTTTTTTTACCATAGGGTTGGCAAAATATCAGTTTCTCAGTTGTGGTCTGTATGGGCCGCAGCACTACTCAGTTGTATTACACGTTCCCACCACTTGTGGCAGTAGTGACAATATCAAACAGACTAAAGAATTCTGGAGATGAAGTCATAGAGAAGTTTCTTAAGCGCAATAATTATGACTGAAGTGGTTAAGATGTATTTTTATTCCCACTTTATTTTTCTTTACAGGTCAGTTAAGAAACATGTTCATGAATCTTGTTTATTTTAAAGGCCTACTGAAACCCACTACTACCCACCACACAGTCTGATAGTTCATATATCAATGATGAAATATTAACATTGCAACACATGTCAATACGGCCTTTTTAGTTTACTAAATTACAATTTTAGATTTCCCGGGAGTTTCGTCTTTGAAACATCGTGTAATGATGATGTGTACGCAAGACGTCACGCGTTTTTAGGAAGTATGATCGCTGCACACACACACAGCTAAATGTCGTCTGCTTTAACGGCATAATTATACAGTTTTTTGGACATCTGTGTTGCTGAATCTTTTGCAATTTGTTCAATTAATATTGGAGAAGTCAAAGTAGAAAGATGGAGTTGGGAAGCTTTAGCCTTTAGCCACACAAACACACAGTGATTCCTTGTTTAAAATTCCTGGAGGTGAAACTTTCCTATGGATCAGAGCGCAATCAAGCAAACATGGATCCCGACCACATGTCAACCAGCAGGTTTCGGTGAGAAAATTGTGGTTAAAAAGTCAGTTCTTACCGGAGATCAGCTGAGCTTGCGCCGTCCATACAGCTGCCGTCGACTCCCCTGAGACACTGCCCGTGGAGACACCCTTCCGACTATCAGGTAATATTAAACTCACTAAAACACAATAGAAAGATAAGGGATTTCCCAGAATTAACCTAGTAAATGTGTCTAAAAACATCGGAATCTGTCCCACGGCAATCGCGTTTTTTTTTTTTTTCTAGTCCGTCGCTATCAATATCCTAACTCACAAATCTTTCATCCCCGCTCAGATTAATGGGGAAATCGTCGTTTTCTCGGTCCGAATAGCACTTTTTGTAGGAGGCTGCCATTAAAAACAATGTGAATATGTGAGGAGCCATCAAACATGTGACGTCATCGTCTGCGACTTCCGGTAGAGGCAGGGCTTTTCTCTCAGCACCGAAAGTTGCGAAATTTATCGTGGATGTTCTTTACTAAATCCTTTCAGCAAAAATATGGCAATATCGCGAAATGATCAAGTATGACACATAGAATGGACCTGCTATCCCTGTTTAAATAAATTTCAGTAGGCCTTTAACGCAACATAATTGTGTGTAAATGTAATTTTGTCAGTAGTCTCTTCTTATGCATTATGTTGGGTTAGTACTTATTTTTCAAATTAGTCTGGCCTAAGCCTAAGGTTGATGTGTTCAATAGATAGTAGAGATGTCCAATAATGGCTTTTTTGCCGATATCCGATATTCCGATATTGTCTAATTACCGATATATACAGTTGTGGAATTAACACATTATTATGCTTAATTTTGTTGTGATGCCCCGCTGGATGCATTAAACAATGTAACAAGGTTTTCTAAAATAAATGAACTCAAGTTAAGGAAAAAAAATGCCAACATTGCATTGCCATATTTACGTATTATTGAAGTAACAAAGTGCATTATGTTTTTTTTTAAATGCCTCAAAACAGCAGCTTGGAATTTGGGACATGGTCTCTCTGAGAGAGCATGAGGAGGTTGAGTTGGGCGGGGTTGGGGTGTGCGTGTGTGTGTGTGTGTGGTGGGGGGGTGTATATTGCAGCATCTCAAAAGAGTTAGTGCTGCAAAGGGTTCTGAATATTTGTTCTGTTGTGTTTATGTTGTACTACGGCATGGATGTTCTCCCAAAATGTGTTTGTTATTCTTGTTTGGTGTGGGTTCACAGTGTGGCGCATATTTTTAACAGTGTTAAAGTTGTTTATACGATTACCCTCAGTGTGACCTGTATGGCTGTTGACCAAGTATGCATTGCATTCACCTGTGTGTTTGAAAAGTTGTAGATATTAGTGATTGGGCCGGCACGCAAAGGCAGTGCCTTTTAAGGTTTATTGGCGCTCTGTACTTCTCCCTACGTGCGTGTACCACTCCGTACAGTGGCGTTTTTAAAAGTCATAAATTTTACTTTTTGAAACCGATAATTTCCGATATTACATTTTAAAGCATTTTTTTGGCCGATGTTATTGGCATTCTGATGTTATCCGACATCTCTAGTTAGTACTTAGTTTTCAAATTAGTCTGGCCTAAGCCTAAGGTTTATGTGTTCAATACATAGCCATCTTTGCGATTAACACATGCTTTCCTATCATTCGACAAAGTTGTAAACTGTAAGTAGGTGAGATATATCTATTGAATACCCTTAAAATCAAGAGTGTTAGTATATGTGTGGGGCCCGGGCTCCTCTGTAGTGGAAAAGTTGGGCCCCGGGGTCAAAAATTTCTCTTACAATTTTACTTTTTTGTTCAATAAATCATTTGTATCCATCCATCCATTTTCTACCGCTTGTCCCTTTTGGAGTCGGGGGGGGGGGGGTACTGGAGCCTATCTCAGCTGTATTCGGGCGGAAGGCGCCGTACACCCTGGACAAGTCGCCATCTCATCGCAGGCCCAACACAGATAGACAGACAACATTCACACTCACATTCACACATTAAGGCCCATTTAGTGTTGCCAATCAATCTCTCCCCAGGTGCATGTAATTAATTTTAAAATATCACAGATAAAAATACAACTATAGCTATTTTTTAGGAATAGCAACAAAAATGCTTGTCGTTAGGTAGACTTTGTAATTGGTACAACACTACACTCTACCCGCCACATCTGTCACAGATTATTATAAATTTTTTTGATAAGCATGTTCCACATATTTGTTGCCAAATTTAAAAAAATTCAATTATAAAAATGGCTTAACTGACGAAAAAATGTAAATACTACAGTAGTATTGGCCATGAGATGAGAGCAAACCAGTCAAAGTGCGCTGATCAGTATCGTGACCGCTGATTGGCTCAGGCTCAGGCAGCATTACTATATTGGATTAAAGGAGTGTAAAGGTGACTATGTTATTAAATATAAAGGTGTTATTATATATAAAAATATAAAGTATGAAAATACTTGATTTATTGTTAATAATTCCTACTTTGCGGAAATGTTTTTACCACGGTCAGGCCCAGAACCATTTAACTGTGATAAACAATGATTTACTGTATTATAATGATATATTGTACAGTTGTAGTTATTTGGTGTACAAGTTTCAACAGTTACTGTTTTATTTTAACATCTATCTTAGTCAGGTCAATGTGGGGTTTTATTATACAGTATTTTCAATTAATATAATCTAAATAATCCTTTCAGATTTGCTGCGGAAACTTTGATCTCCCCAACCCCCCAAATTTTTTGCATAGTTTTGGGGGGAAAATTCTCATTATATTACTATTATAGTTAAATATAAACATTTTTAATCTATGCCTGAAAATAATGAAGAAAAATAAATGTACATATCATTAAAATATATTGATGTCAAGTGATTCATTTTAGTAGTCATATTAATATTGTTTTGGAATTTGGGTTAATCATGATTAATCACAGGCGATTAATTGCTTGTATGATTAAAATCAGGTCAAGAAATGTACACAAAAGCGATTATATTGTCAGAATGTCATCCAGGAACATTTTTAAATGATTTTCTTGAATGCATGTCATTTATTTGCATAAAACTTCGTACCAATTTTACATAACGTTCTTTCAGGATGTATTTTAGACTGAAATTCGCTTGTACGGCCAAAAAAGGTTGTATGCTCA
>NC_084619.1:56837362-56872362 GCF_033978795.1 Nerophis ophidion | reverse complement strand
CGAGTTTCACTCCACTCAGGGGTTGTGGAAGACTTGATGTTTTCTGACTCTCTGGTTAAGGAAGACTTGAGTTTCACTGACACACAGGTTGACAAAGACTTAAGATTCACTGACTCATGGGTGCTTGACGAAAAACTTGAGGTTCACTAACTTATAAGATGAAGAAGGCCCAATGTTCACTAACTCAGGGGTTGAGGAAGACTCAAGTTTCACTGACTCAGGGATTGAGGGAGACTCGTGTTTCACTGACTCGGGTTGTAGAAGACTCTATGTTCTCTAACTCAATGGTTAAGGAAGACTCAAGTTTCACTGACTCAAAGGTTGACAAAGACTCAAGTTTCACTGACTCATAGGTGCTTGACGATGATTTGCGTTTCACTGACTCACGGGTGCTCGATGAAAAACTCGAGATTCACTAATTTACAAGATGACAAACGCCACATGGTCACTTACTTGGGGGTTGAGGAAGACTTGAGTTTCACTGACTCAGGAGTTGAGGAAGACTTGAGTTTCACTGACTCAAGGGTTGAGGAAGACTCCAGTTTCACTGACTCAGGAGTTGAGGATGACTTGAGTTTGACTGACTCAGGAGTTGAGGAAGACTCATGGTTCTCTGACTCAGAAGTTGAGGTAGACTCATGGTTCTCTGACTCACTGGTTAAGGAAGACTCGAGTTTCACTGACTCAAAGGTTGACAAAAACTCAAGATTCACTGACTTTGTGGTTGGAGAAGACTCAAGATTCCCTAACTCCAGGGTTGAGGAAGACTCAATGTTCACTGACTCACTGGTTAAGGAAGACTTGAGGTTCACTGACTCACAGGTTGACAAAAACTCAAATTTTAACTTACTTATGGGTGCTTGACGAAGATTTGCGTTTCATTGACTCATGGGTGCTCGATGAAAAACTCGAGATTCACTAACTTACAAGATGAAGAACGCCCAATGGTCACTGACTCAGGAGTTGAGGAAAACATAAGTTTCACTGACTCAGGGCTTGAGGAAGACTCCAGTTTCACTGACTCAGGGGTTGAGGAAGACTCAAGTTTCACTTACTCAGGGATTGAGGAAGACTCGAGTTTCACTGACTCAAAGGTTGTGGAAGACTCAATCTTCTCTGACTCACTGGTTAAGGAAGACTCTAGTTTCACTGACTCAAAGGGTGACAAACACTCAAGTTTCACTGATTCATTGGTGCTTGACGATGATTTGCGTTTCACTGACTCACAGGTGCTCAATGAAAAACTTGAGATTCACTGACTTTCAAGATAAAAAAGGCCCAATGGTCACTGACTCAGGGGTTGAGGAAAATTTAAGTTTCACTGACTCAGGGGTTGAAGAAGACTCCAGCTTCATTGACTCAGATGTTGAGGAAGACTTGAGTTTCACTGACTTAAGGGTTGAGGAAGACTTGAGTTTCCCTGACTCGAGGGTTGTGGAAGACTCATGGTTCTTTTGACTCACTAGTTAAGGAAGACTCGAGTTTCACTGACTCAAAGGTTGACAAACACTCAAGTTTCACTGATTCATTGATGGTAGACGGAGATTTGCGCTTCACTGACTCACAAGTCCTGGATGAAAACTCACGTTTCTTCAACTCGCAAGTTCTGGATGAAGACTCGCATTTCACTGACTCAGGCGTAGAGGAAGACTTGTATTTCACTGACTCACAGGTTGAGGCAAAATCAGGTTTTACAGGCTCACTGGTGCTTGGCAAAGACTCATGTTTCACTGACTCGGAAGTTGAGAAACACTCTAGTTTCGCTAACTCAATGATGACAAAGAATCAAGTTTCACTGGCCGATGGATGCTCAATGAAGACTTGTGTTTTGCTGGCTTACGGGTTGAGGTAGACTCAAGTTTCACTGACTCACTGGTGCTCGGTGAAGACTTGAGTTTCACTGACCCAAGAGAGACTCAGACTGTGCGCATGTACAAGATTATGTGTGTGTGCTCTTGTGACAAGTGACTTCAGTAATTGGAGTATCCGTTTCAGATCATAGAGTGACTCATAATATAGAGTTAGTAAAAGGAATCGAGTTGATTGGAGTTGGATTACTCCACTGTTGCAAGATAAAACACAAATGGAAAAAATTAACAATTAAAGTTATGACAAATTTTTGATTAATGTGCGTTATGTGTGTGTATATATATATATATATATATATATATATATATATATATATATGTATATATATATGTATATATATGTATGTGTGTGTATGTATATATATATATATATATATATATATATATATATATATATATATATATATATATATATATATACACACAATATTTGTACATGTATAAAACAATGTGCGCATGTTTATTGACACAATAGTACACAAACTAGACATAGTAATATTTTTTTTCATTGAACAATATTGGAATCTATAACAGCACATTTGTCGATATAAACAAGTATCAAATAATTCTAGTTACATATTACATACTAGAGATGCGCGGATAGGCAATTATATCATCCGCAACCGCGTCACCAGAGTCGTCATCCACCTGCCTTCCACCCGCTTTCCACCCGAACCAACATTTTATCAGAAACGCATCCGCCCGCCACCCGCCCGCTGAAATACATCAGAGGTTGGCCACCTTTACCACTCACAGAGCTGTCTAAACCCGTTTAACAGAGTAACAAAGACAAATTGAGCCGTTAAAGTTCTTGCGATTATCCAATTGGCGTTCATCCTGATGACAAGGATGTGGGCATGCTGTGAAGCCATTACCTTTGACACCTTCAACAACATGTACACACCGATTGTTAGTCCGGCATCATATTGTGTGCAGCTTCCGCAATCACACGTACAAGATTGAAAGGCATACTGGGTGATACAGAGTACACTGATGGTTGTGATACAAACAACTTTAACACTTACTAATATGCGCCACGCTGTGAAGCCTCACCAAACAAGATTGACAAACACATTTCGGGAGAACAGTAACACAACATAAACGCAACACAACAAATACCCAGAATCCTTTGTATCCATGACACACGTGAATGTATTTTACACCCCCGCGCCCCGAACCCCCCCACCTTACCGACCCATGGGGTGGGTGGGGGGGTGGGGGGTGGCGGGGTTTGCTGCTAGCGGGGTGTATAAAATAGTCAGGCAGTGTCATGGATACAAAGGATTCTGGGTATTTGTTGTGTTGCGTTTATGTTGTGTTACTGGGAGGATGTCCTCCCGAAATGTGTTTGTCAATCTTGTTTGGTGTGGCTTCACAGCGTGGCACATATTACTTAGAGTGTTAAAATTGTTTATATCACAACCATTAGTGTACTCTGTGTCACCCAGTATGCCTTGCAGTTGTGTGCGTGTTGCTGCGGAAGCCACACACAACATGTTGCTGGACTGACAAGCAGATCGTACATGCTGTAGAGGGCGACAAAGTCAATGACTTCATAGCACGCCCTAATACTTATGTGGGTGACTGCCGGTAGTCATTCTAAAGAATATTAGCGTCTCCTATTGACTTCTTCGCTTTGTGACACGGGTCTTAAATGGCTCTTTGAATGGCAAAGGATACAAACCCCAGAACCATGTATATCTAATATTCTGGATGATTCAACCGCCACCCGCCCGGATCTAATTAAAATCTATTTTTTTGTCATGTCACCCGCCCGACCCGCGGTTTATCCACGGACTCCGCGGATGAGAACGCAAACCGCGCATCTCTATTACTTACACATACAAAGTCTCCAAGGCGCAAGAGTATGAGAATGTATCCAGTAACAAACGTGTCCGCATTTTCCCAACGTACTGCATGAACTATTGTGGCCTCTCGGTGTTCCAAAAACACAATTACCACTCCACTTAACTTAAAGACAGCATAATTCCATTTCAGACAGGTAATAACAAATAGGTTAGTGTTTTTCACGCCTGTCGTTTCACTTGATCAAACATTTTCTAGTATTCCACACTACAAAATAATAGAAGCATGCTTATGACTGGAGGAGAAAACACGCAAAGTCATTTTATATTTGTCGGCCTATGATAAATGAGAAGTGTGTGTGTTTGTGTGTGTGTGTGTGTGTGTGTGTGTTAAGCCATTAAATCTCCACCATTGAGTGTCATTGTTTTTGGAGGGGTACATATGGGCTAATTACTGTGGTTGTTTATGTCGACATTAACGATGGCCTTCTGCTGCAGCTTTAATGTCAAACAGACTGGTGTGTGTGTGTGTGTGTGTGTGTGTGTGCGTGTGTGTGTTCAGTGGGTTAAAGAAGTACAAATACTTCCCCCACTCCTATAGAGAATAAAATGAAATAATCTGTTCCTGTGTCAAACTGTGACCGTCATAAATTTTACATGAACCTAAAACGCATGTCAAAAGCAGCCCACAGCCGATGATTTAACGGCTCGTGACAAAGTCTACAAATTCTAAAACAAAAGAAATATAAAAAGTGATTTATAAAGAGCAAAATGAAACGGAAAAAATTAGCATTTCTGACAATAATAACACAAATTTAGTGATTTTCTTTTTTTTACTTTAAAACTACCATTGCTCTAAAATATTACAAACTGAAGATGAAGATTCAAGCTTTGAAAGTAAAAATAATATATATTGGTATATGACTCTTAACACTTTTTGGATCCCCTAGACCAGGGGTCGGTAACCTTTTTGGCTGAGAGAGCCAAGAAGTCAAATATTTTAAAATGTATTTACGTAAGAGCCATATAATATTTTTTTAAACACTGAACACAACTAAAAGTGTGCATTTTTAAGTAAGACCAACATTTATAGAGTATAATAGGTCTCTTATTCTTTGTAATAACATTGTTGTTCTGAAGCTAAATGTGGAGGGGGCGTGGCCTGCGGGCCTGCAGCGAAGCGAGGTGTTGCCAGGATCGGCCTCGAAATCAGCGACAGGTGCGTAGATAGCCCACCTGGCCCTTGTTATCTAATCACCTGTCGCTCTGTTTATAAGCAGCAGCCAGGAGGAGAAACATGGTTGGGGCTGGAGCCAGAGTGCGAGCAAGAACGATAGAGAAAAAGACAATTGCTGGAAATCAACTGAGAGACTTATTGAAAAAAAAAACAATATTGCAACCCTGAAACAGGCTCTCATGTCAGTGCTTGGTGGTCTGAAGAACCCCCAGGAGGGCCAGCCCCACATTAACCAATAATAAACAAATTACTTCTTACCATTAACGAAACGTCTTGAACATAAAAAAAACATGAGAACGTTATTTTTAACACTGTGATTACAAGTGGAATTATTCATTACTTATCTTGTCTAGCAATGTCAGCTCAGATTTATCCAAGAGCCAGATGCAGTCATCAAAAGAGCCACATCTGGCTCAAGAGTCATAGGTTCCCTACCCCTGCCCTAAACATTTTGTGTTTTTTTTAATATTATTTTATTTCATTGTTCAAAAAATAATAATGAATCAAAAGCAATGTTGTTATGAATTATTTACTTATTAAAGGCACCAACATCAACTATTTCATTTTTAAATATGTTTTGGACAAAATCATGCATACTTTGTGTTTTTGCCATAAAAACAGAGTTTTCGTTGGAAAAAAAGGGCATAAAAAAACCCCAGCAAAAAAACACTTTATGGCAATTGGGAAGTAGATCTGAAGTCGACCCATAGATATTTATATTTGAAAGTAAAAAAAAGTGATACATGACTTATTTTTTAACACTTTTATAAGTGGGGGCCTTTTGGATCCCCGAGACCGCTTGTGTAATTGTATTTTTTTTTTTCAAATTTCATTGTTCAAAAAATAATGATGAATCAAAAGCAATGTTGTTATGAACTATTTACCTACTAAAGCTGCTAATTACTTCATATCAACTATTCCAATTTGAATTTTTTTGGGGAAAATGTATGTTTGAAAGTAAAGAAAATAAAATAAAAATTGAATATGAATTATTTTTTAACCCTTTTATAAGTGGGGGCCTTTTGGATCCCTGGGGCCTTTAGTGTGAGTTTGTTTTCATTGTTCAAATATAATAATAAAATTAAAAGCAATGTTATTGTGAAATATTGACCTATTTAAGACTACAATTACTTCATATCAACTATCCATCCATCCATTTTCTACCGCTTATTCCCTTTTGGGGTCACGGGGGGGCGCTGGCGCCTATCTCAGCTACAATCGGACGGAAGGCGGGGTACACCCTGGACAAGTCGCCACCTCATCGCAGGGCCAACACAGATAGACAGACAACATTCACACTCACATTCACACACTAGGGCCAATTTAGTGTTGCCAATCAACCTATCCCCAGGTGCATGTCTTTGGAAGTGGGAGGAAGCCAGAGTACACGGAGGGAACCCACGCATTCACGGGGAGAACATGCAAACTCCACACAGAAACATCCCGAGCCTGGATTTGAACCCAAGACTGCAGGAACTTCGTATTGTGAGGCAGACGCACTAACCCCTCTGCCTCCGTGAAGCCCTCATATCAACTATTCTATTTTTAAAAATATTTTGGAGAAAAAATTGCATATTTTGTGTTTTTGCCATAAAAACTGTTTTCTCTGAAAAAAAGGGCATACAATAAAATAAGAAAAATAAACAACTTTATGGCAACAGATAGATCTGAAGTTGATCCATAGATATTTAAAGGGGAACATTATCACCAGACCTATGCAAGCGTCAATATATACCTTGATGTTGCAGACAAAAGACCATGTATTTTTTTAACCGATTTCCGAACTCTAAATGGGTGAATTTTGGCGAATTAAACGCCTTTCTGTTTATCGATCTTGTAGCGATGACGTCAGAACGTGACGTCAGCGAGGTAACACACCCACCATTTTCATTTTCACATTACAAACATCGGGTCTCAGCTCTGTTATTTTCCGTTTTTTCGACTATTTTTTGGAACCTTGGAGACATCATGCCTCGTTGGTGTGTTGTCGGAGGGTGTAACAACACCAACAGGGAGGGATTCAAATTGCACCACTGGCAAGAAATCTGCCGCCAGACCCCCATTGAATTTGCCTGAGTGTCTGCACATTTTACCGGCGATGCTAAGGCAGACATGGCACAGAGATGTATGGATAACCTGCAGATGCATTTGCAACGTTAAAGTCAACGATGTTGTTGACTTCTGTGCTAATCAGACATATTTGGTCGCAGCATGACTGCCAGCTAATCGATGCTAACATGCTACACTAATCGATTCTAATATGCTATCTACGCCAGCTGTATGTACATTTGAAACTAGATACCCACATTTAATGCGAAACAAACACTTACCAATCAACGGATTTAAGTTGCTCCAGTGTCACAAGATGCGAAAGTCCTGATCGTTTGGTCTGCACATTTTACCGGCGATGCTAATAAGGCAGCCATGCTATGGGCCACTTCATTAGGCCGAATAGCGTCAATAGCTATTCGCTCAATAGCTTCAGTTTCTTCTTAAATTTCGTTTTCGCTATCTGCCTCCATACTCCAACCATCTGTTTCAATACATGCATATTCTGTTGAATCGCTTAAGCCGCTGAAATCCGAGTCTGAATCCGAGCTAATGTCGCTATATCTTGCTGTGGTATTCGCCATTGTTTGTTTGTATTGGCAGCACTGTATGACATCACAGGGAAATGAACAGTCGCATCGTAAATAGCGAAAATCAAGCACTTTAAAGCTTTTTTTAGGGATATTCTAGGAGATGTAAAATTTTGAAAAAAACTTTGAAAAATAAAACAAACCACTGTGAACTGATTTTAATTGTCTTTAACCCTTTTGAAATTGTGATTATGTTCCCCTTTAAAGTTAAAAGTTAAAGTACCAATGATTGTCACACACACACACTAGGTGTGTCCTCTGCGTTTGACCCATCCCCTTGATCACCCCTGGGAAGTGAGGGGAGCAGTGGGCAGCAGCGGTGCCACACCTGGGAATCATTTATGGTGATTTAAGCCACAATTCCAACACTTGATGCTGAGTGCCAAGCAGGTCCCATTTTTATAGTCTTTGGTATGACTTGGCCGGGATTTGAACTCACAATCTACCGATCTCAGGGCGGTCACTTTAACGACTAGGCCACTGAGTAAAGTGCTTAGAATAAAAAAAAGTTGATATATGACTTATTTTTTTAAAACTTTAATGACTGAGACCATTTTAAGTCCCTGGTTACTTTAACACGCACCAAAATGGAGGGGAGCACTAATGGTTACAATAACTGAAAAATACCAAAATGGAGGGGAGCACAATATAATTTGTTGCCTTCATTTTCTGGTAAAATGTCATTGTTTTTTTAGCTGCATTTGGTCATTAGTACCAAGTAACAATTCACGTAAAATCAAACGGTACCAATTTGTTGTGACATGTGGCTGCAGATTTAGTGGCACCATTGTCGTAAGGAGGGTGAATCCATCCATAAATTGGTGGTGTCGACACCAAGGGTAATATCAGTATGAGTGATACTAGAGTGACTAGGTAAATAGTTTTATTTTTTTAAATAAATATTTTTTGTACTTATTCATGTTCACAAATTTAGTGGCAACGTTGTGGCGGGTGTATCGATTAAAAAAAAAATGGTGTTGTCGACACTCAGGGTAATACCAATATATGATTGTTACTACAATGACTGTGTAGATATGGTATTTTTTTTTTTGTATATATTTTTGAATTTGTTCATGTTCAGAAATTTTGTGGTAACATTCTCGTAAGACCGGTGGATCGATCCTTAAATTGGTGGCGTCGAAACTTTTTGACATATCAGTGTATGATTAATACTACAGTGATTCGGTAGGTATTTAAACTTCTTTCAATGATTACTTTTGTTTGCTTTTGCTCATGTGTACAATTTTAGGGAAAAATTCCTTGGCGGACTTTGAGGGCAAACATACCGTATTTCCTTGAATTGCCGCAGGGCATATATTATGCGCCTACCTTGAATTACTGCCGGGTCAAACTCGCTTCGCAAAATATTTAGCGCATGCTTAGAATTACCGCCTGGTCAAACTTGTGACGTCACGAGTGACACTTCCCCTGTCATCATTTTCAAAATGGAGGAGGCTGATTTCAATACCGGTAATTTGAAATCCCATAAAGGGAAGAAGATTAAGAGCTACTCAGTAGGATTTAAGGTCCAAGCTTACATCACACTAAAATTTTTACTGCTTGCCTTTGGTAAGTGCCAGAGTGAGAAGAGGTTTTAAATTAATTAGCGCCCCGGCGGCAATTCAAGGAAATACGGTAATTTAAAAAAAGTAGTAGGTATGGTTTTTCTTTTCTTTAGTTATTGTCTACTATTTACTTTGTTTTGCTCAAACAATTGTAATATAAAGAATGAGGAATTAATTTGAATATCATGTTGATATTGTGTGTCAAGAGCACTCACCTTAAATAAATTGAAACTTTATAGTTAATATATATATATTATTGGTATTGGTATCGGCCGATCTCACACAATGATGATCGGTACCGTAATCGGCAGCATGAATCCCTAATGGGAACATCCTTAATAGTAATCTATTATGATGTAAAAAGACACACACACACACACACACACACACACACACACACACACACACACACACACACACACACACACACACGCTTAGTGTGAATATAAATATGTGCATTGCAAACATTGTCACACATGCACGCTCCATCCCGCCCTGAGGCTTGGACACCAGCGCACACCTGCACGGTCCTTCCTGCACACCTACTTGTATGCCTGTTGGCGCGGTGCTTTAGTGTGGCTCCACAGGCCACCCGGGAGATCCGGCATCAACCTGCGGGAGCTCATTATCTCCAACAGGAGTGCATGGTAAACATGTGTGGCATCAATACATACACTGTGCTACTTTCAATAAAGCAGCATCACTTGGAACTTGGAAACATTTTAAAAATACTTGACATAAAAAAGTGGAATAAAAGAGCATACAGGTGCAATGTACCAAGAAAAAGTTGCAATATGAACTCTTATAACAAAAAGCTCTCATGCAGGCAGTTTTTTTTCTTTAAAATTTTCATTGTAACAAAATAATGAATCAAAATCAGTATTGTTATAAATTTTTGATAAATCTAAGGCACAAATTCCTTCACATCACAACAAAAAGGGCATAAAACAAACAAACATGGAAAAATACCTTTCCATTGACGGATAGATCTGAAGTTGATCTAGAAAGTTAAGTAGGAAATAGGAAAAAATAAAAAAATAAATGAAAAAAATTATATATATATATGTATATGTGTGTTTTTGTAAAAAATCAGTGTATAAAAATACTGTGTAAAAGTCAGTGTACAAAAATCGAGTGTAAAAAAAAAAAGGTGCAAAAATTCAGTGTAATAAAGACTTGAATGTAAACAAGTCAGTTGATAAAAATTCAGTGTAAAAACGTCAGTATATAAAAATTCAGTTGGAAAAAGTCAGTCTAAAAAAAATCAGTGTAAAATTTGGTGTACATTTTTTTGTAAAAAATCAGTGTATAAAAATACTGTTTAAAAGTCAGTGTAAACAATTAAGTGTAAAGTCAGTGTATAAAAATCTTGTGTAAAAAAAAAAAAACATTTACAAAAATTCAGTGTAATAAAGATTCAGTGTAAAAAAGTCAGTTGATAAAAATTCAGTGTAAAAAAAGTCAGCGAATAAAAATTCTGTGTAAAAAAAGTCACTGTGTAAAAATTCAGTGTGAAAAAATCTGTGTAGAAATTGGTGTAAAAAAATATTTGTAAAACATCTGTGTATAAAAATTCTGTGTAAAGTCAGTGTAAACAATTAAGTGTAAAAGTCAGTATAAAAATACCGAGAGTAAAAAAAAAGTACTAAAATTCAGTGTACTAAAGATTCAGTGTAAAATAAAGTCAGTGTAAAAAAAAATCTGTGTAAAAATTGGTGTAACAAATTATTTATTAAAAATCAGTGTATAAAAATAGTGTAAAAGTCAGTGTAAACAATTAAGTGTAAAAGTCAGTGTATAAAAATAAAAATAAAAATAAGTACAAAAATTCTGTGTAAAAAAATCAGTGTATAAAAAATTTTGTGAAAAAAAATCAGTGTAACAAAATTCAGTGTATACAAATTCGGTGTGTAAAAAAAAATCCATTTGCTGCTTTAAAACACGAGACTTACTTTTGGTAAATAAAGACTCAGGCAATCGATCAAGTCTGTTTCCTAAAAGCACTTTTAAATTATCCCAATTTTAGCATCCCTGTTAACACACAATTGTGGTAAAATACTATATGGAACAAGGAGCGTCTTCAGCAAGATCTTCAACCATCTTGCAGATGGTGCTAGATTAGTAATAGATGACTCAGTGAACCTAAACCCACAAGTGAGTTTAGTTTGACGGGACGTCTGTGTGAAACCACACAGAATCCCAAACTGGTTTTGTGAGCCACTTCAAACACCCAGGAAGAAAGTCAGAAAGGAGAAAGCTTTGTTAACAAGCTTCACAGCTGCCGTTTCCAGCCCGACCAGGCGCCCTTTATGACCCGTCAAACAAGCCAAATAATAAGCAGGCCTTCATGGAGCGCTTTTCATCGCGTTTTGCGTCATTCGATTGTGCCTGTGGACGTTATAAACCTCCAAGGATGATTTTTTTTTTTTACCCGTTAAGAGTGAGATGTCTGCATTTTAAAGGTGCTATGTTAGAATTGGCTTCAATTAGGGACTGTTTGGGAGTTATTTTTTCTGGCAGGTCCTATACCGGTCACCAATTCATGTAAGATCCAATGGTGCCACATTTGCACGTGACTTCACGCCCGGGTGTTGACTCAGCCGGCTCATCACACTTCGGCACTTGGCAATCACTCCAGCAGCACAGAGCGGACTTAGCCAAAACACACGCCATAAACTATACACGAGTGCCATCTAACAAA
Organism: Nerophis ophidion; assembly: GCF_033978795.1. Taxonomy (NCBI): domain Eukaryota; kingdom Metazoa; phylum Chordata; class Actinopteri; order Syngnathiformes; family Syngnathidae; genus Nerophis; species Nerophis ophidion. The sequence continues at coordinate 56,860,547 of NC_084619.1, read as the reverse complement.
GTCTTGGACTTTCAACTGTAATTGCAACTTACTCAGTGGCCTAGTGGTTAGAATGTCCACCCTGAGATCGGTAGGTTGTGAGTTCAAACCCCGGCCGAGTCATACCAAAGACTATAAAAATGGGACCCATTACCTGCCTGCTTGGCACTCAGCATCAAGGGTTGGAATTGGGGGTTAAATCACCAAAATGATTCCCGGGTGCGGCACTGCTGCTGCCCACTGCTCCCCTCACCTCCCAGGGGGTGATCAAGGGTGATGGGTCAAATGCAGGGAATAATTTTGCCACACCTAGTGTGTGTGTGACAATCATTGGTACTTTAACTTAACTTAACCTATCCCTTGCACCACTAGACGGCATGTTGGCCAATTTGTAAGCCCAGCAGACACAAGACAATGAAACAACGTTGACAAAATTGTTGAATTAGGTCCTGACATTGAGCAACTCAAATCTAACGTTGAAACAACATGCTTTTTGACAGCATTTATTCAATGCTGGGTTCTGATGTTGATTTGAACATTACATTTCGGTCATTTCTCAACAAATTAGTGACAACAACAAAAAAGTTGAACTAACATCCTTTTTGTCAACATTAAATCAAAGTTGGGTTCTGACGTTGATTTGAACATTCAATTGTGTTCATTTCCCAACCAATACTTTACAACACAAATACCACGTTGAAATAACATGCTTTTTGACAACATTTATTCAATGTCAGGTTCTGATGTTGATTTGACCACTGAATTTATGTCATTTCCCAACCAATATTTTACAAAGTTGAAACAACATACATTTTGACGACGTTTAATAAATTTTTGGTTCTGACGTTGATTTGACCATTGAATGTTGGTCATTTCACAACCAATATTTTACAAAGTTGAAACAACATACATTTTTACGACGTTTAATCAATTTTGCGTTCTGACATTGATTTGACCATTGAACTATGGTCATTTCCCAACCAATATTTGACAACACAAATGCAACGTTAAAACAACATGCTTTTTGACAATGTTTATTCAATATCAGATTGTGACGTTGATTTGAACATTGAATTTCGGTCATTTCCCAACCAATATATGAAAACACAAACATAACGTTGTAACAACATGCTTTTGGACAATGTTTAATCAATGTTGGGTTCTGACATTGTTTTGACCATTGAATTTTGGTCATTTCCCAACCAATTAATGACAACACGAATACAATGTTGAAACATGCTTTTTAAAAATGTTTAATCAATGTTGGGTTCCAATGTTAATTTGACCATTGGCTTTTTTTAATGTCCTAACCAATATATGACGACACAAACAAAATTGAAACAGCATGCTTTTTGACAATGTTTAATACATTTTGGGTTCTGACGTTGATTTGACCATTGAATTTTGGTAATTTCCCAACCAATTAGTGACAACACACAAAAAAAGTTGAACCAACATGCTTTTTGACAACATTCAATCAAAGTTGGGTTCTGACGTTGATTTGAACATTGAATTTTGGTCTTTTCCCAACCAATATTTGACAACACAAAAACAACGTTAAAACAACATGCTGTTTGACAACGTTTATTCGATGTCAGGTTGTGACGTTGATTTGAACATTGAATTTCGGTCATTTCCCAACCAAATAAACACAAACATAATGTTGAAACATGCTTTTTGACAATGTTTAATCAATGATGGGTTCTGACATTGTTTTGACCATTGAATTTTGGTCATTTCCCAACCAATTAATGACAACACGAATACAATGTTGAAACATGCTTTTTAAAAATGTTTAATCAATGTTGGGTTCTAATGTTTATTTGACTATTGGCTTTTGGTAATGTCTTAACCAATATATGACGACACAAACATAACATTGAAACAGCATTTTGACAATGTTTAATACATTTTGGGTTCTGACGTTGATTAGACCATTGAATTTTGGTAATTTCCCAACCAATTAATGACAACACGAATAAAAAAGTTGAAACAACATGCTTTTTTCATAACGTTCAATTAATGTTGGGTTCTGACGTTGATTTGAACATTGAATTTTGGTCATTTCCCAACCAATATATGACAACACACACAACGTTGAAACAACATGCTTTTTGACAATGTTTAATCAATATTCGGTTCTGACTTTGTTTTGACCATTGAATTTGGGTTATTTTCCAACCAATATTTGACAACACAAATAAAAAAGTTGAAACAACATACTTTTTGACAACGTTCAAACAATGTTGGGTTCTGACGTTGATTTGAACATTGAATTTTGGTCATTTCCCAACCAATATATGACAACACAAATACAACGTTGAAACAAAATGCTTTTTGACAATGTTTAATCAATGTTGGGTTTTGACGTTGATTTGAAAATTGCATTTTGATAATTTCCCAACCAATTAATGACTACACAAATAAAAAAGTTTAAACAACATGCTTTGAGACAACATTCAATCAATGTTGGGTTCTGACGATGATTTGAACATTGGATTACGGTCATTTCCCAACCAATATGACAAAAAAAACATAACGTTGAAACATGCTTTTTGACAATGTTTAACCAATAACGGGTTCTGACATTGTATTGACAATTGAATTTTGGTTATTTCCCAACTAATTAATGACAACACAAATAAAAAAGTTGAAACAACATGCTTTTTGACACCATTTAATCAATGTTGGGTTCTGACGTTGATTTGACCATTGAATTTTGGTCACTTCCCAACCAATTAATAACAACACAAATACAATGTTGAAACAGCATGCTTTTTGAAGACGTTTAATCAATGTTGGGTTCTGATGTGGATTTGACCTTTGAATTTTTGTCATTTCCCAACCAATATTTTACAACGTTGAAACAACATACTTTTTGACGATGTTTAATCAATTTTGGGTTCTGACTTTGATTTAACCAATGAATTTTGGTCATTTCCTAACCAATATAGGGCAAAACAAATACAATGTTGCAAGAACATGCTTTTTGATAACGTTTATCAATGTTGTGTTCTGATGTTGATTTGCCAATTGAATTTTGGTCATTTCCCAACCAATTTTCTGCAACACAAATACAACATTGAAACAACATGCTTTTTGATGACATTTAATCAATGTCAGGTTGGGACACTGATTTGACCTTTGAAATTTGGTCATTTCCCAACCTAACAACGTGGATCCAACGTTGGACAACAACGTTGTCTCAATCTGCAAAAACAACTACTTTGCAACGGTGCTTCAAAGTCAGTGTTAAAGGACATGAGCGTATAATCAACGTTGTGTCAATATCTTGTGCCTGCTGGAACTGAAGCAGAAATTATGCGCAGCAAAAGTGAACCTCGGAAGGTTAGAATGAATCATTTTTATTGTGCAAACGGTGACAACACAGATGAATGGCGCATGAAACCGTCGGCAGCGGCGCGTAAAACAAACAAAATCCACCAGATTGAGCGAACAAATAAAAGTGCCACGTGGATTCATTCGGTATTAAAATCTGTCCCCTGGCATTTAAATGTCCGGCGTAAAAATAAGTTTCGTCGGCTACAAAAGACCTTTCATTTTAAAGTCAGGTGACTGCATTGTCAAGTCCTCAACTTTCTCCACTTTTGGAGTGCAGGGGATTGAAACAGGACTTCACTTCCTGTCAGGATTTGGGGTTTCTCTCACCCCCACCCGCCTTGTGGTCTGTTTTTTTTTTTTTTTTTTGAGGAATGGTCCGCGCTGAGGTTTTTCTTAACATGCTGCTGCCGCTGCCTAAATAGACAGATGTGGAGCGCCACTAAACGAGGTGTTGATAGAAGAAAGCCTCCATTTCCTCTCCTTTCCAAATGGATGATGTCATCTGCTTTCCTCATCTTGCACTCTGGATGATCTGAATATCAAAACTTCAACACCTCCGTTTTACATTGACACAACTTCTTTACTCACTTTGAACGCAGTTTCAGCTTACCAGAACCTGACCTTTTGCTGAATCTAGCCAAACGATACACTTGCGGTCCAATTTTCATCCTTTCCCAGTAAAAGTGCACCACAGTAAGTACAATAAAATCACAGTGAGAAGTAGAAGATAAAGTCTAGGGTGGGGGTCAGCAACCCGCGGATCTTTGCGCCGCCCTAGTGGCTCTGGACCTCTTTAAGAGATGTGTGAAAATGTGCTGTCCTTGGTAATGTTTTTTGCTCTGTTGAGGCAACGGGAGTTATGTAAATCCTTCAGGAAGGGCAGGGGACAGCCGATGATTTTTTGTGCAGACTTTATGACCCTCTGAATCGCCTATTTGTCTGCTTCAGTGCAGCTGGCGTACCACACTGTTATGCAGTACGTCAGCAGGCTCTCGACAGCCGAGCGGTAGAAGGTCACCATCAGATGGACAACTTTCTCCGATGCTGCCACCGAAAGACGTGTTTTATGCCACTCCTTCTTTGTCTCATTTTGTCCACCAAACGTTTTATGCTGTGTGTGAAAGCACCAAGGTGAGCTTGGTTGATGTTATTGATTTGCTGGAGTGCTCATCAGGCATTTTTGGTCAATCCATGACTGAAAGCTAATCGATGTTAACATGCTAAATAGGCTAGCTGCATGTACATATTGCATCATTATGCCTCATCCGTAGGTATGTTTGAGGTAATTCAATTACCACTTCCAAAGACATGCACCTGGGCATAGGTTGATTGGCAACACTAAATTGGCCCTAGTGTGAGAATGTGAGTGTGAATCTTTTCTGTCTATCTGTGTTGGCCCTGTGATAAGGTGGCGACTTGTCCAGGGTGTACGCCGCCTTCCGCCCGATTGTAGCTGAGATAGGCACCAGCGCCCCCCAGGACCCCAAAGGGAATAAGCGCGAGAAAAAGGATGGATGGATGGATGGATTACCTTTACTTATGTCCTATGTGTATTTAATTCATATTTGCATGGTTCATGACACATTATCTGTATGTAATACGTTGTTCCAGACCACAGCAAACGTTACCCAGCTTGCAAAGATTATAATAAAACCATAAGAAGAAGATAACCTGCCATTTTCTTTAACTTGGACATACCCATCTTTACCTTTTGGCCATTCTGAGTCCGTAAGTTCCAGAATTTATCACATCCTGTGGGAAGCCTCCATTTTTACTAATGATTTCCAATGTTGCAAAAATGTGTAGAATGAAAATTAAAATACAACATTTCTATCAACAAAGACTTGCGTCAGCTTTTGATAGTAGGCTAACATAGCTAATATGGACACTTGCATCGTGTGTTGTCTTCATTATAACACTTATATAAGGCTTTTAATATTTGTATTTTTTTTGCAGCTCCAGACAGATTTTGTTTTGTATTTTTGGTCCAATATGGCTCTTTCGATATTTTGTGTTTCCAACCCCTAGGCTAGGGCAATATAGCTTTAAACTGTATCATGATATCAATATTTTCTATCGGTTTATTTGGATAAATATTGATAATTTTTAATGGCCTATTAGAAATATGTACCGTGACAAAAAATAGATTAAACAGATTTTTTTATTTATTTGAAATGCAACCCTCCTCTGATTATAATCCCCTCAGCTATCAAGGCAGAAAGGAAATGTCAACTCAAGCATGGAAAACACTCAAACAATGTAAACAAAATGGTAAAATCACATTGAACACTTAACAGTAAACTCTTACAATGAAGGTGCAAAAATAAGAAATATGTAAGAAATGCTTCATAAAGTGTAACAAAATAGTGCAAAGTGTAAAAATGGAAACATGGAGAACTATTTTCTGCAGGTTTAGTGCCGGGAAGTTACGGCTGTGCTCTAAAGGGTGAGCGCGGCAAAGGTCCTGGTAGGGACAAGCGCCTTGCATCATTTACAGACCACATTGGCCTGACTATAGTCCCTTTTATCGACAGTTTTCATTTTGACTTTCTCTTCTCATTTCATGCAAAAAACCAACCGCTTATTAATTAAATACACAGAAAACAAAAGTAAAATTACCTGAAATATACCTACAAACGAGGCATAATGATGTGATATGTACATCTAGTTAGCTTAAATAGCATGTTAGCATCGATTAGCTCGCAGTCAAGCAGTGACCAAACATGCTTGCATAGCACTCTATACAAGTCAATAACGTCAACAAAGCTCCCCTTTGTGCATTCACGCACAGCATAAAACATTTGGTGGACAAAATGAGACACAGAAGGAGTGACACAAAACACGTCTTTATGTGGCAGGACAGAGTTGTACATGTAAACACACTGTTGCGTCACAGGCCGCACAGCTATGGTGAGTTCAAGTAGGACTTTTAGTAGGACAAAACGGTGCTCGCCAAATACTCTCATCAGTGAAGTATGCATGAAATAAACCAAGGGTGTCAAACGTACGGGATGAGTTTTGCAAAGCATAAAAATGAGCCGAAATTGTTAAATGAAAGAAACTGCTGTTCTATAGCTCGGTTGGTAGGGTTGCAGGTTCGATCCCCGCTTCCGCCATCCTAGTTACTGCCGTTGTGTCCTTGGGCAAGACACTTTACCCACCTGCTCCCAGTGCCACCCACACAGGTTTAAATGTAACTTAGATATTGGGTTTCACCATGTAAAGCGCTTTGAGTCACTAGAGAAAAAGCGCTATATAAATATAATTCACTTCACTTCCATCCATCCATCCATTTCTACCGCTTATTCCCTTTTGGGGGCGCTGGCGCCTATCTCAGCTACAATCGGGCGGAAGGCGGGGTACACCCTGGACAAGTCCCTACCTCAACTTCACTTCACTTCACTAAATGTGTCCACCAGATGTCGCAATAGAAATTCTTTGTATCTTTGTAGATGATGCTACATAAGTAAAAAAAACATATGATGTTAGTGCACCAGTCGATGAAAATGAGAAAACTACATAAATAGCATCCTGTAATTTTATTTTGACATCAAGTTTTTGACTGATGAACATTACCACATAACTTATTTACAAAGTATAGATAACAACTAATAAAGATAGAACACTATCAACCACAACATGTAACTGTAAAAAACCCCCAACAACATAATGATTTGTACATTTTCAGAATGTGGCTGGTGAGAGGGAAGTCTGGGCTTCCCTGCTTAGGCTGCTGCCCCCGCGACCCGACCTCGGATAAGCGGAAGATGATGGATGGATTTTCAGAATGTGCTTGTTCTATTTTTAAACAAAGAAAACAATCGGAAGTTGTCTTTATTTTGAAGTTATCGTGCCGTGATTTTTACCAGTCTGGCCCACTTGGGAGTAGATTTTCCTCCATGTTTGACACCACTGACATAAACAGTAGGATTTCTAACAAAGTTAAAAGTACCAATGATTGTCACACACACACGCACACACACACACACACACACACACACACACACACACACACACACACACACACACACACACACACACACACACACACACACACACACACACACACACACACACACACACACAGTGGTGGAACTATTCTCTGCTTTTGACCCATCACCCTTAATCACCCCTAGGGAGGAGAGGGGAGCAGTGAGCAGCAGTGTTGGCCGCGCCCGGGAATAATTTTGGGTGATTCAACCCCCAATTCCAACCCTTGATGCTGAGTGCCAATAGGAAGGTTTGTGTCATGTTTATTAAAATATACTAAAACTACAAATATATTATTTACCCCATTTTTTTCATGCATTTTTGAAAAAGCTCCAGGTAGCCACTAGGGCGGCTCCGTGTTAGTCCAGTGCGGCTAATTTAGGCAAACTATGTTTTTTCCTTTAAATTTAGTGGGTGCGGCTTGGACTTGGAGAAGGCATTCGACCGTGTCCCTCGGGAAGTCTGGTGGGGAGAACTTAGAGAGTATGGGGTATCGGACTGTCTGATTGTGGCGGTCCACTCTCTGTAGGATCAATGTCAAAGCGTATTCCGCATTCCCGGTAGTAAGTCGGACACATTTCCAGTGAGGGTTGGACTCCGCCAAGGCTGCCCTTTGTCACCGATTCTGTTCATAACTTTTATGGACAGAATTTGTAGGCACAGTCAAGGCGTTGAGGGGTTCCGGTTTGGTGGCTGCAGGATTAGGTCTCTGCTCTTTGCAGATGATGTGGTCCTGATGGCTTCATCTGGCCAGGATCTTCAGCTCTCACTGGATCGGTTTGCAGCAGAGTGTGAAGCGACTAGGATGGGAATAAGCACGTCCATGGTTCTCGCCCGGGAAAGGGTGGAGTGCCATCTCCGAGCTGGGGAGGAGACCCTGCCCCGAGTGGAGGAGTTAAAGTACCTCGGAGTCTTGTTCTTGAGTGAGGGAAGAGTGAGGCGGATCGGTGCGGCGTCTTCAGTAAAGTGGATGCTGTATCGCTCCGTTGTGGTGAAGAAGGAGCTGAGCCGGAAGGCAAAGCTCTCAATTTACCGGTCGATCTACGTTCCCATCCTCACCTATGGTCATGAGCTTTGGGTCATGACCGAAAGGACAAGATCACGGGTACAAGTGTCCGAAATGAGTTTCCTCCGCCGGGTGGCGAGGCTCTCCCTTAGAGATAGGGTGAGAAGCTCTGCCATCCCAGGAGAGTTCAAAGTAAAACCCCTGCTCCTCCACATCGAGAGGAGCCAGATGAGGTGGTTCGGGCATCTGGTTAGGATGCCACCTGAACGCCTCCCGGTGGAGCTGTTTAGGGCACATTCGACCGGTAGGAAGCCACGGGGACGACCCAGGATTCGTTGGGAAGACTATGTCACCCGGCTGGCCTGGGAACGCCTTGGGATCCGGGAGAGCTGGACGAAGTGGCTGGGGAGAGGAGAGTCTAGGCTTCCCTGCTTAGGCTACTGCCCCCGTGACCCAACCTTGGATATGTGGAAGAAGATGGATGAATGGGCTTATATACAGGTGCGCTCTATAGTCTGGAAAATACAGTGGTACTCAAAGTTTAAAAAAATACAGGTAATACATCGGATTGGTATCGGCCGATCTCACGCATGGATCATTGGTATCATAATCGGCAGCATAAAAGCGAGATCAGAGCCTCCCTTTAATAGACTAGTAAACGGTGATTGGGGTTTTAAGAGGTGCCGTGTAAAAACAATGTTTTTGCTGTGGAGTCCTTCCAAGCGATCAGGACTCCCCTTTGACACACTTCACAAAGTGTCGCCAGTGAGCGCGCGGGGAAAACGAACCCCCCCCCGAAAAATGCCGCCGTTGCCAATGACAGATCCCTCGCCAAGCCAAACAGTTTGCCCAGTCAGTCGCCCAGCTGGGCTTCATGTGCTTTTGATTACTCTCCGCCATTTAGTCCCACCAAACGACACGCCGCCTAATGGCCTTTTAATGGTTATAGGTTTCTCTGCTCTTTAACGAGCCCGCGCCAGTCGGCTGCTCGCTCAAACGCCCGGGTGGAAATTTGGCGAGAATCCAGTGCGGTCGACTTTATTCGCCGCAACTTTACTACTTTGTTGTGCGGGGATGCCAAACAAGCACCGAGCGTGTAATTCCCCAACATCCACAAAGGTGAATTTTGATTGTTTGGACTTGTTTTTTACTGCGCCGTTTTAAGCTCCGCCCCCCTGATGTGACCTTCCTCTTCCGACGCGCCGTTTTTTTAATTTTTTTTATCCACTCCGCGCTTCTGTTTTGACGAGCTGCTGTGTGTTTTGTCTTAATGGCGATGTTAGCAGCTGCTTTCTGATGGCCGCCTGTTTACCGGACCTAATTAGGCGGAAAACGGGCGGCCATACATCGTCGCCGCTAAATGGGAGCGCTAACAGATGGCCCGAGGACCCCAGAGGCGGCCTGACAGCTCGCCCACTCAGGATGGTCACTCAGTCCACAATGTGTCCCCTGTCAACTTTGTCCCGTCACCGCTAATATCCCAAATGTTGAAATATTTCATTTCAAGTACAAACTCATCAGTGGGATATGATTTAAAAATAACTTTCATTCGGGGGAAAAAAGATCGGAATTTTGTTGACATGCAAACACTTACGATTTTTGAGAAAACCCACAATTTTTTGGTGTATTTCATTTCATTCAGTTACCATGTGATCCTCATCACTATGATCCATATAAAGTATTGACAGCAAATGTTACTCCATTGTTATTGTTACTTTTTCAGGCGTCTGATTGGCTGAATCGGAATCACTTTTAGGTGTGATTTTATTTATTTTTTTGGACTGTTTGAACATGATACTATTTTTTTGTCTGAAACGCACAACTAGATCTTTTTTTTTTTAACTCATTTAACATTTTTTTGTCTGAAACGCACAACTAGATGATCTTTTTTTTTAAACTCATTTAACATTCATTTAAAAACATGTATATAATTGTAATTTGCCCCTGACATTTTATTTTGTACTATATTTCATTATATGTATTTCATTAATTAATTTAAAACCATGTATGTATGTATGTATGTATGTATGTATGTGTGTGTATGTATATATATATAAAAAATATGTGTATATATATATATATATATATATATATGTGTGTGTATATATATATATATGCATATATATTTATAGATGTACATATATATTTATGATAGTATATGTATATATATAATGTATATACGTATATGTTAGCATGTATCTGTAATGTTAGCATGTAACTTAAGGTAGCTGCAATTTTAGCATGTAGCTGTAATCTTAGCATGTAGCTTAATGTAGCTGTTTTGTAAGCATGTAGTTTAATGTAGCTGCAATATTTGCATGTTGCTTAATGTAGCTGTAATGTTAGCGTGTAGTTGTAACGTAAGCATGTAGCTAGATGTAGCTGTAATGTTAGCATGTAGCTTAAAGTAGCTGTAATGTTAGCATGTAGCTTAATGCAGCTGTTGTGTTAGCATGCAGCTTAATCTAGCTGTAATGTTGGCATGCAGCTATAATGTTAACATGAAGCTTGAAGTATCTGTGATGTTAGCATGTAGCCTAATGCAACTGTAATGTTGGCATGCAGCTTGATGTAACTGTAATGTTGGCATGCAGCTGTATTGTTAGCATGTAGCTTAATGTAGCTGTATTGTAAGCATGTAGTTTAATGCAGCTGCAATATTTGCATGTCGCTTAATGTAGCTGTAATGTTAGCATGTAGCTGTAATGTAAGCATGTAGCTATATGTAGCTGTAATGTTAGCATGTAGTTCCATATAGCTGTAATGTTAGCATGTAGCTTAGAGTAGCTGTAATCTTAGCATGTAGATTAATGCAACTGTAATGTTGGCATGCAGCTTGATGTAGCTGTAATGTTGGCATGCAGCTGTAAAGTTAGCATGTAGCTTGAAGTAGCTGTAATGGTAGCATGTAGCTTAATGCAATTGTAATGTTGGCATGCTGCTTGATGTAGCTGTAATGTTGGCATGCAGCTGTAATGTTAGCATGTAGCTTGAAGTAGCTGTAATGGTAGCATGTAGCTTAATGCAACTGTAATGTTGGCATGCTGCTTGACTTGATGTAGCTGTAATGTTGGCTTGCAGCTGTAATGTTAGCATGTAGCTTGAAGTAGCTGTAATGGTAGCATGTAGCTTAATGCAACTGTAGTGTTGGCATGCTGCTTGATGTAGCTGTAATGTTGGCATGCAGCTGTAATGTTAGCATGTAGCTTGAAGTAGCTGTAATGTTAGCATGTAGCTTTATGCAGCTTTAAAGTTGGCATGTAGCTTAATGTAGCAGTAGTGTTAGCATGTAGCTTTATTTAACTGTAATTTTAGCATGTAGATCAATGTAGCTGTAATGTGAGCAATGTAGTTTGCTCACATTACAGGTACAATAAGCTACATGCTAAAATTACAGCTAAATTAAGCTTGCATGTAGCCTAATGTAGCTATAATGTTAGCATGTAGTTTACATGCTAAAATTACATCTAAATTAAGCTAGTATGTAGCTTAAATTAGCTGTAATGTTAGCGTGTAGCTCAATGTACCTGTAATGTGAGCATGTAGCTTAATGTAGCTGTAATGTTAGCATGTAGTTCATTCCAACTCACACTTCCTGTAGCTGTAAAGACCCAGCAGTCTCCTCCTATGAGAGGTCATGACCTGCAGGCCTGCCGGATCATCTTTTTGGCTGCGATCCAGCCTTCCCTTACAATATGACAGCTCCCAAGGAAAAGAAAAAGCAGCCCCAGGGCCCGCGGCAGAAGCTCTCTTCCGCTTTTGAATCCTGTCTTTCTGCAGCCTTGACAGGAGCGCACCTGAGGGGGACCGCGGGACAGGTCGCGGCGGCGGCAACATGCCCGCCCGATGGAGACGTCAGCGCCAAGCTATGCAGGGAGGAGGGGGGGTGGCGAAAAGGGCGATGACGGGTCTGGCCGCAGGCACCGTCGTCTTTTAAAAGGGCTTTCATGGCGGCGCTGATGTGCACGCCATACTTTGAATGTTGCACGAACCGCCGCCACTATCTTGCTTCACTGCGTGTTTGTAAACACAACACGATATCCTCCCCCGCATTCCTGGCAACACGCTGAAGCAAGAGCATTCGTGCCATACCACTTTATTTGGAGCATGTCACCTTTCATGCGAGGGTGCCAGCACTTTAGGGGGCAGCAGCTGACCACGCCACAGCAAGCTGAAGCCGCGAACCACAAAATTCCAGCGGAAAATTTTGATGGGCCTGCTCTCTGTGCTGTCAACTAAAAAAGTTAGCATAAAACGTTAGCATGCAAATACCTAATTATCTTAAATGCCTACTGAAATTAGATTTCCTCATTTAAACAGGGATAGCAGGTCCATTCTATGTGTCATACTTGATCATTTTGCGATATTGCCATATTTTTGCTGAAAGGATTTAGTAGAGAACATCGACGATAAAGTTCGCAACTTTTGGTCGCTAACAAAAAAGCCCTGCCTTCACCGGAAGTCGCAGACGATGACATCACCCGTTGAGGGCTCCTTGCATCCTCACATTGTTTATAATGGGAGCCTCCAACAAAAAGAGCTATTCTGACCGAGAAAACGACCATTTCCCCATTAATTTGAGCAAGGATGAAAGATTCGTGTTTGAGGATATTGATAGCGACGGACTAGAAAAAAAGCCAAAAAAAAAAAAAGCTCAGCTGATTGTGGCGACTTTTTACCACAATTTTCTCACCGAAAACTGCTGGTTGACAAGTGGTCGGGATCCATGTTCGCTTGACCGCTCTGATCCATAGTAAAGTTTCACCTCCGGGATCTTTTAAACAAGGAATCACCGTGTGTTTGTGTGGCTAAAGGCTAAAGCTTCCCAACTCCATCTTTCTACTTTGACTTCTCCATTATTAATTGAACAAATTGCAAAACATTCAGCAACACAGATGTCCAAAATAATGTGTAATTATGCGGTTAAAGCAGACGACTTTTAGCTGTGTGTGTGTGCAGCGCTAATATTTCCTAACAGTCCGTGACGTCTTGCGTACATGTCATCATTACACAACGTTTTCAAGACGAAACTCCCGGGAAATTTAAAATTGTAATTTAGTAAACTGAAAAGGCCGTATTGGCATGTGTTGCAATGTTAATATTTCATCATTGATATATAAACTATCAGACTGCGTGGTCGGTAGTAGTGGGTTTCAGTAGCCCTTTAAGTGCTCGTATAAATATGAAAATGGAACCACAAAATTCCAGTGGAAATTTGGATGGGCCTGCTATCTGTGCTGTGAACTAAAAAAGTTAGCATAAAACGTTAGCACGTGAAAGTCTAAATATCTTAAATGCTCGTACAAATCTGAAAATAGAACTACAAAATTCCAGTAGAAATTTGGATGGGCTTGCTAAAAAAAGTTAGCATAAAATGTTAGCATGCAAAAACCTAAATATAAAAATAGAACTACAAAATTCCAGTGGAAATTTTGATGGGCCTGCTATCTGTGCTGTCAACTAAAAAAGTTACCATAAAACGTTAGCGTCCAAATATCCAAATATCTTAAATGCTCCAGTAAATGTAAAAAATTAACTACAAAATTCCAGCGGAAATTTTGATGGGCCTACTATCTGTGCTGTGAACTAAAAAAGTTAGCATAAAATGTCATCATGCGAAAACCTAAATATCTTAAATGAACTACAAAATTCCAGCGGAAATTTTGATGGGCCTGCTATCAGTGCTGTGAACTAAAAAAGATAGCATAAAACGTTAGCATGCAAAAACCCAAATATCTTAAATGAACTGCAACATTCCAGCGGAAATTTTGATGGGCCTGCTATCTGTGCTGTCAACTAAAAAAGTTAGCATAAAACATTAGCATGCGAAAACCTAAATATCTTAAATGAACTACAAAATTCGAGCGGAAATTTTGATGGGCCTGCTATCTGTGCTGTCAACTAAAAAAGTTAGCATAAAACGTTAGCATGCGAAAACCTAAATATCTTAAATGCTCGTATGAATATAAAAATAGAACTACAAAATTCCAGCGGAAATTTTGATGGGCCTGCTATCTGTGCTGTCAACTAAAAAAGTTAGCATAAAACGTTAGCATGCGAAAACCTAAATATCTTAAATGCTCGTATGAATATAAAAATAGAACTACAAAATTCCAGCGGAAATTTTGATGGGCCTGCTAACAGTGCTGTTAACTAAAAAAGTTAGCATACAACGTTTTTGGCAGTTTCTGGATGTTTTTATAGAGTATAAAGAGTACAATAGAGGACCCTTCATCTGTTCAATCAATTGTTGGCCATTTAATAATTTTTGAATGCATACAAAGACACAAGCTTATGTGTTATTGTCTTACATAAGGATTCCATCCATCCATCCTTTTTCTACCGCTTGTTCCTTTCAGGGCCACGGGCGGGGGGGTTGAAGTTTCACCACCTAAATGTACCAGCTACAACCCGATAAGGTTATATATATATATATACATATATATATATATATATATATGTATATATATATATATATATATATATATATATATATATATATTTATATATAATAAATATTAAAAAACAATTACAAACCAAAAAAAAAGAGATTGAATAAAAGCTTACCTTTTTTATATTTGCATAGCATGTATATATTATCAATGTTGTGAATACAAATCTTTATATATCTAGGAAGGGTGGTACTAAAGAGGTAGGCATTGTTTGGAGGTCTTAAGAATGTAAGATATACAAGAATCTGTGTGTGTGTGTGTGTGTGTGTGTGTGTGTGTGTGTGTGTGTGTGTGTGTGTGTGTGTGTGCCATCCATCAGCGGATCAAGGAGGCGTGCAATGACACCGGCTGATACCAGAATCATGATCAGGGGGTGTCGAGGGGTCCATATGAAGCTAATGGCACATGACCATATGCTTGCTTTAATAGCAAATGGGCTGTTAGAAGATGATGGCGCCACAGGAGCACTATTGTTCATTTCTCTTTATTTTATTTTTCCGGCGCCGTCATATTTTCAGCATGTGTTTGGTTTCTTTTCATAGTCGATAAAGTTTGATGACAATTCCGATTTAAAGCCACACAGACGGCGCGTCATAAAGTTAGGAAGGCGGGGGTCGGCACTTTGGAGCTTCGTCCTCGGAGATTCCTTTCCATGTGACCTCTCTCTGTGTAAACACGGGTGCCATTCTGGTCCTGGCAGATCATGTTTGAAGGCCCGGTTCAGGCCATGTAAATGCCAGCCGTCTGGGGAGAGCGGCACACGGCGTTTTTAATTTGTTTATCTTTTATTATCAACCAGAGGGAAGGGTTGCCAAGTGCACTCCTCGTATACTCAAACAGCCCCTTGACCTTTCCAGACCTCTTTAGGCCCACGTTTACTGCACCGCAACCCACAGAGGCGGCCTACGGTATCCCATAACTTTACTTTTAATGAATGTATGTCTTGTTAAGGGCCAATCTGGGCCCCGTTTAAACATGACAATGTCAGAGATTCACGACTGTTGAGATAGGAGCGATGCGAAGGTCTTCTGTGGAGCTGGAAGACACTTGTCTGCTTTGTCTTATTCTCTTATATCCTTGTACAAGTTCAGTTTATTATTAAAAATGTCCAAGCACAACACACAGTTCACATTTACATCCTTTTAAATCCCCTGCAATGCATGATGGGAAAAATACAATACGCTCTCTACACACCTATCCATCCATTATACTTCTTTACTGGATTTATATATATATATATATATATATATATATATATATATATATATGTGTGTGTGTGTATATATGAATGTATATATGTATATGTATGTATGTATGTATATATATATATATATATATATACATATATATATATATGTATATATTTATATATGTATATGTGTATATGTATATATGTATATGTATATATATGTATATATCTATATGTGTGTATGTATATATATATATATATATATATATATATATATATATATATACTAGGGCTGTGAATCTTTGGGTGTCCCACGATTTAATTCAATATCGATTCTTGGGGTCACGATTAAATATATCGATTTTTTTCGATTCGATTCGATTCTCGATTCAAAAACGGTATTTTTCCAATTCAAAACGATTCTGTATTCATTCAATACATAAGATTTCAGAAGGATCTACCCTAGTCTGCTGACATGCAAGCAGAGTAGTAGATTTAAAAAAAATAATAATAATTTAAAAAAAATATATATATATATATATTTATTAACATGCACATGCATAGACAAGTCTCCAAAACGTTAACCACCATGTCGCTAAAAACTGGTACTGTTTTTTATAGTATATATATATATATATATATATATATATATATATATATATATATATATATATATATATATTCTTCGCGCACTAATCAAAGAGCACACACTTGCCGCTGATGATGTCAAGTTCTCGATGGGAAAATGCATTTTTCGACAATATGATTTGCCTGAGCGGCTAGGAGAGTAAAATGGATTAGAAAGGGCCGATTTAAAAAAAAAAATAATTCAAATTAAAAATAAAATAATACAATTTTTTTAAAGGGCTACTGAAACCCACTACTACCCACCACGCAGTCTGATAGTTTATATATCTACGATGAAATATTGACATTGCAACACATGCCAATACGGCCTTTTTAGTTTACTAAATTGCAATTTTAAATTTCCCGGGAGTTTCGTCCTGTAAACGTCGTGTAAAGATGACGCGTATGCAAGACGTCACAGGGTTTCAGGAAGTATGAGCGCTGCGCACACACACAGTTAAATGTTGTCTGCTTTAGCAGCATAATTATACAGTTATTTGTACATCTGTGTTGCTGAATCTTTTGCAATTTGTTCAATTAATATTGGAGAAGTCACAGTAGAAAGATGGAGTTGGGAAGCTTTAGCCTTTAGCCACACAAACACAAGGTGATTCCTTGCTTAAAATTCTTGGAGGTGAAACTTTCCTATGGAGCAGAGCGCGGTCAAGAGAACATGAATCAAGACCGAATGTCAACCAGCAGGTTTCGGTGAGAAAATTGTGGTTAAAAAGTCAGTTCTAACCGGAGAAAAGCTGAGCTTGTGTGGTCCATAGCTGCCGTCGACTCCCTTGAGACACTGCACGTCAAGACACCCGTGGAGACACCCTTCCGACTATCAGGTACTATTAAACTTACTAAAACACTAGCAACACAATAGAAAGATAAGGGATTTCCCAGAATTAACCTAGTAAATGTGTCTCAAAACATCGGAATCCGTCCCAATCGCGTTTTTTTTTTTTTAACTTTTTTTTTTCTAGTCCGTCACTATCAATATCCTCAGACATGAATCTTTCATCTTTGCTCAAATTAATGGGGAAATTGTCGTTTTCTCGGTCCGCATAGGACATTTTGTTGGAGGCTCCCATTAAAATCAATATGAAAATGTGAGGAGCCCCCACACTTT
Organism: Nerophis ophidion; assembly: GCF_033978795.1. NCBI lineage: Eukaryota > Metazoa > Chordata > Actinopteri > Syngnathiformes > Syngnathidae > Nerophis > Nerophis ophidion. The sequence continues at coordinate 56,842,839 of NC_084619.1, read as the reverse complement.
TTCTCTCAGGCACTCATTGAGGGTGGACGCTCCCCTTTCTTCTCCCTTATCTCTCCTGCTTGCTTCTTTGTTTTGTCTTGTCTTAACTTTCTTGTTGCCTCTTTTTGCACTGCTCTCCAAATCTAAACATTGGAACTATTTAACTGGCCTCAATAAAATTGACAAGATCTTGGGTTTGCTGTCGTGACGAAGCGGTTGTTGCTGGACTCTTGGGAGAAGAAGGAGGGCCGCGTGCCTGGCGACTCTTTTCTGTCGAGGACGTGAAGATATCCACCTATTCGGAATTATGACAACAGGACGTCTGCTGATTGGAGTAAGCGTTGCTCTGGTTTGTCGACAAATTGGAAGATGCTGGCAGTCTTCAAACTACCCCAAAGCTGCCACAAATGATTGGAGGATGCGGGAAGAACTGTGGATCACATCGGACTGTCTACCCCGCAGTTTTTGAGGACCAGTCATAGACAATTTTAGAGTGAAAAGCAAATTTTATTTTCACTCGCATACAAATCATTTTAACTTGGATTGTTTCCCTGGCTTCGAGACTCTCCCGAAGACCACTGCAGGAAGACACAACAAACTCCCTTCTTGTCTCTCATGGACACACACCTGTTGTTGTGGACTTTGGACTAGCGACGGCAAATACATCAAGGTCGCGGAACAGAGACACACTATGGGCTTATACACACACACACACACACACACACACACACATCCACAAAAAAAATATACGCCAGACATACACCCTCGTGTCCCCCAATCCAACGCCCTCGACGCAATCCCGCAGGGGTGATGAATGGATGGTCAGCGCCTAAGAGCTGCGGCCTACCACCATGACCTTGAACTACCTTCCCTCTGTTGCTAGATATCTCGAGATGTATGTTGTAATATGTATATGTGCTTTGCTATGGAGGTTTTTTTCTCACTGCGAACTGGGCACCCTTAGGAGCCCAGTCTGGATTGTATTTCTTTACTCATCCTTCCCCAGCGTTTACCTTTTTCCCATCTTTTACAGGTCGCCTAATGGCGACCCATCAGCGTTCTTGTTCTGTAACCCTCTACACTGTTTGTTTGTCTAATCTTGAACAGGTTTGTGCTGAAAACAAAGTTTTGTTGTACTTGTTGCAATGACAATAAAGACCTACCTACCTACTTGCGACGTCATCGTCTGCGACCTACGGTAGAGGCAGGGCTTTTCTCTTAGCACCGAAAGTTGCAAACTTTATCGTGGATGTTCTCTACTAAATCCTTTCAGCAAAAAATATGGCAATACCGCGAAATGATCAAGTATGACACATAGAATGGACCTGCTATCCCCGTTTAAATAAGAAAATCTCATTTCACTAGGCCTTTAACGTTAGTTTTCCCGCAGGCCGGATTTTGGATGCCGGCGGGCCGTATCCGTACCCCTGACCAAGAAGCTTCTCTCTTTAACGCTTGACAGCGTGCTGACTCAGCAGAGGCACACGTGCCCACACAGCACCCCTCTCTTTTAATAACCCTGAAGATTGACGCTGCAACATCCGCCTTATTGCGTGGAAAAGTTCATTAGCACGTGCCGGCCACTTTATTAAGCACACCCCAGGTGGTTTCTGCAGCGTTTTGGCACATTTTTACGAGCCACTTTTATGATAAAGCACTATATTCATACTGTTACGTGAGAAATTACAAGCTGAATGTGCGGCGGCCATGTGGCGCCACTGTGAGTGGAAGTGGATATTTCACGCCGCCTCGTGTTGCCGTCCACTTGGCAGTCATGTTGGTGCTGGCACATTGCAGGCGGGTAACGAGCTGTCATGACCTGGTTCAGGACCTTCAAAATAAAATAGGTCAATCACGCAGTTAGCGCTTAAAGGGGTTCTATCCTGTTGGTTTCACGGGGCTTCAAAAAGGAGACTGGACCCCAGTGTGATATCAGGGGTAGGTCAAGCAGTTTTGTTATTTCTAATATATACTGTAAGTTCCCCACTCTAAGCCGCTACTTTTTTCTTACGTTTTGACCCCTGCGGCTTATAAAACGGTGATTTTTGGATTTTTCTTTTTAATTTGCTGACGGCCATAATGCAACACTTTAAAAACAAACAACTAAACACACTGACAAGTTGCATTATTGTTTGTGTTACGGCGCCATCTTTTGGTCGGATTCGCTCACTGCAGGTGCAGCAGTGTCATTCCTTTTAGTCCTCTGGACCGGAAGTATAATTGCTATTCAGTCCTCTAATTATCCATAGCGTTTCTACCCGTATGGATTCTTCATTTATCACTCCAAGCAACGTTCGTAAGTTTTACAATATAACCAAAATAATTCTTCTTACTTACCAACCAGTCCCATGTGTGATGTCTGTAGGAGTGTTTTCATGCATATTTGTACGTGCTATCATAATGTAATCAAGCTAGCGTCGTTAGCATTATCGAATATGCTAAGAGTGTCTGTGTTAGTATTAATAACTTACAATGGCATTCTTTTTGTATTGTTTCAGCATCACAAATTCCTCAATAAATTCACCAAAACGTCAGTTATTGAGTCAATAGACGTTGCCCTCTGGTGGGTTCTTCGGACCACCACACGCTGCCAGTAGAGCCCGGAATTCAGGGTATAAAACTGTTTAATTTTCATAAATATCAATAGGCTTCTCCTTTCCAGCACAATGTATTTTCCTCTTGCGTCCGCTCATCAGCACCTCCAACTCCAACACCGTGTCTCGTACCAGCTTCTGCTAATAAAGGCGGCAGGTGATGAGATAACAAGTCCCACCTGGGCCATCCACTCACCTGTCGCTGTCTTCGAGGTTGGTCCTTGCACACCTCGCTCAGCGGCAGGCCCGCAGGCCACGCCCCTTTCCGCAACTTCCCTGCTGTAAGATGTTGCATCATGTTGCTGGTGTATGATCTCTTTTGCTAATTAAAATTCCAATTAAACTTAAACTTTTTTCACATTTTTATATACCCAAATATAGTAGCAATAAGAGTACAGATGAATCCTGGTATTGATAAGGAATATCGATACTGACAACGGTAAAATATGAACGCTATACATCCCTAGATATGACACTTCCATAATCGTGTTGAACGAGAGTACTGTGTGTTTTTCAGCACTTAGCGTACACCTGATATTATTATTTGCTCTACCAAGTACTTAACAACGCGGACATGTTGTACTACCGTGCAACACCCTGCTATCCCTGCACGCTGCAGGCCGGTCCGAAATAGGCGAGCCAAGTCCGTGCACGCTGCGATTGAAGGTCAGACGCCAGTGTGCATGTGACGTCGTTGCACCTGTCTCATATTTCTAGTCACAGTATCGTCCTACTTATGTATCATACTTAACTTAACTTCACTAGAGACAGCGCAGCACTGTCAGTGGGTCGTGGAGAAACGTCCGTAAATCTAACTGAATAGTAATAAAAATCAAATCATGATCATTTACAATGTACATATATATCTATATTTATTCATACATATTTTTTACAATGTATACATACATATATATATATATATATATATATATATATATATATATATATATATATATATATTACATTGTACAAAAAAAGTTTTGTTCAATTAAGTGATTCTCCAACTGGGCTAAACGCCCCCCAAAAAATCACTTGATTAAAGTAAAGTGTTTTATTTTCCTTTACTCAAAAACAGTGTTACTGTTCAAGTTGTGTGTATTGTCACAGTAGCTAAAAATATGAAATATACTTCTTAAAAACCTCTGCTTCCTTTTTATGAATGATTAGGCCTACTATAGCCACTGTAATTTAATACTGGTCATTATGGTAGTACTTGGGGAGCCAAGGGTTTTCTAAGGCTGGTACTTCGTGAAAAAAGTTTGAGAACCACTGCTGTAATTAATAAGTGTTTATTATAAATACATTATTTTAAACATTAATCAAATGTATAAACATGCTATGTATAATAAAAAGATCAAATATCTTTGTCAGAATAATTGTATCTAAGTTATCACATAACTTTGTCACATTGAGTTCAGCTCGCCCTACGAGAAGACAAAAGCTGTGTTTAATCTTACTAATCAAAAGGCTTGTAAAACTCCACTGTGTACGATGGGAAGCGACATGAAGGCGTCAGTTTCTTTTTTCTATTGTAATCCACAGGAAGATTTTGGCTTGAGCCAAGATCTACAAAGCGGAGTACCTCCAGGCACCTCTTCTTTGAACTGTTTTACGACCTTTCCTTTGAACTGTTTTGTAATCAAAGCCAGCGGCTATTTACGACCCCCATCCCTTAGAAGCAGCTGTTGCCATGCAATCAGGGAAAGTCCAAATAAAAGAGGAGGCGTACAATCTTTCGTCAGTGCGTGGTGACACTGTACAATGATACAGGTGTACGCGTTTCTCCTCAATTCAGCCAAATTTAATTCTGTCTCTGTTTATTTACTTGCTTCTTGTCTTGTTTAATAGATGTCATCAGTGTTTGAACCTGACAATTTTAAAACATTTTATTAAATAAAAACAATGAAATGATGTTACTGAGCATTTTTTCTTCTATTGTATTTATACTTTGGTAGAGACTATAAATATGGGTATGGATCCGATACCAAGCAGTTACGGGGGGCAGTATTGATCATACCAATGCTAATACTTCATATTTTCAAGTTTGTAAATGATTACATTTTTGATCACATCTATAAAGAAGAATGGCGATGTAACAATACCAGGTAAATATTTAAATTATATCCATACCCTGTTTTATTGCATACATATTTTTGAGCAAAATAAATTCAATAGTTCAAAACTAAAAATTGCGTATTCAAGTCCTTTGGTTTTCAACCTATAAGTCCCCCTGAATTATTTCCTGAGTTTGTAAATGGTAACAAAAACGATTATGTGATGATAAAAAATATTGATTTATTCATTGTAGTATCGACCAAATACTGATACTATGCTCGGAATCAGTAGTGTCGATATTTTTTATGGATCTCTTCACCCCTGTTTCATTCAAGAGCTTTACCATAGCGGTTACCATGGATTCCTGTATCCTCCTTTGGTGGTAATGTAACGTGTAGTTACGCCTCGTCTTCCAGTGATGATAATACTTGAAAGAAACAGTTTATTTCCCACTATGGAAGCGGGGATTAGTGATATAGTTGTTCTCAGCAAGAATGTGTAATCAACATGCATTATCACGATATGGCGGTAGCATTTAAATCTCTATCCTTGAACAAATGCATATCATATGTATCATGTATAATTAAGCTCAGTGGATTCCAAACTTTTTTTCACCAAGTGCCACCTCAGAAAACACTTGGCTTTGCAAGTACCACCATATTGACCAATATTAAAATACAATAGCGTAGAAAGCCCAAGTAGTCATTAAAAACGAGGCAGAGGTTTTATTTAACAAGTATATTTAATATTTTTGCCCACATCAAAAAAACATGAGTTGTAAAAATTATTGGATACTCAATACAGCCATGACATTATGTACTTTACAAGTGTATGTAAACTTCTGATCGC
>NC_084619.1:56784862-56834862 GCF_033978795.1 Nerophis ophidion | reverse complement strand
GAAACCTATCAAACTTTTCTGACCTGTTTTTGTGTATTTGAGATCTGTATAAGTCCCGAAAGGCATGGCGGAGATATTTATAAAACAATCTTGCCATCTTTCATACTTTCTCCAAACAAGCGGCTTGGATTTGTTTTAATCAAAGGCAATGGCTGTTTACGACCCCCGTCCCTTAGAAACATATGTTGCCATGTAATCAGGGAAAGTCCAAATAAAAGAGGAGGCGTACAATCTTTCGCCAGAGCGTGGAGAGACTGTACAAGAGTACAGTACAGACGTCTCTCCTCAATTGAGCCAAATTTATTTCTGTCTCTGTTCAATTCCTTGCTTCTTGTCTTGTTTAATATATGTCATCAGTGTTTGAACCTGACACAACCTGTGAATTTTTTCCCCACCGGTGACATCAAAGGGCTGTATTTTTGCGCCAATCTGCCATTGTTAATTTATAGGGTTGTACGGTATACCGGTGCTAATAAAGTAGCGCGGTATTAATGAATTAAAAACACTTCTGAAAAATATCGGTTTATACCGTGGCATTGCTGGTAAAACGAGCAAACGCGCATATTTGTAATTAAATTTTTTTTGATGCCGTTAGGATATTTTTCATACTATCCACAACTTTCAATGAGCAGGTTGTGTAATTTGTGAGCATGTGCGTAGACCTTTATGTTAATTGCATTTTTTTTTTTTTTTTTTTTTTGCACAATGAGTAGGGATGGTTGTTTGGATTGTGTCAAATAAGTAAGTGTTGTGCTATTATTTCAAAGTACTTTCAATGGTCATTGTTCTGATTCACTCACATTGTGTCATGGTCCGTGGCCTGAATTATGTTTTGTTATTTTCTGTTAGTTTTGGACTCCCTTAGTTACTGTTTGTGCACCTCTGGATTTGTTTTGGTTTTGGTGGGGATCAATTGGGTTCACCTGCCTCTGGTTAGTGGTCGGCACGCTCACCTGTTGTCGACTACTAATCAGAGAGCTATTCATTTAACTTTCTCGCCACGCTCAGTCTGGCTTCACTGTTTGCTGTACGCAACAGGTTAAGTTGATATTTCTTGGCTCCTAAATTATATTTCCTGTGCTTGTTTTTACCTTAGCTTGATGTGCCATCGGCAGATTGTTCCTTCTGCTTTTTTTCTCTTTTTGGTACGTGGTTGATTTTGACGATTATATCCTGTTCCTACCTGCACACCTTGTCCAGAGTGATCCATCTGCATCCCAGGGCGAACGAACACCACAGTAAGCTGCGATCCCCCCCGTTGTGACACATTGTCTATAAGATAGCAGCAAATATGAAGCATTCAAAGACCGCCTCGTATTTAAGATTAATTTGAATGCCTGGTGCGATACTTTGTTGAACTAATGATCTCCCACGGGCCAAATGGAAAAGGCTGGCGGGCCTTAGTTTGGACACCCCTGATCTAAAGATTTAAGCATTGAAAGTAAAAAAACAAAAATGAAAAGGATTACTTGTAACTAGAGATGTCCAATAATGGCTTTTTTGCCGATATTGTCCAACACTTAATTACAGATACCGATATCAACCGATATATACAGTCGTGGAATTAACAAACTATTATGCCTAATTTTGTTGTGATGCCCCGCTGGATTCATTAAAAATATGTAACATGTATACCGACTCTTAATGACCGATTCCGATATCAACCGATACCGATGTATATAGAGTCGTGGAATTAACACATTATTATGCCTAATTTTGTTGGATGCATCAAATGATGTAACAAGGTTTCCCAAATTAAATTAACTCAAGTTATGTAAAAAAAAAAAAAAGGCCAACATGGCACTGCCATATTTATTATTGAAGTCAAAAAGTGCATTATTATTTTTAACCTGCCTTAAAACAGCAGCTTAGAATTTGGGACATGCTCTCCCTGAGAGAGCCTGAGGATGTTGAGGTGGGCGGGGTTTGGGGGGCGGGAAGAGTTAGTGCTGCAAGGGATGTGGGGTATTTGTTCTGTTGTGTTTATGTTGTGTTACGGTGCGGATGTTCCCCCGAAATGTGTTTGTCATTCTTGTTTGGTGTGGGTTCACCAGTGTTAAACTTGTCTATACGGCCACCCTCAGTGTGACCTGTATGGCTGTTGACCAAGTATGCCTTGCATTCACTTGTGTGTGTGTGTGAAAAGACGTAGATATTATGTGTTTGGACCTGCATGCAAAGGCAGTGTCTTTAAGTTTTATTGGCGCTCTGTACTTCTCCCTACGATTGTATTCCACTCCATACAGCGGCGTTTTAAAAAGTCATAAATTTTACTTTTTGAAACCAATGCCGATAATTTCCGATATTGCATTTTAAAGCATTTATCGGCCGATAATATCGGCAGTCCGATATTATCGGACATCCCCACTTGTAAACTTTTTATGACTGAGACCCTTTTTAGCCCACAGAATCTTTAATATTTACTAAACTTGAGTTAAAATAAATATATGTATATTGCATTAGTTTTAAGATTGCAAAATATGCATGTTTTTACATTTTAAGTATGCGGCCTTCAATGGAAACCGTTTGGAAACCCTTGCTTTAATAAATCCTATAAAGCAATTTGGATAGCATGTATTCCTCACACTAAAATGTACAGTATGCTAGCTTATAAATTAATAAAACACATGCTGGCCTGAAATTGTTCATACAATTATTTTTTTTGTACATAAAATAGTAACGCATTTATTTATTATTTCAGTAATTGATCACTTGTGTTTGGCTGCAAAGCATGCTGGGATTGTAAGCGCGCCGGCATTGATGGAGCGCATTGTGTTTCCGAAGCTTTTTAGCGTCGCGCGCTGTTCAGGGGGAGCCATCCGTCTCCGCGCTCGGTAAATAAGCAAAATGGAGCGAACAAGCAAGTTTGGCTGACAACGCCGGGCCGCGTCGCTTTTTCCCGCTAACGGCCGTCATTAACCTCACCGCCGCTAAATAATGACAGCGAACTAATTAATTAGCTTTGAAGAGGGAAAGTTTGTGGCTGACTTTCATTGTCTTGAAGGCGCGCGTGTACGCCCACTTTCAGCTCGCTGTGTAATTATGACACAGGGGCATTTTTGAAGCCTCGTTAGGCAATTAGCTCAATGACCTCTGACCTTTCACAAGTCTCAGCACTGCGATGCGTTCACGTGCCTTTCAAGCGAGTGTGGAAAAAGCATGTTCCTGCATGTATGGTCACCTCCTAGATGCTGTGTTCTCCTAATGCAGTATGCAAAAGTATTTGGCCACCTGCCTTGACTCACATATGAACATTAGTGAATTATGTTTATATAGCTCTTTTCTCTAGTGACTCAAAGCACTTTCTATAGTGAAACCCAATATCTAAGTTACATTTTCAAACCAGTGTGGGTGGCACTGGGAGCAGGTGTGGTAAAGTGTCTTGCCCAAGGACACAACGGCAGTGACTAGGATGGCAGAAGCGGGGATCGAACCGTGAACCCTCAAGTTGCTGGCACGGCCACTCTACCAACCGAGCGATACCGCCCCGTATCATCCCATTCCTAACCCATAGAGTTCAATATGCCTTTTGCAGCTATTACAGCTTCAATTCCTCTGGGAAGGCTGTCCACAAGGTTGCGGAGTGTGTTTAGAGGATTTTTTCCACCATTCTACCAAAAGCGCATTGGTGAGGTCGAGAAAGCCCTGGCTCTCAGTGTAATTCATCCCAAAGGTGCTCTATTGGGTTTAGGTCAGGACTCTGTGCAGGCCAGTCAAGTTCATCCACACCAGACTCTGTCATCCATGTCTTTTATGGACTTTTCTTTGTGCACTGGTGCGCAGTCATGTTGTAAGAGGAAAGGGTCCGGCTCCAAACTGTTCCCACAAGGTTGGGAGCATGGAATTGTCCAAAATGCATTCACACGCACACGCACACACACACACACACACACACACACACACACTGCTGATTTGTGCTTTTTAACCGCTCTTTATGTCCTCTTCATCTCCGGATAGGACACCCGGATCTATTACTGAGACCCTGCGGATATACAGAGACAAAATTAGAGACTTTGATTTTCTAATACCATTAGACCCTGAGTGTGTGTGTATGTGTGTGTGTGTCTGTGTGTGTGTGTGTTTGTGTGTGTATGTCGAAGGCCTCGTGGAGATCCGATGGAGGACTCAATAAGAGAGGAAGAGCTGAGATTTATTAGTGGACACAAGTCCAAAATCAATCAGGTGATTGAATCAGGATATTATTGGTCGTAAATTACTGAGATGTTAATGTCAGAAAAGGAAAGGGGGAGAGGAGTGTGTGTGTGTGTGTGTGTGTGTGTGTGTGTGTGTGTGTGTGTGTGTGTGTGTGTGTTGTCTAAGTGCAGAAGGAGAAAGAGCAAGGTAAGCGAGTTGTCCAGCTGATCTGATTGTTGATGTCATGATGGCCGACGCGTGTTCTTTGCAGTTAACCAGAGTGGAATGTCTCCCTTATGGAATTAGCCGATACAACCTCTAAGGGGTAAAATAAAGGATTGAGAGGATGTTTATGTTTATTCATTTGTCTCATTTTGTAGAAGAAGATCAGAAGACAGACATGACACAAAACTGTGGAGTCATTTCCTATGGCAACATTCCGGCTTTAAAGCAGCACTACGTATCTTTTTTTTACTGCAATATTGTTGTAATTGTTGGGATGATACATGGACTTATTTACACTTAGTTGAATGGCCTGAGAGGGTCTGTATCGTTTTTATTGGCACTTAGCGATATGTTTGCCACGCCCAAAACTACAAGTGTGCTCCGCCTTTCCCCCTTTCGTTTAAAAGTTGGAAGTCGATGCGAACGCCTGAAAACTCAAAGAAGAAGAAGAAGGCGATGTCCGATAATGGCTTTTTAGCCGATATCCGATATTGTCCAACTCTTAATTGCCGATACCGATATCAACCGATAACGATATATACAAACCCCGTTTCCATATGAGTTGGGAAATTGTGTTAGATGTAAATATAAACAGAATACAATGATTTGCAAATCCTTTTCAACCCACATTCAGTTGAATACACTACAAAAACAACATTTTTGATGTTCAAACTTATAAACTTTTTTTTTTTTTGCAAATAATAACTAACTTAGAATTTCATGGCTGCAACATGTGCCAAAGTAGTTGGGAAAGGGCATGTTCACCACTGTGTTAAATCACCTTTGCTTTTAACAACACTCAATAAACGTTTGGGAACTGAGGAAACTAATTGTTGAAGCTTTGAAAGTGGAATTATTTCCCATTCTTGTTTTATGTAGAGCTTCAGTCATTCAACAGTGCGGGGTCTCCGCTGTCGTATTTTACGCTTCTTAATGCGCCACACATTTTCGATGGGAGACAGGTCTGGACTGCAGGCGGGCCAGGAAAGTACCCGCACTCTTTTTTCACGAAGCCACGCTGTTGTAACATGTGCTGAATGTGTCTTGGCATTGTCTTGATGAAATAAGCAGGGGCGTCCATGAAAAAGACAGCGCTTAGATGGCAGCATATGTTGTTCCAAAACCTGTATGTACTTTTCAGCATTAATGGTGCCTTCACAGATGTGTAAGTTACCCATGCCTTGGGCACTAATGCACCCCCATACCATCACAGATGCTGGCTTTTGAACTTTGCGTCGATAACAGTTTGGATGGTTCGCTTCCCCTTTGGTCCGGATGACAAGATGTCGAATATTTTCAAAAACTATTTGAAATGTGGGCTCGTCAGGCCACAGAACACTTTTCCACTTTGCATTGGTCCATCTTAGATGATCCCGGGCCCAGAGAAGCCGGCGGCGTTTCTGGATGTTGTTGATAAATGGCTTTCGCTTTGCATAGTAGAGCTTTAACTTGCACCTACAGATGTAGCGACCAACTGTATTTAGTGACAGTGGTTTTCTGAAGTGTTCCTGAGCCCATGTGGTGATATCCTTTAGAGATTGACATCTGTTTTTTATACAGTGCCGTCTGAGGGATCGAAGGTCACGGTCATTCAATGTTGGTTTCCGGCCATGCTGCTTACGTGGAGTGATTTCTCCAGATTCTCTGAACCTTTTGATGGTATTATGGACTGTAGATGTTGAAATCCCAAAATTTCTTGCAATTGCTCTTTGAAAAACGTTGTTCTTAAACTGTTTGACTATTTGCTCACGCAGTTGTGGACAAAGGGGTGTACCTCGCCCCATCCTTTCTTGTGGAAGACTCAGCATTTTTTGGGAAGCTGTTTTTATACCCAATCATGGCACCCACCTGTTCCCAATTAGCCTGCACACTTTTGGGATGTTCCAAATAAGTGTTTGATGAGCATTCCTCAACTTTATCAGTATTTATTGCCACCTTTCCCAACCTTTTTGTCACGTGTTGCTGGCATCAAATTCTAAAATTAATGATTATTTGCAAAAAAAAAATGTTTATCAGTTTGAACATCAAATATGTTGTCTTTTTAGCATATTCAACTGAATATGGGCTGAAAATGATTTGCAAATCATTGTATTCCGTTTATATTTACATCTAACACAATTTCCCAACTGAAATGGAAACGGGGTTTGTACATGTGGAGAGGCGGAGCCGGCAGTCCGACAGCGAGGCAGGGCACGCCGGAGCCCTGCCCAAGATGGCGGCAAGGAGGCGTGGCCTGCAGTTCGACAAGTCTGAATGACTCGCCTTCATATTTCCAGTGTCTACCTCCGAGTTACGAAACTGCTTTATTATAAAGCTTGCTCGACGCGTTCTTTCTGACGTCACTTCCTGCGTGGGCGCGGTCTTTCTGGCGTCACTTCCTCTCCGAACTCAGTTTGTAAACAATCAATGAGTCCATGCAAAGCTAAGTGACGAAGATTCAAGAATTACACGGCCGACTTACCCGTGTAAAGATGTGTCCGAGGAGGGGGACCTTAAACGCTGGGTTAGTGTGGCTTATTTGTTTAAGGCACGCCTGGGCAATTATTTGGACTCGGGGGCCACATTTAGAGAAAAAAAAGTGTTTGGGGGCCGGTATATCTATTTTTAGGGACAATAATACAAAACTTCACAATAATGTCTGATTGAATGCTAAAAACGTTATGACAGACCGCCTTACAAAAAACGTAATGGAATTTTATTTTTTTCTCTGAACGATAAAACACTGAATATTGATAAAATATGAATGTCACACCCCTTTATCTTTACTCGGGGGCCACATTTATAGAAAAAAATGTGTCTGGGGGCCAGTATATCAATTTTTAGGAACACTAATACAAAACCTCACAATAATGTCTGATTGAATGCTAAACACGGGCGGCATGGCGTAGTGGGTAGAGCGGCCGTGCCAGAAACCTGAGGGTTGCAGGTTCGCTTCCCACCTATTGACATCCAAGTCGCTGCCGTTGTGTCCTTCGCTCACACTGGTGAATGAATGATGAATGAATGACAGGTGGTGGTCGGAGGGGCCGTAGGGGCAAACTGGCAGCCACGCTTCCGTCAGTCTACCCCAGGGCAGCTGTGGCTACAGATGTAGCTTACCACCACCAGGTGTGAATGAATGATGGGTTCCCACTTCTTTGTGAGCGCTTTGATTATCTAGTAATAGAAAAGCGCGATATAAATCTAATCCATTATTATTGTTATTGTTATTATTATAAAAACGTTATGACAGATCACCTTAAAAAAACGTAGTGGGATTTTAATTGTTTCTATGAACGATAAAACACTGAAAATTGACAAAATATGAATGTCACACCCCTTTATTTTTACTCAGGGGCCACATTTAGTGAAAAAAATGTGCCCGGGGGCCGGTATATAAATTTTTATGAACACTAATACAAAACCTCACAATAATGTCTGATTGAATGCTAAAAATGTTATGACAGATCGACTTAAAAAAACGTAGTAGAATTTTAATTGTTTCTATGAACGATAAAACACTGAATATTGACAAAATATGAACGTCACACCCCCTTCCGATCGACATATTTTACAATCACGTGAAACGCAACAAAAATGCAACAAATAGTAAAATATGAACGCAAAGAGTACAAAATAAACCCACCTACAATCTAATACATCACTAAGCTTTAGAACTTTGTTGGGAAAATTTCCTTCCGCGTCTGTGGAAACGGTTCCCGCCCACACTGCTTGGTGCCTCGTCTGAGCTGCTGTAACTTACATTACCATAGTAACTAATTAGATGACCATAGTTACTGGTATATCATCCATAGGCGCAGATTCCAACCATTGAAATACTTGGTATAGTTCAAGACTTACGGTCATTAGAAAACATCACTGTACATCATAATGGCAGCTACACTTTCCATCTTAAAGATTTAAAAAAAATTTGGGGGAATGTCCGGCGGGCCAGATTGAAAAGCTTAACGGGCTACATGTGGCCCCCTGGCCTTAATTTGCCCAGGTCTGGTTTAAGGGGTTAAACGACTTAGTGTAGACATGGCCTAAAACGTGGGTGTCAAACTCTGGCCCGCGGGCCAAACTTGGCCCGCCGTTTAATTTCATTTGGCCCTTGAGGCAATATCAAATTAACATTAGAGCTGGCCCCGCCTGTACCACCAAATTCACCGCTAATACTCATACTTGCCAACCCTCCCGATTTTCCCGGGGGACTTCCGAAGTTTAGTGCCCTTCCCGAAAATCTCCTTTGGCAACCATTCTCCCGATTTCCACCTGGACAATAATATTGGGAGCGTGCCTTAAAGGCACTGCCTTTAGCGTCCTCTACAACATGCTGTCACGTCCTCTTTTCCTCCATATAAACAGCGTGTTGGCCAAGTCACATAATATATATGTGGCTTTCACACACACATATGCGAATGCCACGCATATTTGCTCAACAGTCATACAGGTCACACTGAGGGTGGCCGTATAAACAACTTTAACATTGTTACAAATATGCGCCACACTGTGAACCCACACCAAACAAGAATGACAAAACACATTTCGGGAGAACAACCGCACCTTAACACAACATAAACACAACAGAACAAGTACCCAGAACCCCTTGCAGCACTAACTCTTCCACTAACTCTTGCAGCCCATCTCATTTTTATTTTATTTTCAAATTTATTAGCCTGTGGAAAAAGTTAATGTTGATATTTACCTCAGAAGGCTGCAAATAGAAAAGAGGCATTATTTTTTTTAATTACATTTTATTTAATATACCACTGATGCTTTTTCGCTTGTTTTTTGAAAGTTGATTTTGCACTATTACGTTATACTCTGCCTGTTCCATGGGAGGAAGCCAGAGTCCCCGGAGGGAACCCACGCAGTCACGGGGAGAACATGCATACTCCACACAGAAAGATCCCGAGCCCGGGATTGAACCCAAGATTACTCAGGACCTTCGTATCGTGAGGGAGATGCACTAACCCCTGGTGCACCGTGCTGCCCTATTTAAGCCTTGCTTGTTCAATATTCCTTGCAAAACTTGTTTGGGTCCCTATTAAAAGGTTAATTTGTTCAACCTTGGCCCGCGGCTTTGTTCAGTTTTAAATTTTGGCCCACTCTGTATTTGAGTTTGACACCCCCGGCCTAAAACGTGGAACAGTACAAAATGTGGGAAGGTTGTAGAAGTCAAACATACTGGTAGACCAAGGAAAACATCAGAAAACCTCAAGAAATACGTCTTGAAAACAGAAAATTCACAGCAAAACAAATGATGAACAAATGGGCGGAAAATGGAGTCCCTGCATGCAAGCGAAATAAATTGGGATTGAAACACAGAACATCTGGATGAAAGTTGTCATTAACAGCTAAACAAAAAAATAAGGTTCCAAAGGGCTGAGGAAAAACAATGGTGGACTATGGATGACTGAACAAAGGTCATATTTAAATGATGAATTGCAAATCTGCATGATGTGATGATGTTTTCTGTCGCCCATCATTTTTTTATGGTAAACTGCTAATAACAACTTTAGTTTAGATTTTCTGTATTTTAATTACATTTCCTTTCAGCACTTTCTTACAGTTTGGTCACAGACGCTAACTCCAGTTTCCGCCCATTTCTTCTTTATTTATTTTGCTGTGGGAAGGTATTAATCTACAAAATAACGACATTGTCGGCTAGTGTTTAGTAGCTGGGTTTAAGTGGGAATGGAAAAAAGAGAAAAGTGAGGGTAAAAAAAACTACAAAGCAACAACATTGTCAGCGAGTGCTTAGTTTAGCTGGGTTAAGAGGGAACAGAAAGAGACAAAAGACAACTTAAAAACAACAACGTTGTCTGCTTGCGCTTAGTTTAGCTTGGTTTTAAAAGGGGACGGAAAGAGAGGTTAAAAACAGAAACAAAACAACAAAGTCTGCTAGTGCTTAGTTTAGCCGGATTGAGAGGGGACAGAAAGAGACAAAAGACAAAAAAAAAAAAAAAAGGCAACATTGATTGTGCTTCGTTTAGCTTGGTTTTAAAAGGGGACAGAAAGAGAGGTTGAAAAACAGCAACAAAACAACAAAGTCTGCTAGTGCTTAGTTTAGCTGGGTAAAGAGGGGACAGAAAGAGACAAAAGACAAGTTAAAAACAACAACATTGTCTGCTTGCGCTTAGTTTAGCTTGGTTTTAAAAAGGGGATGGAAAGAGAGGTTAAAAAACAGAAACAAAACAACAAAGTCTCCTAGTGCTTAGTTTAGCCGGATTGAGAGGGGACGGAAAGAGACAAAAGACAAAAAAAAAGGCAACTGATTGTGCTTCGTTTAGCTTGGTTTTAAAAGGGGACAGAAAGAGAGGTTGAAAAACAGCAACAAAACAACAAAGTCTGCTAGTGCTTAGTTTAGCTGGGTAAAGAGGGGACAGAAAGAGACTAAAGACAAGTTAAAAACAACAACATTGTCTGCTTGTGCTTCGTTAAGCTTGGTTTTAAAAGGGGACAAAAAGACAGGTTAAGAAACGACAACAAAACAAAAAAGTCTGAGAGTGTTTCGTTTAGCAGGGTTAAGAGGGGACAGAAAGAGACAAAAGAAAAGTTAAAACGACAACATTGTCTGCTTGTGCTTAGTATAGGTAGGTTTTAAAAAGGGACAGAAAGAGGTTAAAAACGGCAACAAAACAACAAAGTCGGCTAGTGCTTAGTTTAGCTGGGTTAAGAGGGGACAAAATGAGACAAAAACAAGTTAAAAACAACAACATTGTCTGCTTGTGCTTCGTTTAGCTTGGTTTTAAAAAGGGACAGAAAGAGAGGTTAAGAAATGGCAACAAAACAACAAAGTCTGCGAGTGCTTAGTTTAGGTGGGTTAAGAGGGGACAGAAAGAGACAAAAGACAACTTAAAAACAATAACAATGTCTGCTTGCGCTTAGTTTAGCTTGGTTTTAAAAGGAGACAGATAGAGAGGTTAAAAAACAGCAACAAAATAACAAAGTCTGCTAGTGCTTAGTTTAGCTGCGTGGAGAGGGGACAGAAAGAGACAAAAACAAGTTAAAAACAACAACATTGTCTGCTTGTGCTTCGTTTAGCTTGGTTTTAAAAAGGGACAGAAAGAGAGGTTAAGAAATGGCAACAAAACAACAAAGTCTGCTAGTGCTTAGTTTAGCTGGGTAAAGAGGGGACAGAAAGAGTCAAAAGACAAGTTAAAAACAACATTTTCTGCTTGTGCTTAGTTTAGCTTGGTTTTAAAAGGGGACAGAAAGTCAGGTTGAAAAACAGCAACACAACAACAAAGTCTGCGAGTGTTTAGTTTAGCTGGGTTGAGAGGGGACAGAAAGAGACAAAAGACAAGTTCAAAATGACAACATTGTCCGCTAGTGCTTAGTTTAGCTTGGTTTTAAAAGGGGACAAAAAGAGAGGTTCAATAAACAGCAAGAAAACAACAAAGTCTGTGAGTGCTTAGTTTAGGTGGGTTAAGAGGGGACAGAAAGAGACAAAAGACGAGTTAAAAACGGCAACATTGATTGTGCTTCGTTTAGCTTGGTTTTAAAAGGGGACAGAAAGAGAGGTTGAAAAACAGCAACAAAACAACAAAGTCTGCTAGTGCCTAGTTAAGCTGGATTAAGAGGGGACAGAAAGAGACAAAATACAAGTTAAAAACGACAACATTGTCTGCTTGTGCTTAGTTTAGCTTGGTTTTAAAACGGGACAGAAAGAGAGGTTGAAAAACAGCTAGAAAACAACAAAGTCTGCTAGTGCTTAGTTTTGCTGAGTTAAGAGGGGACAGAAAAAGACAAAAGACAAGTTAAAAACAACAACATTGTCTGCTCGTGCTTGGTTTAGCTTGGTTTTAAAAGGGGACAGAAAGAGTGGTTAAGAGACGGCAACAAAACAACAAAGTCTGCAAGTGCTTAGTTTAGCTGGGTTAAGAGGGGACAGAAAGAGACAAAGGACAAGTTAAAAAACGACATTGTCTGCTTGTGCTTAGTTTAGCTTGGTTTTAAAAGGGGACAGGAAGAGAGGTCAAGAAACGGCAACAAAACAACAAAGTCTGTGAGTGCTTAGTTTAGCTGGGTTAAGAGGGGACAGAAAAAGACAAAAGACAAGTTAAAAACGACAACATTGTCTGCTAATGCTTAGTTTAGCTTGCTTTTAAAAGGGGAAAGAAAGAGAGGTTGAAAAATAGCAAAAAACAAGAAAGTCTGCAAGTGCTTAGTTCAGCTGGGTTAAGAGGGGACAGAAAGAGACAAAAGACAAGTTAAAAACAACAACCTTGTCTGCTTGTGCTTAGATTAGCTTGGTTTTAAAAAGGGACGGAAAGAGGTTAAAAACGGCAACAAAACAACAAAGTATGCAAGTAGTTAGTTTAACTGGGTTAAGAGGGGACAGAAAGAGACAAAAGACAAGTTAAAAACGACAACATTGTCTGGTAGTGCTTAGTTTAGCTTGGTTTTAAAAAGGGACAGAAAGAGGTTAAAAACGGCAACAAAACAATAAAGTCTGCTTGTGCTTAGTTTAGCTGGGTTAAGAAGGGACAGAAAGAGACAAAAGACAAGTTAAAAACGACCACATTGTCTACTAGTGCTTAGTTTAGCTTGGTTTTAATAGGGGACAGAAAGAGAGGTTGAAAAAATCAGCAACAAAACAACAAGTCTGCTAGTGCTTAGTTTAGCTGGGTTAAGAGGAGACAGAAAAAGACAAAAGACAACTTAAAAACGCCAACATTGTCTGCTTGTGCTTAGTATAGATAGGTTTTAAAAGGGGACAGAAAGAGAGGTTAAAAACAGCAACACAACAATTAAGTCGGCTAGTGCTTATTTTAGCTGGGTTAAGAGGGGACAGAAAGAGACAAATGACAAGTTAAAAACAACAACATTGTCTGCTTGTGCTTCGTTTAGCTTGGTTTTAAAAGGGGAAAAAAAGAGACAAAAGACAAGTTAAAAACGACAGTATTGATTGTGCTTCGTTTAGCTTGGTTTTAATAGGGGACAGAAAGAGAGGTTGAAAAACAGCAACAAAACAAGAAAGTCTGCTAGTGCTTAGTTTAGCTGGGTTAAGAGGGGACAGAAAGAGACAAAAGACAAGTTAAACACAACAACATTTTCTGCTTGTGCTTAGTTTGGCTTGGTTTTAAAAGGGGACAGAAAAAGAGGTTGAAAAACAGCAACAAAACAACAAAGTCTGCGAGTTCATAGTTTAGCTGGGTAAAGAGGGGACAGAAAGAGACAAAAGACAAGTTAAACACGACAACATTTTCTGCCTGTGCTTCGTTTAGCTTGGTTTTAAAAGGGGACAGAAAGTGACGTTGAAAAACAGCAAGAAAACAACAAAGTCTGCTAGTGCTCAGTTTAGCTGGGTTAAGAGGGGACAGAAAGAAACAAAAGACAAGTTAAAAACGACAACATTGTCTGCTTGTGCTTCGTTTAGCTCGGTTTTAATAGGGGACAGAAAGAGAGGTTGAATAAACAGCAAGAAAACAACAAAGTCTGCTAGTGCTTAGTTTAGCTGGGTTAAGAGGGGATAGAAAGAGACAAAAGACAAGTTAAAAACGACAACATTGTCTTCTCGTGCTTAGTTTAGCTTGGTTTTAAGAGGGAACAGAAATAGAGGTTAAAAAACAGCAACAAAACAACAAGTCTGCTAGTGATTAGTTTAGCTGGGTTAAGAGAGGACAGAAGGAGATAATAGACAAGTTAAAAATGACAACATTGTCTGGTTGCGCGTAGTATAGGTATGTTTTAAAAGGGGACAGAAAGAGAGGTTGAAAAACAGCAAAGTCTGCTACTGCTCAGTTTAGCTGGGTTAAGAGGGGACAGAAAGAGACAAATGACAAGTTAAAAACTACAACATTGTCTGCTAGTGCTTCGTTTACCTTGGTTTTAAAAGGGGACAGAAAGAGAGGTTGAAAAACAGCAACAAAACAAGAAAGTCTGCTAGTGCTTAGTTTAGCTGGGTTAAGAGGGGACAGAAAGAGACAAAGGACAAGTTAAAAAACGACATTGTCTGCTTGTGCTTAGTTTAGCTTGGTTTTAAAAGGGGACAGAAAGAGAGGTCAAGAAACGGCAACAAAACAACAAAGTCTGTGAGTGCTTAGTTTAGCTGGGTTAAGAGGGGACAGAAAGAGACAAAAGACAAATTAAAAACGCCAACATTGTCTGCTTGTGCTTAGTTTAGCTTGGTTTTAAAAGGGGACAGAAAGAGAGGTTAAGAAACGGCAACAAAACAACAAAGTCTGCGAGTGCTTAGTTGACCTGGGTTAAGAGGGGACAGAAAGAGACAAAAGACAAGTTAAAAATGACCATATTGTCTGCTAGTGCTTAGTTTAACTTGGTTTTAAAAGGGGACAGAAAGAGAGGTTGAAAAAATCAGCAACAAAACAACAAGTCTGCTAGTGCTTAGTTTAGCTGGGTTAAGAGGAGACAGAAAAAGACAAAAGACAACTTAAAAACGCCAACATTGTCTGCTTGTGCTTAGTATAGATAGGTTTTAAAAGGGGACAGAAAGAGAGGTTAAAAATAGCAACAAAACAATAAAGTCGGCTAGTGCTTCGCTTAGCTTGGTTTTAAAAGGGGACAAAAAGAGACAAAAGACAAGTTAAAAACGACAGTGTTGATTGTGCTTCGTTTATCTTGGTTTTAAAAGGGGACAGAAAAAGAGGTTGAAAAACAGCAACAAAACAACAAAGTCTGCGAGTTCATAGTTTAGCTGGGTAAAGAGGGGACAGAAAGAGACAAAAGACAAGTTAAACACGACAACATTTTCTGCTTGTGCTTCGTTTAGCTTGGTTTTAAAAGGGGACAGAAAATGAGGTTGAAAAACAGCAAGAAAACAACAAAGTCTGCTAGTGCTCAGTTTAGCTGGGTTAAGAGGGGACAGAAAGAGACAAAGGACAAGTTAAAAAACGACATTTTCTGCTTGTGCTTCGTTTAGCTTGGTTTTAAAAGGGGACAGAAAGAGAGGTCAAGAAACGGCAACAAAACAACAAAGTCTGTGAGTGCTTAGTTTAGCTGGGTTAAGAGGGGACAGAAAGAGACAAATAAAAAGTTAAAAATGACAACATTGTCTGCTTGTGCTTTTTAAAAGGGGACAGAAAGAGAGGTTAAAAAACAGCAACAAAGCGGAGTCTTAGTCGTCACTTCTCACGGACAAAAAAAGGAAAGGACTCCTGCCACGCTTCCCAAGCATGTCATAAAACAAGAAGGGTGGCAATATAAAGATAAGATGCTGTAAATATGAAGTAGAGATTCACACGGCTGCAGTATCATGAAGGTACACACTTTTATCTAATGTCTCCTTTACGACACTCTTATGTCCACATCTCTGCCAGTAAAAACATTTATCGGGCGTTTACACTAATGCACAACTTTTTCCCACGCAAATTAGCTATTGAATTAAACTAAAATGTTTGTTCCACTCTCTCATGTTGTGTTTGACATACAAACCCCGTTTCCAAACGAGTTTGGAAATTGTGTTAGATGTAAATATAAACGGAATACAATGATGCTTTTCAACCCATATTCAATTGAATGCACTACAAAGACAAGATATTTGATGTTCAAACTTATAACCTCTATTTTTTTTTTTTTTTGCAAAACGTGCCAAAGTATTTGGGAAAGGGCATGTTTTTTCTTTTTTTTTTCTTCTTTGTCATGAAAAAGGGACGTTTTTGTCATGAAAAAGGGAGGTTTTTGTGGTTGGTGCACTAATTATAAGTGTATATCGTGTTTTATATGTTGATTTAATAAAAAAAAAAAAAAATTTTTTTTTTTTTTTAAATAAAATATTCTTCTGCGGCCCGGTACCAATCGGGCCACGGGCCGCGGCCCGGTGGTTGGGGACCACTGTAATATAGTCAGGAAGCGTCGTGGATGCAAAGGATTCTGGGTATTTGTTGTGTTGCATTTATGTTGTGTTACTGTGAGGATGTTCTCCCGAAATGTGTTTGTCATTCTTGTTTGGTGTGGCTTCACACTGTGGCGAATATTAGTAAGATTGTTAAAGTTGTTTATATCACAACCATTAGTGTACTCTGTATCACCCAGTATGCCTTGTAGTCGTGTGCGTGTGTCAGTGGAAGCCACACACAACATATTGCTGGACTTGCAAGTAAATTGTACGTGTTGTAGGGGGCGTCAAAGGCAAAGGCTTCATAGCACGCCCTAATACTTATTAAATGGGAGACTGCCGGCAGACATTCGTGAGAATGTTTACGTCAACTAATGTC
Source organism: Nerophis ophidion (assembly GCF_033978795.1). Lineage (NCBI taxonomy): Eukaryota > Metazoa > Chordata > Actinopteri > Syngnathiformes > Syngnathidae > Nerophis > Nerophis ophidion. Next base: position 56,818,339 of record NC_084619.1, on the reverse strand, counting down.
ACGGGTCCAAAATGGCTCTTCGAACGGTAAATGTTACCGATCTCTGAACCATGTATATCATATATTTCCAAATGATTCAACCGCCACCCGCCCGAATCTATTTAAAATCGATTGTTTCGTCATGTCACCCGCCCGACCCGCGGACTCTGCGGATGAGACCGTAAACCGTGCATCTCTAGTTCCTATCTTACATAGGAATAAGCAAAAAAAAAAAAAAAAAAAAAAAAAAGTGCAGTTCCCCTTGAATTGTGTGCCTGAAAGGACCAATTTCTGAAGGGTCAGCATTTTTTTTCTCCGAAAGTGTGTTTTGGTCAAGTGTCAACATTGTTTCACGGAGGCTGCCTGTGAGTAGAAAGCAGCACATTTTGAAGCAAGTTCAAGCGGGCCTGGCTCTCGTTTGCAGTGTTTCATCATTCCCCATCTGCCTGGATGCTGCACCGCATTCTTCTCTCCATCATTAGAGCAGGAAACAGATTATTATTATTAGCACCGAATCAACTTTCCAAGAGCCCGGTCCCTCTTCCCTCGCTCCGTGCGTCTGTCTTTGCTCTAATTCCTCCTCCTTTTCCAATCGTAAGTCTTATTTTATTGCCGCGTCCTTCGCGTTGCCTTTTTCCCTCCGCTCTGTTCTCCTCTACAAAAGCCACCGCGCACGGCGTCTGACTTGCACATCAGCCTCGCCATTTGAGCGCCACATGTTTCCATGAAGTCAGATGTGAGGACCACGACGAGGTCGGCCATTGTTCTCCGACACAAACCCCGAGTCGTTCTCAGCCCAAATAGTTGAAAGGATCGTGGTGGACGTGGGCCAAAATGTGGAGATAGTGAGGGACTATTAAGTGTTTGTTCGTTATTATGTTACTTCCTGATTCATGGAAGTTGTCATAGAGCAGGGGTCACCAACGCGGTGCCCGCGGGCACCAGGTAGCCCGTAAGCACCAGATGAGTCGCCCGCTGGCCTGTTCTAAAAATAGCTCAAATAGCAGCACTTACCAGTGAGCCGCCTCTATTTTTTAAATTGTATTTATTTACTAGCAAGCTGGTCTCGCTTTGCTCAACATTTTTAATTCTAAGAGAGACAAAAATCAAATAGAATTTGAAAATCCAAGAAAATATTTTAAAGACTTGGTCTTCACTTGTTCAAATAAATTCTTTTTTTTTTTTTTCTTTGCTTCTTATAACTATCAGAAAGACAATTTTAGAGAAAAAAACACAACCTCAAAAAGGATTTTAGGATTTTTAAACACATATACATTTTTACCTTTTAAATTCCTTCCTTTTCTTTCCTGACAATTTAAATCAATGTTCAAGTAAATTATTTGTTTTATTGTAAAGAATAATAAATACATTCTAATTTAAATTCTTCATTTTAGCTTCTGTTTTTTCGACAAAGAATAATTGTGAAATATTTCTTCAAATTTATTATGATTAAAATGAAAAAAAATAATTCTGGCAAATTCAGAAAATCTTTAGAATCAAATTTAAATCTTATTTCAAAGTCTTTTGAATCTCTTTTAAAATTTTTGTTCTGGAAAATCTAGAAGAAATAATGATTTGTCTTTGTTAGAAATATAGCTTGGTCCAATTTGTTATATATACTAAAAAAATGCAGATTGGATTTTAACATATTTAAAACATGTCATCAAAATACTAAAATTGATCTTAATCAGGAAAAATTACTAATGATGTTCCATAAATTATTTTTTGAATTTTTTCAAGCTAGTTTTTCTCTTCTTTTTTTCGGTTGAATTTTAAATTTTAAAGAATTGAAATTAAAGTTAACTACGTTTCAAAATTAAATTTTCTTTTTTTTTCCTGTTTTCTCCTCTTTTAAACCGTTCAATTAAGTGTTTTTTTCATCATTTATTCTCTACAAAAAACCTTCCGTAAAAGGAAAAAAAATGTACGACGGAATGACAGAAATACCCATTTTTTTTATATATATACCGGTATATAGATTTATTTATTAAAGGTAAATTGAGCAAATTGGCTATTTCTGGCAATTTATTTAAGTGTGTATCAAACTGGTAGCCCTTTGCATTAATCAGTACCCAAGAAGTAGCTCTTGGTTTCAAAAAGGTTGGTGACCCCTGTCATAGAACATGATAACTAACTCAGCAGGCACGAGACATTGAAACAACGTTGAGAACTTGTTGAGTTATGTCCTGACGTTGAGTAACTCAAACATAACGCTGAAACAACATGCTCTTTGACAAAGTTTAATCAATGTTGGGTTCTGACTTTGATTTGACCATTGGATTTTGGTCATTTCTTGACCAATATTCTACAACACAAATACAACGTTGAAACAACATGCTTTTGGCAAAGTTTAATCAATGTTGGGTTCTGACATTGATACAACACAAATACTACGTTGAAACAACATTCTTATTGACGACTTTCAATCAATGTTGAGTTCTGACGTTGAGTTGACCATTGAATATTGGTCATCTCACGAACAATATTCTACAACACAAATACAACGCTAAAACAACATACTTTTTGACAACATTTTGTCAATGTTGGGTTCTGGCGTTGATTTGACTATTCAATTTTGGTAATTTCTCAACCAATATTCTACAACACAAATACTACATTGAAACAACGTGCTTATTGACGACTCTCAATCAATGTTGGGTTCCGACGTTGGGTTGACCATTGACTATTGGTCATCTCACGAACAATATTTTACAACACAAATACAACGTTTAAACAACATACTTTTTGACAACATTTAGTCAATGTTGGGTTCTGGCGTTGAGTTGACCATTGAATTTTTGGTCATTTCCCAACCAATACTCTATAACACAAATACAACATTGAAACAACATGCTTTTGATGACATTTAATCAATATTGGCTTCTGACATTGATTTGAGCATTGAATTTTGGTCATTTCCTATCCACTACAACATAGATACAACATTGAAACAACATGCTTTTTGGCGACGTTTATTCAAGGTTGGGTTCTGACGTTGATTTGACCATTGAATTTGTTTCATTTCCCAACCAATATTCTACAACACAAATACTACGTTGAAACAACATTCTTATTGACGACTTTCAATCAATGTTGAGTTCTGACGATGAGTTGACCTTTGAATATTGGTCATCTCACGAACAATATTCTACAACACAAATACAACGTTGAATCAACATGCTTTTGACAAAGTTTAATCAATGTTGGGTTCTGACATTGATACAACACAAATACAATGTTGAAAAAACATGCTTATTGATGATTTTCAATCAATGACGTTGATTTGACCATTGAATTTTGGTAATTTCCTAACCAATATTCTACAACACAAATACAACGTTAAAACAACATACTTTTTGATAACATTTAATCAATATTACGTTCTGACGTTGATTTGACCATTGAATTTTGGTAATTTCCCAACCAATATTCTACAACACAAATACAACGTTAAAACAACATACTTTTTGACAACATTTAATCAATATTGGGTTCTGACGTTGATACAACACAAATACTATGTTGAAACAATATTCTTATTGGTGACTGGCTGGACAGGATATATATATATTATTTATTTATTCATTTATATATATATATTTTATTTATTTTATTTTTATTACTGTTATTTTTTCTTTGATCGATTTGTGATTTTTTTAAAAATCGATTAATAATCGCGATTAATCTGAAAATCTTTTTTTTGTTTTTTTGACACCCATATTAAATATACTTGTCAGATAAGGGGTGTCAAATTTACAGCCCGCGAACAGAGTTTGCTAAGTATAAAAATGAGCTGACATTTTTAAATGAAAGAAACTGCTGTTCCAAGTGTGTCCACTGGATGTTGCAATAGCATTTATTCGATAATAATTTAATAACATTGTGTAATTTGATTTTGATATTATATTAAATTCATCCTTTTAAAACGCTGCCAGACTCATTTCCACCTATTTGACTGATGATTATTATCACTTCTTTTTTTTTTCCAGTAAGTATAAATAACAAATTAAGATAGAATACTATTGTCAGGTTCAAACACCGATGACATCTATTAAACAAGACAAGAAGCAAGGAATTAAACAGGGACAGAATTAAATTTGGCTCAATTGAGGCGAGACATGTCGTCACACGCTCTGGCGAAAGATTCTACGCCTCCTCTTTTATTTGGACTTTCCCTGATTACATGGCAACAGCTGGCTCTAAGGGACGGGGGTCGTAAACTGGTGCCACCTTTGATTACAGAACAGTTCACAGAAAAGGTCGTAAAAAAGTTCAAAGAAGATGTCGCCTGGAGGGGAGTCTGGTCCTGCTTCCTCTCCGCTTTTGTAGTTCTTGGGTGAAGACAAAATCTATCTGTGGATTACAATACATGAATGAAACAGAACACCTTCATGTTGCTTCCCATCCCACACAGTGGCGTTTTACAAGCCTTCTGCTTGGTAGGATTAAAGGCAGCTTTTGTCTGCGCGCTGGGTACTCATTGAAACATAAAGTTTCGTGATAATTAGATACAATTATTCTGACAACTATAGTATAAAAAAAATAAAAAATTTTTAGATAGATAGTACTTTATTGATTCCTTCAGGAGAGGTCCCCTCAGGAAAATGTCAATGAAAATTATGATTGTACATTTTCAGAAATTGCTTAGTCTATTTTCAAACTTTATTTTTAAGTTATCATGCCATGATTTTCCCAGCCTGGCCCTCTTGGTAATACATTTTCCTCCAAGTGGCCCCTGAGCCAATATGAGTTTGACTGAATATGTGGTAGATAAAACCTCTGCCCTGTTTTTAATGAATACTCAGGCCTACTACGCTGCTGTACTTTAATGATGGTGGTTATTTTGGTTTGTTGGCCCTGCGATGAGGTGGCGACTTGTCCAGGGTGTACGCCGCCTTTCGCCCGATTGTAGCTGAGATAGGCGCCAGCGCCCCCCACGACTCCAAAAGGGAATAAGCGGTAGAAAATGGATGGATGGATGGGTTATTTTGGTACTCGGAGAGCCAAGTGTTTGTTACTTGGGAGGGGGGGTAAGAAAATTACTGATTTATTCAACATTTTGATTAAAGAAGCACCATTAAATGTTACGTAGACCTCAATGAGGTGTTTCCACATTGAGAGGAGCCAGATGAGGTGGTTCGGGCATCTGGTCAGGATGCCACCCGAACGCCTCCCTAGGGAGGTGTTTTGGGCACGTCCGACCGGTAGGAGGCCAAGGGAAAGACCCAGGACATGTTGGGAAGACTATGTCTCCCAGCTGGCCTGGGAACGCCTTGGGATCCCCCAGGAAGAGATAGACGAAGGGGCTGGGGAGAGGGTAGTTTCTGCTTCCCTGCTTAGGCTGCAACCCCCGCGTGAACCGACCTCGGATAAGCAGAAGAAGATCTATAGATGGATGGACATGTAGGAAAAAAATCATAACATTGCCCCTTTAAAGGGTAGCAAAAGTGGGAGGAGCTTGTCATTCTTGGGTTCTGTTTACATGTAAAAACGTTATAGTAAAAAAGTAGCAAAATGGCCAATGTCTGGGTCGTAACGTGACTCCGCCTCCTTCATCCCTTTAACAGTCCCAGTGAGAAACAACATCTCTCCGTTCCTTATCCTCCTTCATCCTTTCATCCTGTATCAGCCCGAGGGTATTATTACCGCTCAGTGGCGGCGGCACGAAACCATCTCCTGCCTGCGTTAAGCGCATCTGGCGGGCTCCTGAACACAAGAACACCGTTCTGGCACGCCGCCGGCTCACGTACAACGCAAGGCATGTGCGCCAAAAAGCACGTCCTGTCAGAGTTATTTGGTGTCGAACCCCACGATGCAGAGACGGAGGCAGGCATTGAACAAGAAAACATGATTTAATAAAGATACTAAGACAAAATCAAACAAAACGGTACTAACACAAAGCGCGCACGAGGCGGATAACAAACTAAGGGTCTTTAGCATAGAAGCTAGCAAGAAACAAAAAAGGGCCTAGCGTGGAAACTAGTGGGTAGCAAACAGGACAAACTGGAAACAGCTAATTGCTAACAGAAACAGCTTACCGCTACGACGACCAGGACAAAATGTAGCAGGACAGGTAGTAGCTGTAACAAAACGACAAGACACGATAGCAACGACAATACAATGATCCAACCGCTGACACTAGACAGATCAGGTACAAATAGGAGCGGGCTGATTGGCAACGGGTTTGGCCAGGTGCCAATCAGCCGCAGCTGAGGAGGAACACAGCACTCAGGGAACAAGACAGGAAGCTGACAAAATAAGAGCACTAGACAGGAACTAAAGACAGGAGATACTAAACACAGAGGAAACAGACAAACTAAAACATAGACAAACTGTCAGGGGAAAGCCTGACACGTCCGGATGCGAGAAACGCAAACTTAAGGAAAGACAAATGTCTGTGATGACACACACACACACACACACACACGGTCCCGCCGTCCAGCCATTCTTGATTAGATTGGGCGTTATTAATGGAGGGCCTGTGAGGCGAGCAGACAGCGGGGGTCACGGCGAGTTTAATTCTATTCCGGGCTAACGTCATTTGTCCTGATGCGATTGTTATTGCCCTGGTGCTAGATGTTTATAGGAAACAATAGCCCCCATAACACATCCAGACATCCTATTTAAAGAGGGTCAGGCGTGCCTGCTCCCCTCCCTACTGATGATACGCGGGGGTCGCTCACTGGCCGTTTGGAGTGCGGTGTCCAGGACCGGAATTGAAGCCGCGCTCCGGGAATTTTTTCGGTCTTCGAACTTTACTCAAACTTTACCTACTCAGTGGCCTAGTGGTTAGAGCATGGGTGTCAAACTCTGGTCAAATTTGGTCCTTGAGGCAATGTCAAATTAACATTAGAGCTGGCCCGCCGGTATTATATAGCGGCGGGCCGGGAGACTCCTGAATTTCAGTGCCCCTCCCGAAAATCTCCCGGGGCAACCATTCTCCTGAACTTCTCCCGATTTCCACCCGGACAACAATATCGGGGGCGTGCTTTAAAGGCACTTCCTTTAGGGCCCCCTATACTCCTGTCGTCACGTCCGCTTTTCCTCCTTACAATGTCACGTGATATACGTGGCTTCGACACACACACACACACACACACACACACACACACACACACACACACACACACACACACACACACACACACACACACAAGTGAATGCAAGCCATACTTGGTCAACAGACATACAGGTCACACTGAGGGTGGCCGTATAAACAACTTTAACACTGTTACAAATATGCGCCACACTGTGAACCCACACCAAACAAGAATGACAAACCCATTTCGGGAGAACCTCCGCACCGTAACACAACAGAACAAATACCCAGAACTCCTTGCAGCACTGACTTTTCCGGGACACTACATTATATACCCCCCGCCCACCTGAGCCCTGACATTATTTAAGAACTAGCATCCAACAAAAGATGCCATTTATTTATTTCATTCATAAAAAAGTAAAAATATACAAATCAACAAAACATTAAAGTAAAATATGAATGAAAAAGAGCAGAAAGAAGTTAAAAGTAGAGATGTCCGATAATGGCTTTTTTGCCGACATCCGATATTCTGATATTGTCCAGCGGGGGTGTTAGTGCTGCAAGGGGTTCTGGGTTTTTGTTCTGTTGGGTTTATTTTGTGTTACGGTGCGGATGTTCTCCCTAAATGTGTTTGTCATTCTTGTTTGGTGTGGATTCACAGCGTGGCGCATACATATTTGTAACAGTGTTAAAGTTGTTTATAAGGCCACCCTCAGTGTGACCTGTATGGCTGTTGACCAAGTATGCCTTGCATTCACTTGCATGTGTGTGAAAAGCCGTAGATATTATGTGATTGGGCCGACACGCAAAGGCAGTGCCTTTTAAGGTTTATTGGTGCTCTGTACTTCTCCCTACGTCCATGTACCACTCCGTACAGCGGCGTTTTAGCCATAAATTTTACTTTTTGAAACCGATACCCATAATTTTGAAACCAATGCCGATAATTTCCGATATTACACTTTAAATCATTTATCTGCCGATAATATCGGCAGTTCGATATTATTGTACATCTCTAGTTAAAAGCGTATAATATCTGCCCCTTTTTGACTTTCAATGTTGGTGAAGAGTTAGTGCTGCAATGGTTTCTGGGTTTTTGTTCTGTTGTGTTTATGTTGTGTTATGGTGCGGAGGTTCTCCCGAAACGTGTTTGTCATTCTTGTTTGTTGTGGGTTCACAGTGTGGCGCATATTTGTAACAGTGTTAATGTTGTTCATACGGCCACTCTCAGTGTGACCTGTATGTCTGTTGACCAAGTATGCCTTGCATTCATTTGTGTGTGTGTGAAAAGCCATAGATATTATGTGATTGGGCCGGCATGCAAAGGCAGTGCCATATTTTCATTTTGCACCAATTGAACCAATAATGAATAAATAATCCTTCTCAGTCCTATCTTTTCGTCATCATGACTTTTACTTTTTTTTTTTGCATTGTTTTGTTCCACTATGAGGTTTGCCCCATAAACTGACACACCCGTGTTTGAAATACTTGTTTCATTTCTCACTGTTCTAAATCTAGGTTTATTAAAGATCGCAGTTCCTCTCATATTATAATTACTTTTTCTTTTTACAAATCTAAGAGGGACAAGGTGTAGAAAATGGACGGATGGATGTTTTGAATGTTTGGTACAATTGTTGCATGTGTTTTGCACAAGTCTTTTAGGATATTATATTCTACCAGTTCATAAAAATTGTAATACTAATATTGGGTTTGTGGGTTCCCTGTGTGCATTTCCACTAATGATTTTTTACAACTCTTTTCTGCAGAAGGAAGATTGGCTTGAAATATGTTTTACAGGCTCTTCGGTGCTTTTTAATCGAGCAATTCTTTCACTTTGTGTAAAATAGCACCAGTTTTAGGTATTTTAGCCTTTGCATCATTTATATGTGATTTCCACGACGAATGTTCATCAATCATAGCACCCAAAAACGTAATCTCGTGTCCTTTCAATCTCAACTCCTTCGATGTATAACAAGCCATCTACAATTTTCCTATTACTGCAAAAAAAAAAAAAAATCATACATTTCGTTTTACTAGTATTCAATCTATTTACATGAAACCATCTTTTCATTTTGGTGAATTTCTTGTCAACCACCTGTAACAAAGCTGTACTATTTTTTCCTGAATAAATTAAGGTTTTGTGGTAGGCAAATAAAATCCACTTAACGAGTTTGGAAACCGTGGTAATATTGTTGATGTTCACAAGAAACCGTATTGATCCAAGGCAGTGTTGTCCCGATACCAATATTTTCGATACTTTTCTAAATGGAGACCACAAAAAAATGCATTATTGGTTTTATTACAACCAAAAATCTTAGGGTACATTAAACCTATGTTTCTTATTGCAAGTTTGTCCTTAAATAAAATAGTGAACATACAAGACAACTTGTCTCTTATTAGTAAGTAAACAAACAAAGGCTCCTATTTTAGCTGCTGACATATGCAGTAACATATTGTGTCATTTTCCATTCTCTTATTTTGGTAGAAAGTGGTAGAAAATGAATGATTAATCTACTTTTTTCATTTACTGTTAATATCTGCATACTTTCTCTTTTAACATGTTCTATCCACACTTCTGTTAAAATGTATGTAGAGGTTGCATTCTAGCGGTTTCTTCAGACCACCACACACTGCCAGGAGAGCCAGGAATTCCGGGTATAACAATGTTTTATTTCATAAATAGTGCAAGTCTTTCTGCTTTTACTTCTCCGGCTGCTCAGCAGCACCCCCAACTCCAACTACTTGTCTCATCACAGCTGTTGCTAATAAAGACGACAGGTGAATAGATAACAAGGCCCACCTGGGCCATCTACGCACCTGTCGCGGTCTTCGAGGCCGGTCCTGGCAACACCCCGTTCCGCGGCAGGCCCGCAGGCCCGCAGGCCACACCCCCCTCCACAATGTAATAGTCACTTATTCTTCTGTTGTTTGGATGGCGTTTGTTTACATTGTGACGCCGGTGAGCTACAGTGTGTAGCGAAGCATGGTTAGCTATTCCTCGTCCTGCAGGGATGATACTTGTAAGAAACTTACTTTATTTGTCGCCATGGAGGCGAGGATTAGTGATTTAGAAGTAGCTAAACCACTGCAGACTGCGGATGGGCTTTAGTCGCTAGCTAACTAGCCATGTCTTAAAGCACCTCTTCCTGTGTTATAGCTTCACCTTTATCGTTTGTTTTTAAGCCAAAATGCGTCCATTCTCCCTTTTCTGTCTACACTCTGTGTCTGGTGGTAAGTACTCAATGATTGTGCGCTGCCGAACATGCTTGTCTGCTTGTAAAATGTTACGATTTAAGGCAGATTTCCAGTTGTTAACTTCCACAAACTGTTTTCTGTCCTGAGCCAGGTGTATTAAAAACATAATCCAAATTCCCACGTCTGTGGCTAGCAAATGAATTGTTGGCAGAGCCCTAGGTTGCATTTTAAGACGTGTAGCGAAGCCTCTACTGAAACTTTTTTGAGTAGCTGTCCTCATAAATAGGCTGCGGTTAAAAATATTGCTGTTAGATCGTCATTAAAAAGCCACTTTTGCGTAATAAACAGGTTTTGTCAAGAAGCGGGTCTTAAAAAAATGGTTCTCTAATGCAATGTTTCTCAACCACTGTGCCGCGGTGCCATGCGATATTGTCTGGTGTGCCGTGTGAAATTATGCAGCTTCACCTAATTGGTCCAAAACTTTTTTTTTGCAAATCAATAACTATAACCTGCAAATACTTTGCCGTTCCTCCTGCTGTGTAGAATTCGGGTGTAGAACTGTGCTCCCAATATGCAGACCACAGCGTCCATGTAAAAAGTTATGTAACGCTTAAGCCAAAAATATTCAAAAGGGAAAGGAAAAGGCAATGAAGTATAGGGGTGGCTGTGTAAAACGAGAAGTAAAATTGAACTGAATACAAATAAACAGAAACAGAGCGCTGGACGACAGCAAAAACTTACGGCGTCCGCAAAGTACATCCGTATATGACGTGGCAAGCAACAATGTCCACACAAAGAAGGATAGCAACAACTTCAATAGCCTTGGTTGCTAACACAAAGCAGTTGCGGGGAATAGAGCCCAAAGGAAAACACTAAAATAACAGCACGAGAAAAGAACTAAGCACTACACACAGGAAAACTCCAACAAACTCAAAATAAGGCACAAGGAGGGCCTGGTGGAGTTTTATTTTATAACGTTTTTTGCTGGTGGTATTTTCAAATGAAAAAAATGTGCCTTGCCTCAAAAAAGGTTGAAAAACACTTCTAATGGACGCCTATTGGAGTCTGGCTACTTACAACTGCTATTTAGACCTTTTTATCCGTCCACCTTTTGGCAACAAAAGGTACCCTGGCTCTTCCTTCCGCTCGCAGGAGTCGGGACGTTAAATACGCCTCTTTTGGGAACGCTGCCTCCGTTCCTGGAGGCTTTTTTACGCTACGCCGCATTAATGTCACAGCCGCTGACGTTTCAGTCGACACCTCATCAAGGCTGCGGCGAGGGAAAGAAAAAAGAATGAAAACAAAGAAAAAAAAAAGTCCGAAAGCCTGGTCGCGTATCGTATTCCCGTGTTGTAGTTGTGTCGACCTCGGATGGTTCCGCTCATGATGGATGAGTTTGGCTGCGTGTGTGAGTGGTGCTTGTTTTCCTGGAGCCTCGCTACGTCTTTGGCCCCCGATAACGTCACTCGAGGAACGCCGCTTTCCCTTTTTCCCTTTCCATCAATGGCGGCGTGAAGCTTTGCTCTTTGCAGCCAGGGGTCGCTCCGTCACGTTACTTCCCTCCGAGTTGTGTGTACGAAACAAACATTTGATGAGTCGCAGCGGATGAAAGCGACGAGGAACGATGAACGATGAACGCTCGCGGTTCCTGGAATGATGACAGCTTAAATACGGTGTGTACACTTCAAGGTGGGCACGTGGTGTCAACACAGCCATGATGAAAAGCTACAAGGTGTGTGTGTGTGTGTGTGTTCTGACTTAGTGGGGACATCGCTCTGTTTACACAGTCACCTTTAGGGGACTTCTGACGGTATGGGGACCAAAAAAAAACAGGTCCCCTCGAGGGAAAACCTTTTTAAATGATAGTCAGATCCATTCTGAAGATGCCTAAGTGATGAGTAAGGAGTTTGTATTTTACTTATGTGGTTTAAGGTAAGATAAGATAATCCTTTACACAGTCACCTATAGGGGACTTCTGACGGTATGGGGACCCAAAAATCGGGTGCCCTCGAGGGAAACCTTTTTAAATGATAGTCAGATCCATTCTGAAGATGCCTAAGTGATGAGTAATGAGTTTGTATTTTACTTCTGTGGTTTAAGGTAAGATAAGATAATCCTTTACACAGTCACCTATAGGGGACTTCTGACGGTATGGGGACCCAAAAATCAAGTGCCCTAAAGGGAAACCTTTTTAAATGATAGTCAGATCCATTCTGACGATCATACTTGCCAACCTTGAGACCTCCGATTTTGGGAGGTGGGGGGCGGGGGTTGGGGGGGTCTGGGGTATGGTTAAGAGGGGAGGAGTATATTAACAGCTAGACTCACCAAGTCAAGTATTTCATATATATATATATATATATATATATATATATATATATATATATATATATATATATATATATATATATAAACAAAATACTTGAATTTTAGTGTTCATTTATTTACACATTTACACACACATAACACTCATCTACTCATTATTGAGTTAAGGGTTGAATTGTCCATCCTTGTTTTTCTAACCATATCCATGTCCAGTAGATGGCAGTATTGTCTTATTTAAGATTTTCACAACATTGCTGTTTACGGCAGACGAACTGCTTTACGGTAGACGAAAACGGACTGCTGTTGTTGTGTGTTGTTACTGCTCTGGGAGGACGTTAATGAAACTGCCTAACAAAAAACCCAAATAAGAAACCAAGAACTACAGTTATATCGTCATTGGGCAGACATGCTGTGAGAAAGCGGACGTGAAAACAGGCTGTCGACACGTCACTCAGGTCGGCATGGAGCTGGAGGGGGCGTGGCCTCCAGCTCCGCCTGAATTTCGGGAGAAAATTTGTCCCGGGAGCTTTTCGGGAGAGGCACTGAATTTCGGGAGTCTCCCGGAAAATCCGGAAGGTTTGGCAAATATGCTGACGATGCCCAAGTGATGAATAATGCGTTTGTATTTTACTTCTGTGGTTTTAGGTAAGATAAGATAATCCTTTACACTGTCCCCCTCAGGAGACTTCTGACGGTATGGGGACAAAAAAAAAAACAGGTACCCTAGAAGGAAACCTTTTTAAATGATAGTCAGATGCATTCTGAAGATGCCTCAGTGATGAGTAATGAGTTTGTATTTTACGTACGTGGTTTAAGGTAAGATAAGATAATCCTTTCACCTTTAGGGGACTCTTGACAGTTATATTAAGGTGGGGGTGTCTGAGACCCCTGATTTAGGACCAAAACCCTTAAAACAAGTAAAACACTAACATAAAATCTGCTTAGTGAGAAGAATGATCTCATCAGACAGAAAATAAGCAAATAACTCCATTATTTGAGATATTTCATTTTGCCTAGGTCTCAATTTTTGCAGTGTGGCTACCAAAAGTGTCTTATTGCAGTGAAACTTGCCAAGGGACATGTAACCAAATATTAACATCGCTGTATGTATACTTTTGACACAGCAGATTTGCTCATATTTTCAGTAGACCCATAATAAATTCGTAAAAGAACCAAACTTCATGAATGTTTTTTTGTGACCAACAAGTAAAGTTAAAGTACCAATGATTGTCACACACACACTAGGTGTGGTGAAATTTGTCCTCTGCATTTGACCCATCCCCTTAATAAAACCTTGGGATGTTAGGGGAGCAGTGAGCAGCAGCGGTGCCTCGCCCGGGAATAATTTATGGTGATTTAACCCCCAATTCCAACCCTTGATGCTGAGTGCCAAGCAGGGAGGTAACGGGTCCCATTTTTAATAGTCTTTGGCATTACTGGGCCGGGTTTGAACTCACAACCTACCGATCTCAGGGCGGACACTCTAACCCAGGGGTGTCAAACTCATTTTAGGTGGGGGGCCACATTGAGAAAGATCTACTCCTAAGTGGGCCGGACTGGTAAATTCACGGCACGATAACTTAAAAATAATGACAACTTCAGGTTGTTTTTTTGTTTTAAAAATAGAACAAGCACATTCTGAAAATGTCCAAATCATAATGTTGTCTGGTTCAAACATCGATGACATCTATTAAACAAGACAAGAAGCAAGGAAATAAACAGAGACAGAATTCAATTTTTGCTCAATTTGAGGAGAGACATGGTGACTGTACTATCTGTACAGTTGTCCACCAAACTCTGGCGAAAGATTGTAGGCCACCTCTTTTTATTTGGACTTTCCCTGTTTACTTAACAACAACTGTTTATAATGGAATGGGGGGTATGTAAACAGCCATTGTTTTCGGTCACATTAACACAAAAGGAAAAAAAAGCCTCAGGCTTGGGCTGGTCCTGGATTCAGCTTGGGCAGGTCTTTGATCACAATAAATAAACCCCCTCCCGTCTCCTCCCATCATACACAATGAAATTTTCCAAGCCTTTGGCTTGGTGCAACAAAGACAGCCTCTTATCTGTTCTTTGGGAACTCAGAAAAACTGAATTTTTTTGATAATTTACATACAATTTTTCGGACAAATGTTTTTTTTTTTGTTTTTTTTTTTTACACTTACATATGTCAGTTAGTTGTTGACGAACCCCAAGATGCAGAGATGGAGGGAGGCATTTTGCAGGAAAACATGATTTAATTAAACACTAAGCCAAAAACAAACAAAGGGTTCAAACAAAAAGCGCGTACGTGGGCGGATGACAAACAAAAGGCCAAGCGTGGAAGCTAACAGGTATCTAGCAGGAAACAAAAGTCGTACTTGAAAAATGAAACCACAAACTGGAAGAAGGGAACAAAAAACAGTAAGCTACAAACATCAACCGAATATAGCTTACCGCCACGCTGCAAAGACACAAGGTACGACACGACAGGAGCGATAACACATCACAAGAGCGACAAGAAGTCTCATCGACAAATCAATAATTCAGCACTGACTGGAGGAACAAAGCAGGTAAAATAGGAGCGGGCTGATTGATACCAGGTGTGGCTAGGTGCCAATCAGCCACAGCTGAGGGGAAACAAACAGGAAGCTGAACCAAAATAAGAGTGCTGACAGGAACTAAGGACAGGAAATACTAAACACACAGAGGAGAAACTAAAACACAAAAAACTGTCGGTGGGAAGCCTGACAACATCCATCCATCCATCCATTTTCTACCGCTTATTCCCTTTCGGGGTCGCGGGGGGCACTGGCGCCTATCTCAGCTACAATCGGGCGGAAGGTGGGGTACACCCTGGACAAGTCGCCACCTCATCGCAGGGCCAACACAGATAGACAGACAACATTCACACTCACATTCAAACACTAGGGCCAATTTAGTGTTGCCAATCAACCTATCCCCAGGTGCATGTCTTTGGAAGTGGGAGGAAGCCGGAGTACCCGGAGGGAACCCACGCATTCACGGGGAGAACATGCAAACTCCACACAGAAAGATCCCGAGCCTGGATCTGAACCCAGGACTGCAGGACCTTCGTATTGTGAGGCAGACGCACTAACCCCTCTGCCACCCTAACCCTAACCCCTGACAACATGTTGTGGTTAATAGTATTCCATCTTTATTTGTCGTTATTTATATTTTCTGAATAAATGATGTGATAATGTTCATCAGTCACTGGTGTTAATTTTCAACCAAATAAAAAATTACTTCAAAATCAAACTACAGTATGTTATTTATGTAGTTTGATCATTTTCCTCGACTGATGTACTAACATCATGTGGTTTATTTTGTACATATGTAGCATCACCTACAAAGATACAAAGAATTGCTATTGTGACATCCAGTGGACACATTTAAAACAGCAGTTTTTTTTCATTTAAACATTTCAGGTTAATTGTCATACTAAGCAAACTTTGGGGGCCAGATAAAACCTGTTCGCGGGCCTGATCCGGCCCTCGGGCCGTACGTTTGACGCCCCTTGCCACTAGGCCACTGAGTAGGTATGTGCTCCAATCACTCTATCACAATAAAAAAAAATGTTGCAGAAATGATTGGAGACTCAACACAGCCATGACGTTATGTTCTTCACAAGTGTATGTCAACTTTTGATGGCGACTGTATGTATGATGTCAGAGGAGCTTTAAAGGCCTACTGAAATGAGATTTTCTTATTTAAACGGGGATAGCAGGTCCATTCTATGTGTCATACTTGATCATTTCGCGATATTGCCATATTTTTGCTGAAAGGATTTAGTAGAGAACATCCACGATAAAGTTCGCAACTTTTGGTCGCTAATAAAAAAGCCTTGCCTGTACCGGAAGTAGCAGACGATGACATCACAGGTGTGAGGGCTCCTCACGTCCTCACATTGTTTATAATGGGAGCCTCCAGCAGCAAGAGCTATTCGGACCGAGAAAACAACAATTTCCCCATTAATTTGAGCGAGGATGAAAGATTCGTGGATGATGCTATTGATAGCAAAGGAATAGAAAAAAAAAAAAAATAAATAAATTGTCATGGTCCACGTCTTGGACCATGACATGTTCTGTTTTAATTCTGTTTTTTTATCACAGCCTGTTTTGTAATTTACGTCTTTAGTTCCCGGTGGCACTTCCTGGTTTGTTTTGGTTGCCTAGTTACGCATTTAGTGTCACCTTTTTCTGGTTTTTGATTACGCGCACCTGCCCCTGATGATTTCTGCCCCTATATATGCCTGTCTTTGTTTGCCTTTCGTTCTCGGACTGTAGTTTGCTAAACGCAACAAGTGACATCGCTCTTCCCGCCTTGTGGTAACTATCTTTTTTCACCCTATTAACTTCCATGCTATTTTGTTTGTTTACTTGTCCCTAGTTTACATACTAGCGCTTTCAGTTCATTCTAGCCTCCACGCTAGTTCTGTTTGTTTTTTCTTTAGTGCCTATGTGCCAGTATTTCTGTTATTAGTTAGTTTTTGTAGTTAGGAATAAATCATCATTCCTACCTTACCGCTGTGTTCCATCTCTGCTGCACCACGAGAACGCAAACACGCGCCACGATGCCACCCAGATGTCACATAAATAAAGTTAAAAAAAAAAAGCGATTGCATTGGGACGGATTCAGATGTTTTTAGACACATTTACTAGGATAATTCTGGGAAATCCCATATCTTTCTATTGTGTTGCTAGTGGTTTAGTGAGTTAAATAGGACCTGATAGTCGGAGGGGTGTGTCAACGGGTGTCTTGACGCCAATCTCTGAGGGAAGTCACGGCAGCTGTATGGACGGCGCAAGCTCAGCTGATCTCCGGTATAAGGCGACTTTTTACCACAATTTTCTCACCGAAACCTCCTGGTTGACAAGTGGTCGGGAACCATGTTCGCTTGACCGCTCTGATCCATAGTAAAGCTTCAAGGAAACACCCTGTGTTTGTGTGGCTAAAGGCTAAAGCTTCCCACCTCCATCTTTCTACTTTGACTTCTCCATTATTAATTGAACAAATTGCAAAAGATTCAGCAACACAGATGTCCAAAATACTGTGTAATTGCGCCATGAAAAGAGACAACTAATATGTCCCCTGCAACCCGAGACGTCACACGCACACGTCATCATTCCGTGACGTTTTCAACTGGAAACTTCGCGGGAAATTTAAAATTGGAATTTAGTAAACTAAACCGGCCGTATTGGCATGTGTTGCAATGTTAATATTTCATCATTGATATATAAACTATCAGACTGCGTGGTCGGTAGTAGTGGGTTTCAGTAAACCATTAAATGAAACACAAAATGCCGGAGCGCGTGTTTATTTGTGTCGACAACCACACCATGTGAACGCTTCCCCCCTGTGACATTCGCATTACCCACTGGCAAATATCAAATATTAGTCCTCAAACAAAGACTCCTGTTCCGACCGCAAGAAGCGGAACAGTTCCGCGCCGTGTCGTCACCGCGTGTGGAACGTCGGCATCGACTGGACCTGTGAAAAACCAACAACGGCTTTTATCTTTCCAGATAACGTTGATGGCTGTTTGCTCGACTTCGACAGTGACCTCCTCGCTTCTCCTTCTTTTTTTTTTAACCCCCCTCTCACTCTTCATACCCCCCCGCCCCATCATCAAGGTCGGGGGAAACTCGATACTCCCGGCGTGCTGTGTTTTCACCTGGTCGTCACGGTAACCCCCCTCAAAAACATGGGGGCGGCCCCGTGAATGAAATTCCTGCGTGTCATCAATCACCGTCCAACAAAGCCACGACTGTTGTGCTCTTGGGGCGAAGCGGCGGGGGGGGCGACGTGCCAGCTGAAGCCCGGTGGACCCCCCCCCCCAAAACCTCCTCCCTCCCCCTGGATGTTTACACTGCTCTCCCGACACTGGCTCTGATTCAGTTCAGCAGGAGAAGAGACCACCTTTTTTTTCCTTGCAAGACCTTGGCGCATGTGGAGGAATGTGCGCGTCAACAACACATGACTAGCCGGGCTCTGTGTGGCGCGGCCGTGCAGTACTCATCTCGGCCACAAGAGGTGATGGCGTGTCCACACCCCAAACAAGAGTGTGTTTGGGACTTTAAAGGGGAACATTATCACCAGACCTATTTAAGCGTCAATATATACCTTGATGGTGCAGAAAAAAGACCATATATTCTTTTAACCGATTTCCGAACTCTAAATGGGTGAATTTTGGCGAATTAAACACCTTTCTGTTCATCGCTCTTTTTGCGATGACGTCAGAACGTGACGTCTCCAAGGTAATACAGCCGCCATTTTCATTTTCAACACATTACAGACACCGGCTCTCAGCTCTGTTATTTTCCGTTTTTTTGACAATTTTTTGGAACCTTAGAAGACATCATGCCTCGACGGTGTGTTGTCGGAGGGTGTAACAACACTAACAGGGATGGATTCAAGTTGCACCACTGGCAAGAAATCTGCCGCCAGACCCACATTGAATGTGCCAGAGTGTCTGCACATTTTACCGGCGATGCTAAGGCAGACATGGCACAGAGATGTATGGATAACCTGCAGATGCATTTGCAACGATAAAGTCAATGAAATCACAAAGGTGAGTTTTGTTGATGTTGACTTATGTGCTAATCAGACATATTTGGTCGCAGAGTGACTGCCAGCTAATCGATGCTAACATGCTACGCTAATCAACGCTATCATGCTATTTACCGGCGGCGCTAAAGCAGACATGGCACAGAGATGTATGGATAACCTGCAGATGCATTTGCAACTATATTACGTTTCCTTCCACCCACATTTAATGCAAAAAAACCCACTTCCCAATTGAAGGATTTAAGTTGCTCCAGTGTCACAAGATGCGAAAGTCCTGATCGTTTGGTCCGCACATCTTACCGGCGATGCTAACGCAGCTATTTGGCCATGCTATGGCTATGAATAGCGTCAATAGCTATTCGCTCAATAGCTTCAGTTTATTCTTCAATACTTTCATACTCCAACCATCCGTTTCAATACATGTGTAATTGTTGAATCGCTTAAGCTGCTGAAATACGAGTCTGAATCCGAGCTAATGTCGCTATATCTTTCTGTGGTATTCGCCATTGTCTGTTTACATTGGCAGCACTGTATGACGTCACAGTGGCTTTGAGAGAGTGAAAATAAGGCACTTTAAAGCTTTTTTAGGATTTGTGTTTGAGGATATTGATAGCGACGGACTAGGAAAAAAAAAAAAAAAAATCAAGTAAAAAAAAAACGCGATTGCATTGGGACGGATTCAGATGTTTTTAGACACATTTACTAGGATAATTCTGGGAAATCCCTTATCTTTCTATTGTGTTGCTAGTGTTTTAGTGAGTTTAATATTACCTGATAGTCGGAGGGGTGTCAAGCCGTAACTGTGGGTGTTTGTGCTTCCTCGATGCAAGGATGATGTGGGACGAGTCAGGCATGAATGTAAGTACATTTTTATTTATTACTAAAATACAAAAGGCAAAATAAAAAGGTCCTAGGTGAGTGATCAGACAAAGAGCAGCTCAAAGACTTCTATGGAATTACAACAAAATGAACCCAGATTTCCCTCGCCCGGACGTGGGTCACCGGGGCCCCGCTCTGGAGCCAGGCCCGGAGTTGGGGCACGATGGTGAGCGCCTGGTGGTCGGGCCTGTCCCCATGGGGCCCGGCCGGGCACAGCCCGAAGAGGCAACGTGGGTCATCCCTCCAATGGGCTCACCACTCATAGGAGGGGCCATAGAGGTCGGGTGCATTGTGAGCTGGGCGGCAGCCGAAGGCAGGGCACTTGGCGGTCCGATCCTCGGCTACAGAAGCTAGCTCTTGGGACGTGGAACGTCACCTCACTGGGGGGGAAGGAGCCTGAGCTAGTGCGCGAGGTAGAGAAGTTCCGGCTAAATATAGTCGGACTCACCTCGACGCACAGCAAGGGCTCTGGAACCAGTTCTCTCGAGAGGGACTGGACCCTCTTCCACTCTGGCGTTGCCGGCAGTGAGAGGCGACGGGCTGGGGTGGCAATTCTCGTTGCCCCCCGGCTCAAAGCCTGCACGTTTGAGTTCAACCCAGTGGACGAGAGGGTAGCTTCCCTTCGCCTTCGGGTGGGGGGACGGGTCCTGACTGTTGTTTGTGCTTACGCACCAAACAGCAGTTCAGAATACCCACCCTTTTTGGGTACACTCGAGAGAGTACTGGAAAGTGCTCCTCCGGGTGATTCCCTTGTCCTACTGGGAGACTTCAACGCTCATGTTGGCAACGACAGTGAAACCTGGAGAGGCGTGATTGGGAAGAATGGTCGCCCGGATCTAAACCCGAGTGGTGTTTTGTTATTGGACTTTTGTGCTCGTCACGGATTGTCCATAACAAACACCATGTCCAAACATAAGGGTGTCCATATGTGCACTTGGCACCAGGACACCCTAGGCCGCCGTTCCATGATCGACTTTGTAGTTGTGTCATCGGATTTGCGGCCTTATGTTTTGGACACTCGGGTGAAGAGAGGGGCGGAGCTTTCTACCGATCACCACCTGGTGGTGAGTTGGCTGCGATGGTGGGGGAGGATGCCGGACAGACCTGGCAGGCCCAAGCGCATTGTGAGGGTCTGCCGGGAACGTCTGGCAAAGTCTCCTGTCAGAGAGAGTTTCAATTCACACCTCCGGGAGAACTTTGAACATGTCACGAGGGAGGTGCTGGACATTGAGTCCGAGTGGACCATGTTCCGAACCTCAATTGTCGAGGCGGCTGATTGGAGCTGTGGCCGCAAGGTTGTTGGTGCCTGTCGTGGCGGTAATCCCAGAACCCGTTGGTGGACACCAGCAGTGAGGGATGCCGTCAAGTTGAAGAAGGAGTCCTATCGGGTTCTTTTGGCTCATAGGACTCCGGAGGCAGTGGACGGGTACCGACGGGCCAAGCGGTGTGCAGCTTTAGCGGTCGCGGAGGCAAAAACTCGGACATGGGAAGAGTTCGGGGAAGCCATGGAAAACGACTTCCGGACGGCTTCGAAGCGATTCTGGACCACCATACGGCGCCTCAGGAAGGGGAAGCAGTGCACTATCAACACCGTGTATGGTGCGGATGGCGTTCTGCTGACTTCGACTGCGGATGTTGTGGATCGGTGGAGGGAATACTTCGAAGACCTCCTCAATCCCACCAACACGTCTTTCTTTGAGGAAGCGGTGCCTGGGGAATCTGTAGTGGACTCTCCTATTTCTGGGGCTGAGGTCGCTGAGGTAGTTAAAAAGCTCCTCGGCGGCAAGGCCCCGGGGGTGGATGAGATCCACCTGGAGTTCCTTAAGGCTCTGGATGCTGTGGGGCTGTCTTGGTTGACAAGACTCTGCAGCATCGCGTGGACATCGGGGGCGGTACCTCTGGATTGGCAGACCGGGGTGGTGGTCCCTCTCTTTAAGAAGGGGGACCGGAGGGTGTGTTCCAACTATCGTGGGATCACACTCCTCAGCCTTCCCGGTAAGGTTTATTCAGGTGTACTGGAGAGGAGGCTTCGCCGGATTGTCGAACCTCGGATTCAGGAGGAACAGTGTGGTTTTCGTCCTGGTCGTGGAACTGTGGACCAGCTCTATACTCTCGGCAGGGTTCTTGAGGGTGCATGGGAGTTTGCCCAACCAGTCTACATGTGCTTTGTGGACTTGGAGAAGGCATTCGACCGTGTCCCTCGGGAAGTCCTGTGGGGAGTGCTCAGAGAGTATGGGGTATCGGAATGTCTTATTGTGGCAGTCCGCTCCCTGTATGATCAGTGTCAGAGCTTGGTCCGCATTGCTGGCAGTAAGTCGGACACGTTTCCAGTGAGGGTTGGACTCCGCCAAGGCTGTCCTTTGTCACCGGTTCTGTTCATAACTTTTATGGACAGAATTTCTAGGCGCAGCCAAGGCGTTGAGGGGTTCCGGTTTGGTGGCCACGGGATTAGGTCTCTGCTTTTTGCAGATGATGTAGTCCTGATGGTTTCATCTGGCCGGGATCTTCAGCTCTCACTGGATCGGTTCGCAGCCGAGTGTGAAGCGACCGGAATGAGAATCAGCACCTCCAAGTCCGAGTCCATGGTTCTCGCCCGGAAAAGGGTGGAGTGCCATCTCCGGGTTGGGGAGGAGACCCTGCCCCAAGTGGAGGAGTTCAAGTACCTAGGAGTCTTGTTCACGAGTGGGGGAAGAGTGGATCGTGAGATCGACAGGCGGATCGGTGCGGCGTCTTCAGTAATGCGGACGTTGTATCGATCCGTTGTGGTGAAGAAGGAGCTGAGCCGGAAGGCAAAGCTCTCAATTTACCGGTCGATCTACGTTCCCATCCTCACCTATGGTCATGAGCTTTGGGTCATGACCGAAAGGATAAGATCACGGGTACAAGCGGCCGAAATGAGTTTCCTCCGCCGGGTGGCGGGGCTCTCCCTTAGAGATAGGGTGAGAAGCTCTGCCATCCGGGAGGAGCTCAACGTAAAGCCGCTGCTCCTCCACATCGAGAGGAGCCAGATGAAGTGGTTCGGGCATCTGGTCAGGATGCCACCCGAACGCCTCCCTAGGGATGTGTTTAGGGCACGTCCAGCTGGTAGGAGGCCACGGGGAAGACCCAGGACACGTTGGGAAGACTATGTCTCCCGGCTGGCCTGGGAACGCCTCGGGATCCCCCGGGAAGAGCTAGACGAAGTGGCTGGAGAGAGGGAAGTCTAGGCTTCCCTGCTTAGGCTGCTGCCCCCGCGACCCGACCTCGGATAAGCGGAAGATGATGGATGGATGGATGGATGGAAAATAAAAAGCACGCTCGATGGCGGATAATAATCTATGCTAAAACATTAACAAAAACAGCACAATGGCATGGCTATCTGTAAATAAACAAAAGATGCTAACAAAACCAAAAAAACAACACTTATGCGAAATAATACATGGATCTTACGTGGCGTGGTCCAAAGGTTTAGCAGCGTGGCAAGGCATGGAGGTTTGTGATAGAAATGAAGGCATGAAGCAGAATGCAAAAATCCCAGACTGATGGACAGAAAGAAAATGATTTAAGTAGTGACTGTGATAATTAGGAACAGGTGCGGGACTGAGGGCAGGGGCGTGACTAGGAGGGCAAGGTGAAAATCAATAAGTTGTCATGGTAACAAAAGCAAACCAGGAAGTGAAAAAACGGAACAAGAGTCCAGAAAACAAAACAAAATATGATCAAACATAAAACCAGATTTACAGTTGTGACACATGGGCGTGTTGACGCCAGTGTCTGAGGGGAGTCGACGGCAGCTGTACGGACGGCACAAGCTCAGCTGATCTCCGGTAAGTGGCGACTTTTTACCACAATTTTCTCACCGAAAACTGCTGGTTGACAAGTGTTCGCTTGACCGCTCTGATCCATAGTAAAGTTTCAATTCTGGGAATTTTAAACAAGGAATCCCCGTGTGTTTGTGTGGCTAAAGGCTAAAGCTTCCCAGATCCATCTTTCTACTTTGACTTCTCCATTTTTAATTGAACAAATTGCAAGAGATTCAGCAACACAGATGTCCAAAATACTGTGTAATTATGCGATTAAAGCAGACGACTTTTAGCTGTGTGTGTGCAGTGCTTATACTTCCTATCAGTCCGTGACGTCAGGCGTACACGTCAGCATTCTGCGACGTTTTCAACACGACACTTCACCGGGAAATTTAAAATTGCAATTTAGTAAACTAAAAAGACCGTATTGGCATGTGTTGCAATGTTAATATTTCATCATTGATACATAAACTATCAGACTGCGTGGTCGGTAGTAGTGGGTTTCAGTCGGCCTTTAATATTACCATATTTTAAAGGACCATAGGGCGCACTGCCGATGAGGCAGGTCTATTTTCATGCATACGTCACAAATAGAGATGTCCGATATTGGCTTTTTTGCCAATATCGGACTTAAACAAGTTGAAAAATGTATTCTGGTGTTACCATTGAGTGGTCAATTGTACGGAATACGTATGTACTGAACTGTGCAATCTATTAATAAAAGTTTAAATCAATCAATCAAAACCGATATTGTCCAACTTTTAATTACTGATATCAACCGATACCGATATATACAGTCGTGAAATTAACAAATTGCTATGCCTAATTTTGTTGTGATGCATTAAACAATATAATAAGGTTTTCCAAAATAAATCAACTCAAGTTATGGGGAAAAAAATGCCAACATGGCACTGCCATATTTATTATTGAAGTCACAACGTGCATAATTTTTTTTTAACATGCCTCAAAATAATAGCTTGGTATTTGGGTAATGCTCTCCCTGAGAGAGCATGAGGAGGTTGAGGTGGGCGGGGTTTAGGGTAGGGGGTTATATTGTGTATATTGTAGCATCCCGGAAAAGTTAGTGCTGCAAGGGGTTCTGGGTATTTGTTCTGTTGTGTTTATGTTGTGTTAGGGTGCGGATGTTCTCCTGAAAATGTGTTTGTCATTCTTGTTTGGTGTGGGTTCACAGTGTGGCGTATATTTGTAACCATGTTAAAGTTGTTCATACGGCCACCCTTAGTGTGGCTTCACTCATATATATATATATATATATATATATATATATATATATATATATATATATATATGTGTGTATATATTATGGCTGTTGACCAAGTACTATCTACTTCATATTACATATATATATATATATATACAAAAATTTATATATGTGTATAATATATACATATATAAAATATAAATATTTAAATATATGTATAAAAATTAAGGGCGTATATATATATATATATATATATAGGGCTTCACGGTGGCAGAGGGGTTAGTGCGTCTGCCTCACAATACGAAGGTCCTGCAGTCCTGGCTTCAAATCCAGGCTCGGGTTCTTTCTGTGTGGAGTTTGCATGTTCTCCCCGTGAATGCGTGGGTTCCCTCCGGGTACTCCGGCTTCCTCCCACTTCCAAAGACATGCACCTGGGGATAGGTTGAATGGCAACACGAAATTGGCCCTAGAGTGTGAATGTGAGTGTGAATGTTGTCTGTCTATCTGTGTTGGCCCTGCGATGAGCTGGCGATGTGTCCAGGGTGTACCCCGCCTTCCGCCCGATTGTAGCTGAGATAGGCGCCAGTGCCCCCCGCGACCCCGAAAGGGAATAAGCGGTAGAAAATGGATGGATGGATGATATATATAACATCCAGCCCTGCGAAGAGGTGGCGACTTGTCCAGGTTGTACCCGCCTTCCGCCTGAATGCAGCTGAGATGGGCTCCAGCACCCCTTGCAACCCCAAAAGGGACAAGCGGTATTGAATGGATGGATAGACATCTGCTTACATATGTGTGTATGTACTGTATACAAATATATACAGTATATACGTACATACATACATGTGTATATATATATATATATATATATATATATATATATATATATATATATATATATATATATATATTAATGCGTTAATTACGAGTTAACTCATCAATCTATTAACGCCGACAATTATTTTATCGCACATTTGCGTATGTTGTTTACATGCTTTTATTTTGTTAACGCCTTTTCTTAACAAGACGGCGTCGCCCAGATTGGCTTCGGCGTCGAGGGGCTCTTGGTAAAGATGGAACATTTGGCAAAAATACCGGACAATTCTTCAAATTTCATGGCTGGCTTACAGCGTGGTCACTCCGGGATCACTTACGACCGCCAGACAATTCTGGATGTGGATAGATCGGGCCGTTTTGGACTGAATGACGCGTGCTTGCTAGACCGGCTAGCTAGCATGGGAATACTTTGCCGGCTACATCCAGCAGCCTGTGAAGCAGCGGAGTATATGTGTTGTCTGTCTATTTATGAATAATGCAAACGAGGAGTGTTGGCTGAGTTCTTAACGTTTGCTTTCAGAGCGTGCATATCACAACATACAAGATACCGTCATGGCGACACAACCTATACCGGGCTACCGCGCATGCTCGTCACTCCTGTTGCATGCTGGGTAGGGTAGTTCTTTATTTCCCTGGCTCATAACATCACAATATAGTACCATGTATATGCGTTCAGTTTATCAAAGCACCAAGCAAACAATCGGAAAATTCCCATCAAATCAATTCCTAGATATGGTCGTAATTATTTTAAGTGCACTACGCAGAATAAACACAAAATTATTAATATTGCTAGTAAGGATAATTTGATAAAAAATTCCCTAAAACAGCCCACTACCTATAATATAGGTTTTTTTAAACATAAGATCCCTGATAAAAAAAATGTTTCTGCTGTTACCTCAGAAATTGCCTGTTCAGATGTTATGATTGTGGCTCAGAGATTTGTATGTAGATTATATTTATTTTCCATAACAAACAGGATAACTTAAATACCCTGGCAGTGGCAATAAGCTTAAATGTTTGTATTTACATTTTTTGAGTTGATTTTCATAAAATATGCTATTTAACTGTTACTGTTTAACAAGGACTGATTAATCGGAGAAATAGTGCGATTAACTTCGATTAAAAATTTTAATCGTTGCCCAGCCCTAATGTGTATATATATATATATATATACATATATATATTTATATATATATATATATTTATTTATATATATACATATATATATATATGTATATATATAAATATATATATATATAAATATATATATGTATATATATATATATATATATATATATATGTATATATATATATATATATATATATATATATATATATATATATATATATATATATATATATACACTGTATATATATATATATCCATTTTCTACCGCTTGTCCCTTTTGGGGTCGCTGCATTTGGGCGGTAGGCCGGTATACCCTGGACAAGTCACCACCTCATCGCAGTATATATATATATTTATACTTTATATATTTATTATATTTCAATGTCATATTTAAATTGTAAGTCGTACAAGTATGTCTAGATTTGACCTAAAACATTATTTAAGGATTGAGACAGTTTGACCCAGGAACAGAATATTTCTATTTTCTGCGGGAAAAAAATGGTATTGCCAAACACTAAAAGGTGTTTCTAACATTTCAGTTCGTTTATGTAACGATGTGAGAGGCTGCTGATTATTTCGCTTTGAATAGTTGAGTTATCTTCAGTCGCCGTGCTGGCATCTCTCCTCCAATATGGAGGAGAGATGCATCTCTCCTCCAGCCTCTGTTGTCCAGGCCTGCTAGTAAATCTCCACCGCCGATACGACTCCGTATGGCCGCATCAGCATTTTATAGCGCCGTGTTCCAGGCTAAAGGGCTCACTGCTGCTGAAAGATAACTGTGTGTGAGGTGTGTGTGTGTGTGTGTGTGTGTGTGTGTGTGTGTGTGTGTGTGTGTGTGTGTGTGTGTGTGTGTGCGTATGAGAAGTCTGCAGCTATTTGTTTGAAGTTTCTTTTTGGTCCGTCCTCCTGCAATATTTCATTAGGTACACCTGCAAAATTGAACAAGATGATTTCAATTGATCAATATTTTTTATTGTTTTTAAGATGTTTTTTTCTAAAATTTGAAGGAGGAACAGTACATATAGTATTTATGGACAATCAACTGCAATATTTTCATGTAATTTACGTTTTTTTTTTTTGTTTTTTTTTACAATATTTTATATGATTAAATTGTACTTTTAAATGGGTTTTATACATACATATATTACTAAACCCTTGAAAATAGTAACAGTTACATTATTTTGACTATCACAAATATAATTCCAATAGAACATCCAACAGTTAATTTTACTATTTTATAATAATTCAAGCATCATTATATTTTAGTAATGATGTCAGTTTATTTTGAACATACATACAATTGACTAATAAATACATTGAAGAATAAATTGGTCTTTGGTTAAGAAGAAGTGCAGCTATATGCGGTATTTGAAAAATGAAGTGTTATTATTTGTAGGCTTTTGCGGGCCACATTAAATGTTGTAGCGGGCCATTTCGTTTAAATGTCGTTTAAATGTGGGCCTCAATAAATGAGGTGCCCTGCCACCTCAACAAATGAGGTGGCGGGGCACACTAAATGATGTAGTGGCCCACTTTAAATAATGTGGCAGGCCACATTAAGGGCCACTTAATGACATAGTGGGCCAATTTAAATGACGTGGGTAGGTCACATAAAATAACGGTCCAGGCCAAATTAAGGCTCATGTTAAATGATGTAGCGGGCCAGTTTAAATGTTGTGGGCAAGCCAATATAAGGATGTGGGCAGGGTACTATAATGACGTGGGCAGGCCACATCAAGGGTAATGTTAAATGATTGTGGCTGGCCACGATTAATGACGAGGCAAGCCACAATAAATGATGTGGCGGTCCACGGTAAATGATGTGGCAGGCGACATTAAATGATGTGGCAGACAGGAGGCGAACCACAATAAATGAAGTGGCGGGCAACGTTAAATGACGTGGTAGTCCACCTTAAATGATGTGGTGGTCAATGTTAAATGATCTGGCGGTCCCATTTAAATTATGTGGCGAGCCACAATAAATGATGTGACAGTCAACGTTAAATGACATGATGGAACACTTTAAATGATGTGGCGGTCAACGTTAAATGATCTGGCAGGCTATTTTTAAATTATGTGGTGAGCCACAATAAATGTTGTGGCAGTCAACGTTCAATGACATGGTGGGACACTTTAAATGATGTGGTGGTCAAGGTTAAATGATCTGGCAGGCCATATTTAAATTATGTGGTGAGCCACTATAAATGAAGTGGCAGTCAACGTTAAATGATGTGGTAGTCCACCTTAAATGATGTGGTGGTCAACGTTAAATGATCTGGCAGGCCATATTTAAATTATGTGGTATGCCACTATAAATGAAGTGGCAGTCAATGTTAAATGATGTGGTAGTCCACCTTAAATGATGTGGTGGTCAACGTTAAATGATCTGGCGGTCCCATTTAAATTATGTGGCGAGCCACGATAAATGTTGTGGCGGTCAACGTTAAATGATGTGGTGGGCCACTTTAAATGATGTAGCGGTCAACGTTAAATGATCTGGCCGGCCAATTTAAATTACAGTATGTGGTGAGCCACAATAAATGATGTGACGGTCAACGTTAAATGACGTGGTGGGCCACCTTAAATGATGTGGCGGTCAACTATAAGTAATCTGGAGGGCAAGATTTAAATGAAGTGGCGGTCTACGGTAAAGGACATGCTGCTCCACATTAAATAATATGGCGGGTCACATAAATGATGTGGCGGGCAACATTAAATGATATGGCTGGCCAATTTAGAGGATATGGCGGGACACTTTAAAAATGATATGGTGGTCCACTTTAAATGACATGGTGGGCCACTTTAAATGACATGGCGGGCCACCTTAAATGATTCGGCAGGCCTTGAGTTTGACACTTGTGTTGTATGTTCCCTACTCTCCCTTTAAAGTCCTGTCAGCAAGCGGTGAAAAAGGCATTTCTTTGAATATTTGAAGTGCAGTCAGCATGCAGTAAATGTAGATGTCACACAGTCTAAAGTACGTGTGTACACTTCAAGCTCTGTAAAACAGCCGCAACGTTTTAGCAGCCCTGCTATCCAAACAGAAGGGCGGCCGTGTTCCGCACGATGCCACTGTGCCCACTTTGAGGGCCCGGAAAGTGGCAGACGAGAAGCTAATTCATTATTCAGACATTACCTTGAACGTGTGGCAGTGAAATACATCGCCTGCCATTAATCATTCATGGCCGCCATCTGGGCTGTAAAATGCGGCCGTGGAGCTTTTTTTTCTTCTTCACCTCGCTGCAGACAACAAAGTCAGGGTGAATCTTTTTAGCCTTTTCGTCCTCGGAATCTTTTCCGATCGATCGACTTGCAGCCCCTCTATTGATCAGTCACCCATGTTCATACTTGCCAACCCTCCCGGATTTTCCGGGAAACACCCAAAATTCAGCGCCTCTCCCGAAAATCTCCCGAAATTCAGCGGAGCTGGAGGCCACGCCCCCTCCAGCTCCAGCTCCATGCGGACCTGAGTGGGGACAGCCTGTTTTCACGTCCGCTTTCCAACTATATAAACAGCTTGCCTGCCCAATCACGTTACAACATATACGGATTTTAATAAAAAACTGCACACACAAGGAGACAAAGCAGAAGAACGAGGAAGTTACAGCCATGGCGACGCCGTCTGTAATAGAGTGATTCTATGTTGTCTGTCGCCATCTCCTGGTGAATGTTGGCTATAGCGTTATGGGGTTGCTTTTTGATTGGCCAACAATTTACGTAGTGTTGCGCACCTGACGGCAAGTGACTCTCGCCAGTACGCAAATGGCAGAACAAAGGTTACTCAAATAGTGAAAGGTAAGTGTTTTTTTTTTTTTTAGTAACCAGCAAGCCCAGTACAGTTAGTAGAACAACTGTGTTTTTATTACTGTGTATTTGATAGGTGCCGTCTGAAATTCAACTATTTATTTTATTTATTTATATAATAAAATATATATATAGCTAGAATTCACTGAAAGTCAAGTATATATATATATATATATATATATATATATATATATATATATATATATATATATATATATAGATGAAATATATATGAAATACTCGAGTTGGTGAATTGTAGATGTAAATATACTCCTCCCCTCTTAACCACACCCCCCGACCACGCCCCCCACCTCCCGAAATCGAGGTCTCAAGGTTGGCAAGTATGCCCATGTTTGCTCAGCCGAGAGGAGCCTTCACATTCCAATCCAAAGTTACCAGCTCAAATGGTTCCGTGACGGAGCTCTTAACTCAAAACATTTGCATCTCAAATCCACATCTGCCATTGAAATGAATTTGTCACGTCCTTGTTTCTGCTTTGTGGTTACTAAGTTAAAGTACCACTGGTTGTCACACACAAGCTAAGTGTGGTGAAATTACTCTCTGCATTAGACCCCCTGGGAGGTGAGGGGAGCAGTGAGCAGCAGCGATGGCCGTGCCCAGGGATCATTTTTTGGTGATTTAACCCCCAATTCCAACCCTTGATGCTGAGTGCCAAGCAGGGAGGTAACGGATCCCATTTTTATAGTCTTTGCTATGACTCGGCTGGGGTTTGAACTCACAACCTACCAAACTCAGGGCGGACACTCTAACCCAACCTTTTTGAAACCCAAGAGCTACTTCTTGGGTACTGATTAATGCAAA
The DNA here is from genome assembly GCF_033978795.1 of Nerophis ophidion. Classification (NCBI taxonomy): domain Eukaryota; kingdom Metazoa; phylum Chordata; class Actinopteri; order Syngnathiformes; family Syngnathidae; genus Nerophis; species Nerophis ophidion. The sequence continues at coordinate 56,786,759 of NC_084619.1, read as the reverse complement.
GGGCTACCAGTTTGATACACACTTAAATAAATTGCCAGAAATAGCCAATTTGCTCAATTTATTTTTAATAAATGAATTTATATATATATATATATATATATATATATATATATATATATATATATAAAATGGGTATTTCTGTCCGTCATTCCGTCGTACATTTTTTTTCCCTTTACGGAAGGTTTTTTGTAGTGAATAAATGATGAAAAAAACACTTAATTGAACGGTTTAAAAGAGGAGAAAACGGGAAAAAAATTAAAATTTAATTTTGAAACATAGTTTATCTTCAATTTCGACTCTTTAAAATTCAAGATTCAACCGAAAAAAAGAAGAGAAAAACTAGCTAAGTTGAATCTTTTTTAAAAAAATTGTAAAAATAATTCATTGAACATCATTAGTAATTTTTCCTGATTAAGATACATTTTTAGAATAAATAACAAAGTGCACCAAGCTATATTTCTAACAAAGACAAATCATTATTTCCTCTAGATTTTCCAGAACAAATTTTTTAAAAGAAATTCAAAAGACTTTGAAATAAGATTTAAATTTAATTCTAAAGATTTTCTAGATATGCCAGAATAATTTTTTAGAATTTTAATCCTAATAAGTTTGAAGAAATATTTCACAAATATTCTTTGTCGAAAAAAACAGAAGCTAACATGAATAATTAAACTAAAATGTATTTATTATTCGCTACAATAAAAAAAATAAATGTACTTGAACATTGATTTAAATTGTCAGGAAAAAAGAGGAAGGAATTTAAAAGGTAAAAAGGTATATGTGTTTAAAAATCCTAAAATCATTTTTAAGGTTGTATTTTTTCTCTAAAATTCTCTTTCTGAAAGTTATAAGAAGCAAAGTAAAAAAATAAATGAAAATATTTAAACAAGTGAAGACCAAGTTTTCTTGGATTTTCAAATTCTATTTGAGTTTTGTCTCTCCTAGGATTAAAAATGTCGAGCAAAGCTAAACCAGCTTGCTAGTAAATAAATACAATTTAAAAATAGAGACAGCTCACTGGTAAGTGCTGCTCTTTGAGCTATTTTTAGAACAGGCCAGGGGGCTACTCATCTGGTCCGCGGGCACCACGTTGGTGACCCCTGCTCTAACCACTGTTTGGTTGTTCCCTGTGTGTGGTATTTTAGTTCCTGTCCTGTGCCTTTATCTTGTATTTTCCACGTCCCTGTGCTGAGCCCAGGCTTCCACACAAGGGACACACCTGTACCTGGTTGCCAATCAGGCTCCCATTACAGTCACTGCTTGTCATACACCTGTTGTTTCCTGTTCGGAGTCAAGTGTCCACTCAGCTCAAAAGAAGTTCTGCGTCTTGTGCACTTACGTGTGCACTCGCCTTCTTTTGTTTTCCTCCGCCCCTTTTGTGAGTGATTTTTCTGGTCATTTCTCCTCTCCATGCGAGTGCCCCTTTTGTTTGTATTAAATAGTTTTCTTTGACTCTACTTGGGGGTCACGCCGCAAAGCTGCGTTCCAGCCTTTTGCCAAAATTGGAATCATTTTAAAAAAAAGTACAATTTTACCACTTAGCGTGCCTTTTAGAAAGAAAAACTATTTTTTAAATAGGAAATATTGGGAAATAAAAATGAGTACAAACAACTAAAGTCATTTTATTAAGCAATATAAAAATATTATATTTTCCTTGGAGAGTGGACTTCTATGAAACCTCCTTCCAGCTGCTTCTCTGTCAAACATGCCATCAGCTTCTTCTTCATATTTTCATGGATAAATGTCCGCTCTTATTATTTTAACGTTCTTGGCAGGCGTTATCGACTCATTTTTCTTCAGTATGATGGAGGAACTCCCAATTGCTCCAACACATTCGGTCATGTTTTGAATTGGGCTGTCATGGTCATGAACCCACTAGCTGCGTAAGCTAGCTCCC
>NC_084619.1:56739862-56779862 GCF_033978795.1 Nerophis ophidion | reverse complement strand
GTAGTTGTAGTAGTAAGTGTAGTATTAGTCAGGTATGTACTGTAGGTAGTAGTAGTTGTAGTAGTTGTCAGGTACACACTGTAGGTTGTAGTAGTTGTACTAGTAAGTGTAGTAGTTTTCAGGTACGCACTGTAGGTAGTAGTAGTTGTACTTGTAAGTGTAGTAGTAGTCAGGTACGTACTGTAGGTGGTAGTAGTTGTCAGGTAAGCACTGTGGGTAGTAGTAGTTGTACTAGTAAGTGTAGTAGTTGTCAGGTACGTACTGTAGGTAGTAGTAGTTGTAGTAGTTGCCAGGTACGTATTGTAGGTTTTAGTAGTTGTCAGGTACGTACTGTAGGTAGAAGTAGTTGTAGTAGTTGTCAGGTACGTACTGTAGGTAGTAGTAGTTGTAGTAGTTGCCAGGTACGTATTGTAGGTTTTAGTAGTTGTCAGGTACGTACTGTAGGTAGAAGTAGTTGTAGTAGTTGTCAGGTACGCACTGTAGGTAGAGGGTAGCTGGGGCTGTATATTGTAGCATCCCGGAGGAATTAGTGCTGCGAGGGTGTCTGGGTATTTGTTCAGTTGTGTTTATGTTGTGTTACGGTGGGGATGTTTTCCCGTAATGTGTTTGTCATTCTTGTTTGGTGTGGGTTCACAGTGTGGCGCATATTTGTAACAGTGTTAAAGTTGTTTATACGGCCACCCTCGGTGTTGACCAAGAATGCATTGCATTCACTTGTGTGTGGGAAAAGCCATAGATTTTATGTGACTGGGCCTGCAAGTGCCTTTAAGGTTAATTCGCGTTCTGTACTCCTCTCTACCGTCGTGTACAAAAAAACGATACCGATAATTTTGAAACCGATACCGATAATTTCCGATATTACATTTTAAAGCATTTATCGTCCGATAATATCAGCAATCCGATATTATCGGACATCCCTAGAAAAAACTTATACATTTAATAAGAAAATATAGTGTATGTTATTACTTCCAGGCTTTTGAGGGCCATATGGAATGACCTGGCGAGCTAGATCTGGCCCTCGGGTCTTGAGTTAGACCACTCTGCAGTTCATAAAACGGAAAGTTAACTGGAAGATTTACATGACTTATTTCCGACAAACGCATTTCACAGACGAGCTACGGTGAAATATTCCGTCTGAATGCAGGAACAAACCAGGCTAAATCCTGCACCAAAAAAGCGGCTCCAACGGTACTATAAAAAGCGAAATAACGTAGTAGCGAGCCACGCACATTGGACGGTAATATTAACGGAAATTGCGGCACTAGTCGTTTCCGAAGACGTCTGCGCTGCGCGGTCCCTCGTGGAAAGGAACTAATTTTGGTAACCTGAGTGTTGAAAATGGACTTTTTGAGCCCTTTAGTGAGGAAGCAAAGCGGAGCGGCCGTCCTGTGAGCAACAACGTCTTTGATGGAAGTCTTTCATTTCTTCTCGCTCCCCGCAGAGAGCAGCTAAAAGCAGCGGCATCTGTGCAGCACTTGCTTGCTGGATTGGAGCGAGCATCTTTGCTTCTTATTTGACTGGGGACCTTTTCAGTGCCTGGGAGGGATGTTTTTTTTTATTTCATTTTTTTTTGCTGTTTGTTTGGAACGTCTGTCTTTCTTTGTGTTTGCGTCTCCTCCTCGGCTCCGTCGGCAGGTGTGTGAGCGAAACATTAGCCAACATTACCTGTGATGTACGAGGCCCTTTACGTCGTTTGTGTTGCGAAAAGACTATTTTTGTATTCCTCAATTTTATTTACTGCACTTTAATTTCCTCACTTGATTGATTTTTGCCCCCATTCCTCCAATGGTCATCACTTTTTTACGGTCATTAGGTCAAGACACGATTTTATTTACCGTATTTCCGGACTATAAAGCGCACCGTTATATAAGCCGCGCCCATTAAATTTTAGAAGAACATTTTTTTTTCCCATATACAAACCCCGTTTCCATGAGTAGGGAAATTGTGTTAGATGTAAATATAAACGGAATACAATGATTTGCAAAGCCTTTTCAACCCATATTCAATTGAATGCACTACAAAGACAAGATATTTGATGTTCAAACTCACAAACTTTATTTTTTTTTGTAAATAATAATTAACTTAGAATTTCATGGCTGGAACCAAGCCAAAGTAGTTGGGAAAGGGCATGTTCACCACTGTGTTACATCACCTTTTATTTAAACAACACTCAATAAACGTTTGGGGAACTGAGGAAACTAATTGTTGAAGCTTTGAAAGTGGAATTCTTTCCCATTCTTGTTTTATGTAGAGCTTCAGTCGTTCAACAGTCCCGGGTCTCCGCTGTCGAATTTTACGCTTCATAATGCGCCGCACATTTTCCATGGGAGACATGTCTGGACTGCAGGCGGGCCAGGAAAGTACCCGCACTCTTTTTTTACGGATCCACGCTGTTGTAACACGTGCTGAATGTGGCTTGGCATTGTCTTGCTGAAATAAGCAGGGGCGTCCATGAAAAAGACGGTGCGTAGATGGCAGCATATGTTGTTCCAAAACCTGTATGTACCTTTCAGCATTAATAGTGCCTTCACAGATGTGTAAGTTACCCATGCCTTGGGCACTAATGCACCCCCATACCATCACAGATGCTGGCTTTTTAACTTTGCGTTGATAACAGTCTGGATGGTTCACTTCTCCTTTGGTCCGGATGACACAATGTAGAATATCTCCAAAAACTATTTGAAATGTGGACTCGTCAGACCACAGAACACTTTTCCACTTTGCATCAGTCCATCTTAGACGATCTCCGGCCCAGAGAAGCCGGCGGTGTTTCTGGATGTTGTTGATAAATGGCTTTCGCTTTGCATAGTAGAGCTTTAACTTGCACTTACAGATGTAGCGACCAACTGTATTTAGTGACAGTGGTTTTCTGAAGTGTTCCTTAGCCCATGTGGTGATATCCTTTAGAGATTGATGTCGGTTTTTGATACAGTGCCGTCTAAGGGATCGAAGGTCACGGTCATTCAATGTTGGTTTCAACAACATCCATGCCGCTTACTTGGAGTGATTTCTCCAGATTCTCTGAACCTTTTGATGATATTATGGACCGTAGATGTTGAAATCCCTCAATTTCTTGCAATTGCACTTTGAGAAACTTAAACTGTTTAACTATTTGCTCACACAGTTGTGGACAAAGGGGTGTACCTCGCCCCATCCTTTTTTGTGAAAGACTGAGCATTTTTTGGGAAGTTGTTTTTATACCCAATCATGGCACCCACCTGTTCCCAATTAGCCTGCACACCTGTGGGATGTTCCAAATAAGTGTTTGATGCGCAATCCTCAACTTTATCAGTATTTATTGGCACCTTTCCCAACTTCTTTGTCACGTGTTTCTGGCTTCAAATTCTAAAGTTAATGATTATTTGCACAAAAAAAATAAAGTTTATAAGTTTGAACATCAAATAACTTGTCTTTGTAGTGCATTCAACTGAATATGGGTTGAAAATGATTTGCAAATCATTGTATTCTGTTTATATTTACATCTAACACAATTTCCCAACTCATATGGAAATGGGGTTTGTATTACTGGAGTATAGGCCGCAGACACATCCATCCATCCATCTATCTTCTTCCGCTTATCCGAGGTCTGGTCGCGGGGGCAGCAGCCTAAGCAGGGAAGACTTTCCTCTCCCCATCCACTTTGTCCAGCTTTTCCATAGGAATCCCGAGGCGTTCCCAGGCCAGCCAGGAGACACACCGAAACACCTCCCTAGGCAGGCGTTCGGGTGGCATCCTGACCAGATGCCAGAACCACCTAATCTGGCTCCTCTCGATGTGGAGGAGCAGCGGCTTTACTTTGAGCTCCTCCCGGATGGCAGAGCTTTTCACCCTATCTCTTTTGGAGAGCCCCGCCACCGGCGGAGGAAACTCATTCACCGACGTCCCACTGGGTCATCATTGTCACCTACGTCCCACTGGGTGTGAGTTTTCCTTGCCCTTATGTGGGCCTACCGAGGATGTCGTAATGGTTTGTGTTGTGGTTTGTGCAGCCCTTTGAGACACTAATGATTTAGGGCTATATAAATGAACATTGATTGATTGATTGATTGATTTCGGCTCCTTGTACCCCTGATCTTGTCCTTTCGGTCATAACCCAAAGCTCATGACCATAGGTGAAGATGGGAACATAGATTGACCGGTATTTTGAGAGCTTTGCCTTCCGGCTCAGCTCCTTCTTCACCACAACGGATCGATACAGCGTCCGCATTACTAAAGACGCCGCACCAATCCGCCTGTCGATCTCACGATCCACTCTTCCCTCACTTGTGAACAAGACTCTGAGGTCCTTGAACTCCTCCACTTGGGGCAGGGTCTCCTCCCCAACCCAGAGATGGCATTCCACCCTTTTCCGGGCGAGAACCATGGACTCGGACTAGGAGGTGCTGATTCTCATCCCGGTCGCTTCACACTCGGCTGCGAACCCATCCAGTAAGAGCTGAAGATCCTGGCCAGATGAAGCCACCAGGACCACATCATCTGCAAAAAGCAGAGACCTAATCCTGCGGTCACCAAACCGGATCCCCTAAACGCTTTGACTGCGCCTAGAAATTCTGTGTCCTCTGTTTGGGATGTCAGAATATGGTCTGCCTAATCAAAGGAGGTAGGCAGTTTGCGGAGTGGGATGAAGTGATAACAAGTGTGCGTATGACTAACAGAAGTTCAGAAGGTGCGTTTGAAATTTTCGAGCATCTCTCTCTGCAGAACAAAGCAGGCAATAGCGTCAACTTCTATTTTTAGCCAACAAACGGCTAACAACTAGCCGGCCTGCATCTGCTGCTGGTTTGTCCTCGGGAGTGAGGGGTGGGTGCGGGGTTGGACATGTCGCTGTACAGCCCAGCAAGTACATGACCTCAGCCTAAACTTGTCAACACACCATTACATCCCATGCTGACTATTAACGGGGTGCAGCATGGTGTGGGGTAGGGGGCGGGGGAGCCATTGTAGCAGGAAGGTGTTGGCAGACATAAGCTGCAGGAATGCGCTAACTGGGACGTTTGTTGGCCGGCCCGGCTTCCAATGTTTTTGCTGCTACTCCCTCCATTCCAAAGTCGTGATTTAAATTATAATAACATTTTTTTTTTTTTGTGGGGGGCGCCGGACAAGTCTGTACGGCTTATCGCTTGCGTCCGGGTGATTCAGAACTTCACGGGACATTATTGCAGTCGGCAACATAAATACTCCTTTGTTGTTGTTCTGATGTAAACGTTAATTCAGCGAATAACCAGGTAGACAATGTTGATATTGAAGTTGGTGCAACTTATATTGACAAATACCTCAAAATAAACATACACAGGTAGTAGACAAACACTGTAGATTGTCTTTTAAGACAATTTAGTGTAATAGATTATGTTAAACGGCCAATTATTGCTCGTTAGCCAACTTGGTATGTGCTAGTTAGCACCTAGCCAAGTAAACAATGTTGATATTGAAGTAGCTCAATTTTGTTGTCACTTATATCAACAAATACCTCCAAATAAACATAAAAAAGTTACAGACGCATGTTCCTTTTTTTTTAAAAACAATTTTGAATTATAGAATGTGTTAAATAGCCAATTAACTGCTTGTTAGCTATAGCCTGGCGTGTGCTAGTTAGCATCTAGCCAAGTAAACAATGTTGATATTGAAGTTGGCGCAATTTTGCTGTCACTTATATCAACAAATACTTCCAAATAAACATAAAAAAGTTATAGACGCATGTTCCTTTTTTTTTTTAAACTATTTTGAATTATAGAATGTGTTGAATAGCCAATTAACTGGTTGTTAGCTATAGCTTGTTCTGTGCTAGTTAGGACCTAGCCATGTAAACAATGTTGATATTGAAGTTGCCGCAATTTTGTTGTCACTTATATCAACAAATACCTCCAAATAAACATAATAAAGTTCTAGACACATGTTCCTTTTATTCAAAAACAATTTTGAACTACAGAATGTGTTAGATAGCCAATTAACTGCTTGTTAGCTTTAGCTTGGTGTGTGTTAGTTAGCACCTAGCCAAGTAAACAATGTTGATATTGATTTGGCGCAATCTTGTTGTCACTTATATCAACAAATACCTCCAAATAAACATAATAAAGTTCTAGACACATGTTCCTTTTTTTTCAAAACAATTTTGAACTATAGAATGTATTAATAGCCAATTAACTGCTTGTTAGCTATAGCTTGGCGTGTGCTAGTTAGCACCTGGCCTAGTAAACAATGTTGATATTGAAGTTTCCGCAATTTTGTTGTCACTTATATCAACAAATACCTTCAAATAAACATAAAAAAGATATAAACACATGTTCCTTTTTTAAAAAAAACTATTTTGAACTATAGAATGTGTTAAATAGCCAATTAACTGCTTGTTAGCTATAGCCTGGCATGTGCTAGTTAGCACCTAGCCAAGTAAACAATGTTGATATTGAAGTTGCCGCAATTTTGTTGTCACTTATATCAACAAATACCTCCAAATAAACATAAAAAAGTTATACACATTTTCCTTTTTTTTTTAAACAATTTTGAATTATAGAATGTGTTAAATAGCCAATTAACTGCTTGTTAGCTATAGCCTGGCGTGTGCTAGTTAGCATCTAGCCAAATAAACAATGTTGATATTGAAGTTGGCGCAATTTTGTTGTCAATAATATCAACAAATACCTCCAAATAAACATAAAAAAGTTATAGACACATGTTCGTTTTTTTTTAAAACAATTTTGAACTATAGAATGTGTTAAATAGTCAATTAACTGCTTGTTAGCTATAGCTTGGCATGTGCTAGTTAGCACCTAGCCAACCAAACAATGTTGATATTGAAGTTGGCGCACTCTTGTTGTCACTTATATCAACAAATACCTCCAAATAAACATTAAAAAGTTATAGACACATGTTCCTTTAAAAAAAAAAAAAAAAAAAAATTATAGAATGTGTTAAATAGCCAATTAACTGCTTGTTAGCTATAGCTTGGCGTGTGCTAGTTAGCACTTAGCCAAGTAAACAATGTTGATATTGAAGTTGTTGCAATTTTGCTGTCACTTACATCAACAAATACCTCCAAATACACATGAAAAAGTTATAGACACATGTTCCTTTTTTTTTTAAAAACAATTTTGAACAATAGAATGTGTTAAATAGCCAATTAACTGCTTGTTAGCTATAGCTTGGTGTGTGTTAGTTAGTGTCAGGCCAAGTAAACAATGTTGATATTGAAGTTGGCGCAATTTTGTGGTCACTTATATCAACAAATACTTCCAAATAAACATAAAAAAGTTATAGACGCATGTTCCTTTTTTTTTTTAAACAAATTTGAATTATAGAATGTGTTAAATAGCCAATTAACTGCTTGTTAGCTATAGCTTGGCGTGTGCTAGTTAGCACCTAGCCAAGTAAACAATGTTGATATTGAAGTTGGCACAATTTTGTGGTCACTTATATCAACAAATACTTCCAAATAAACATAAAAAAAGTTATAGACGCATGTTCCTTTTTTTTATTAAACAACTTTGAATTATAGGATGTGTTAAATAGCCAATTAACTGGTTGTTAGCTATAGCTTGGCATGTGCTAGTTAGCACCTAGCCAAATAAACAATGTGGATATTGAAGTTGGCGCAATTTTGTTGTCACTTATATCAACAAATACTTCCAAATAAACATAAAAAAGTTATAGACGCATGTTCCTTTTTTTTTTAAACTATTTTGAATTATAGAATGTGTTGAATAACCAATTAACTGCTTGTTAGCTATAGCTTGTTCTGTGGTAGTTAGGACCTAGCCATGTAAACAATGTTGATATTGAAGTTGCCGCAATTTTGTTGTCACTTATATCAACAAATACCTCCAAATAAACATAATAAAGTTCTAGACACATGTTCCTTTTATTCAAAAACAATTTTGAACTATAGAATGTGTTAGATAGCCAATTAACTGCTTGTTAGCTTTAGCTTGATGTGTGCTAGTTAGCACCTAGCCAAGTAAACAATGTTGATATTGAGTTGGCGCAATCTTGTTGTCACTTATATCAACAAATACCTCCAAATAAACATAATAAAGTTCTAGACACAGGTACTTTTTTTCAAAACAATTTTGAACTATAGAATGTGTTAATAGCCAATTGACTGCTTGTTAGCTATAGCCTGGCATGTGCTAGTTAGCACCTAGCCAAGTAAACAATGTTGATATTGAAGTTGCCGCAATTTTGTTGTCACTTATATCAACAAATACCTCCAAATAAACATAATAAAGTTCTAGACACATGTTCCTTTTTTTAAAAAACAATTTTGAACTATATTCGGGTGTTACCATTTAGTGGTCAATTGTACGGAATATGTACTGAACTGTGCAATCTACTAATAAAAGTTTCAATCAATCAATCAATCAATCACGGCATGTTACATGCTAGTCAGCAACTAGCCAGGTGAACAATGTTGACATTGAAGTTGGTGCAATTTATCCTCACTCATATCGACAAATATATTTAAATAAACATACGCAGGTTATACACAAATATAGCAGATTATCTTTAAGACATTATTGTGTCGTACATTGTGTTAACCATAAATCAACTGCTTTTTAGCTTGCATGTTACATGCTAGTCAGCAACTAGCCAGGTCAACAATGTTGATATAGAAGCTGGTACAATTTTGTTGTCACTAATATCAACAAATACCTCCAAATAAACATATTTAGGTTAAAGACCAATATTGGGGATCCTCTTCTCAGACAATTTAGTGTAGTATGTTATGATAAACGGACAATTAACAGCTTGTTAGCTAGCTTGGTATGTGCTAATTAGCACCAGGCAAACAATGTAGATATTAATCTTTCAATAAATGCATACAGTATGTATAGAAAAAATCGTATACTATTAGGTTTGGTCGGTTCTGAAGCATTAAATGGTGCTTTGTATAAAAAAAAATAAAATGAAAATAAGGTTGGGTCTAATAATGCAATGAATAGTCAATAAAAACATTAATTAGCAATTATTCAAACATAAACACATGTTTAAAATTACCATTATTGATGGCTTTCTAAATAGTTTTTACTGCTCTGCACGGACTTGTTCATCGTGTCTTCTACAGTGTGGGAGGAGGTGGGTGAGCAGGGGAATTTGGTGGAGGGGGGCAGAGGGGGGGTGTCATACCTGGGGGCCCATGAATGGAACCCTCAGGTAAAACGCTGTTGAAACAAATCTAAAGCTGCCTAATAACATGCACCGTGAAACTCTTCACAGGTCATTGACGCTGCTGACAGCAAGCCACCGCTTGCCTGTGTGTGTGTGTGTGTGTGTGTGTGTGTTCTGGCAAGGCTGACTTAGTGGGGACATTGCTCTGTTCACAAACCTTCAGGGGACTTCAGACGGCATGAGGACCAGAAAACAGGTCTAAAAGGGAAACCTTTTTAAACGATAGTCAGATCCATTCTGAAGATGCATAAGTGATTTTTTTTAAGCTTTGGCCCATAAAACATGTTTACTGGTTAGTTTGAGTGTGAGACATTTGCACAGCAGCCCCCTCATCGGGCTGTAGATGGTACTGCACTCGCTGCTTTTTTTTAAAGCCCTACTGAAACCCACTACTACCGACCACGCAGTCTGATAGTTTATATATCAGTGATGAAATATTAACATTGCAACACATGCCAATACGGCCGGTTTAGTTTACTAAATTGCAATTTTAAATTTTGCGCAAAGTATCCTGTGGAAAACGTGATGATTACGCGTATGATGACGCGTGTGCGTGACGTCACGGATTATAGCCGACATTTTGATACAGCACCGATCCAAGCCATAAGTCGTCTGCTTTAATCGCATAATTACACAGTATTCTGGACATCTGTGTTGCTGAATCTTTTGCAATTTGTTCAATTAATAATGGAGACATCAAAGAAGAAAGGTGTAGGTGGGAAGCGGTGTATTGCGGCCGCCTTTAGCCACACAAACACAGCCGGTGTTTCCTTGTTTACATTCCCGAAAGATGTTGGTGAAGCTTTACTATGGAACAGACCGGTCAAGCGAACATGGTTCCCTACTACATGTCAACCGGCAGGTTTCGGTGAGAAAATGGTGGTATTAAGTTGTTTCTTACCCTAGTTATGAGCGCAGAGCTTGCGTCGTGCCTCGCCTCCTGCACCTGCGGACTCTCTTGCCTCCTCCCAACGGCCGCCCCCGACTGTCGGATGCTTACACCGTGGAGGAGGGGGGAAAAAAAGATCTCAGCCCGGCTTCCTTGCCTCGTCCAGAAACGTGGCTTCCATTGAAGACCGTGGCCACACCCCTCCGACTTTCAGGTATGACCATATAATCTCACTAAAACACTAGTAACACAATAAGCAGATAAGGTATTTTCCAGAATTATCCTAGTAAATGTGTCTAATAACATCTGAATCGCTCCCACTGCCCTCGTCTTTTTTTTCTTCGAGTCCTTCACTCTCACTTTCCTCATCCACAAATCTTTCATCCTCGCTCAAATTAATGGGGAAATCGTTGCTTTCTCGGTCCGAATCGCTCTCGCTGCTGGTGGCCATGATTGTAAACAATTTTCAGATGTGAAGAGCTCCACAACCCGTGACGTCAAGCGCACATCTTCTGCTAATTCCGGTACAGGCAAGGCTTTTTTATTAGCGACCAAAAGTTGCGAACTTTATCGTGGATTTTCTCTACTAAATCCTTTCAGCAAAAATATGGCAATATAGCGAAGTGATCAAGTATGACACATAGAATGGACTTGCTATCCCCGTTTAAATAAGAAAATAAGAAAATCTCATTTCAGTAGGCCTTTAAATGGTCCTCAGTAGTCATGTACAAATTTGTGTGAATTATGCAAAATTATTTAAATTTTGGTCCCCGTAAACCATATTAACTCTTTTTTCCCCAGGGTCCCCAGTATGACTGATCAGCACATTACTTCATCAATCCAAAGATTTAAAGACGTGTATGAGCTAACTGGTCAGTGGCCATTTTACCTCCTTTTTTTAATGCCTCCACAACCTGTAGAAAGAGTGGTCCCCACAAGTGATGATCAAAAACGTGGTCCCCATTCCACATGCTAACCAGTATGTGTGTGTGTGTGCGTGTGCGTGTGTGTGTGTGTGTGTGCTATAGGTGATAAACATTGTGGCGCAGTAAGGAAGCTGTCATTCATTAGGAGATTAACTGTGAGAAGTCTTAAAAGTCCCATGATAAAGTATTTTACAGCCACTTTTTAAAATGAGTGTTTACAAGAACAACAGGAACAATTTTACAATGTTGTGATGAAAGTCAGAATTGTATATGACAAATGTCCCCATTTGATATTGAAAAGTAATACTTTTACATGAATAAGTAATAATTTTATGAGAAAATATTGCAATATTACAGAAACAGAAAGAATATGAGAAATTGTTCCCAATTTTATTTAAAAAAAAAAAGTCAACACATTGTCAGAAAAAGACTGCTTTAAGTTCATTAATTTTTGGGGATTTTTTTGTTTGTAATTGTTTTTTAATATTTATTATTTACTTGAAGTTATTGCAGTGTGAGATGAGGTGGCGACTTGTCCAAGGTGTACGCCGCCTTCCGCCTAATTGTAGCTGAGAAAAGGACCAGCGCCCCCCCGCGATCCCAAAGGGAATAAGCGGTAGAAAATGGATGGATGGATGGTATTGCAGTGTGTCTCTTTCTACATATTTATTTTATTTGTTTTATTAATTAATTCAATTCCTTACACACACTTGTTATTACATTGTTATTACAGTGTTGGCCTTGACCGTTTCCAAGTTCTTTTAGCAAACACTGTTGGAACACCTTGCTTTGCCTGTCTGTGGCCTTAATGCTAATGAGCTCGTGGCATACAGCAGTGTTTTTCAACCTTTTTTGAGGCAAGGCAAGTTTTTTTCATGAAAAATTCCGCAGGCACACCACCAGCAGAAAACGTTAAAAAAAATTAAACTCCACCATGTCGTCCTGCCTTGTTTTGAGTTTGTTAATATTTTCCTGTGTAGTACTTTAGTTTTTTTGTCTTGCGCTGGCCCTTCCTTGGTGTTTTCTTGTAGCAGTTTCATATCTTCTTTTGAGCACTATTCCCCGCACCTGCTTTGTGTTAGCAAGGAAGGCTATTTACTTTGTTGCTATCCTCATTGGACTCATTGTTGATTGCCATGTCATGTACAGATGTACTTTGCGGACGTCGTAAGTTTTTGCTGTCGTCCAGCATTACTTGGTAGCCAGTTCAGTTTTACTTGTGTTTTGCATAGCCATTCCTATGCTTCATTGCCTTTTTCTTCATGTTCATTTTTGGTTTAAGCATTATATACGTTTTTACCTGCATATTGTGATCACAACAAACCATCTCACCCGACACATTCCGACTTTTCAACTACCTGCTGCCACCTACTGACGTGGAGTATTACGTGGTTACCCTGCTGAGCTCTACACAGCACAGATACTAAGCAACGGCACATTATTTGCAGATTATAATTATTGGTTTGAAAATAATATTTTTGGACCAATTCGGTGAAGTTGCATAATCTTGCACGCTAGTGTGTCGCTGCACAGTGGTTGAAAAACACAGGCATGCACACTCTAACTGTTGTCCGTCGTCACAGATGTCGTTTATCACCTACAGCAGGGGTGTCAAACTCATTTTAGACGGGGGCCACATGGACAAAAATCTACTCCCAAGTGGGCCGGGCTGGTAAAATCACGGCACAATAACTTGAAAATAAAGACAACTTCATATCTTTGTTTAAAAATGTCATGTCCTGGTGATCATGTTTAGTTTGGCTATGTTCTGTTTGGTTTTTGTCAGTTCCTGTTTTTTCACTCCCTGCTCTGTTTCCATGACAACCCATTAGTTTTCACTGTCACTGATTGATTTGGACTCACTCACCTGTTGTCAATCACCACATCACACTCATGCTCTGCACTCTTGACACTCTTCATGCTGCTCTTTTCTTGCCACGTAAGTTATTTTTGTTTATTCAAGCCCCAGTTTAGTGAATTTTTTAGTTCATATTTTCATGTCCTTAGTTGACATTATTGTGACGATTGTGTGGCATCGTGATGCGAGTTCGTTCTCTCAGAGATGCAGTCGGGCTTTGGACACAGCGTGAAGGTAAGAAATACTGATTTATTTAACATAAAAACAGACTATGAAACAGAAAAAACTTGCACAAGGCACAACAGTTAAAACAAAAGACCTAGCATGGGAGCTAGAGAAATAACAAAGACTTAGCGTGGAAGCTAGCTGGTTGCGAACAGGAATACGGGATCGGAATCAGAGTTGTCACTGTTGTGAAACACAAACTAGAAAGCAAGGTCGAATGAACGAAGGAGGCAGGCTTAAATCAGGACAGTAATTACAAAAACTGGTGTGCGTCCAGAAACAAGTGGTAGGCGAAACTAATAAGTAACAATGGTGACAGAACAAACAAGGAAGAGCAACCAGGAACTAAGGCAAACATTAGCAGAACATAATACAAAAAAGACTCAAAACCTGAACATAATGTGATCCGGGTAGCGGATCAAAACAGTTATAGTAATACTTTTTGTTTTCTTAGCCAAGTTTTGTACCTCCGCTGTGAGCGCCTTTTGTTTTCACTTTTTGAAAGGTTAATTAAAAATGTCATTACCTTCACGCCATGTCCGATCCAGTCGCTTCACACCTTGGTCTTAGTCTTGACAAAAAATAGAACAAGGACATTCTTAAAATGTACAAATCATAATGACGTTGTTTTTTTTTTTTTTACACTTACATGTTGCAATTAATAGTATTTATTTGGCGATATTTATACTTTCTGAATAAATCACATGATAATGTTAATCAGTCAACTCATTGGTGTTAATTTTCAATCCATCAAGATGAAAAAATAATATCAAAATCAAATTACAGGATGTTATTTATGGAGTTTGCTCGTTTTCCTCGACTGGTGCACTAACATCATGTGGTTTATTTGTTATTACATATGTAGCATCATCTACAACAGTGGTTCTTAACCTTGTTGGAGGTACTGAACCCCACCAGTTTCATATGCGCATCCACCGAACCCTTCTTTAGTGGAAAATAAAATATTTTCAAATTCAAGACAAAGTTATATTTCCTTTTACTGGTGCACAACTGTGCATGAACATCAATCAATCAATGTTTATTTATATAGCCCTAAATCACAAGCGTCTCAAAGGGCTGCACAAACCACAACAACATCCTCGGTAGAGCCCACATAAGGGCAAGGAAAAACTCACCCCAGTGGGATGTCGGTGACAGTGACAATGATGACTATGAGAAACCTTGGAGAGGACCGCATATGTGGGCAACCCCCCCCCGAGCGGGTCTAACATGATATTGTGAAAGTCCAATCCATAGTGGATCTAACATAACGGTGAGAGTCCAGTCCAGAGTGGATCCAATACAGTAGCGAGAGTTCCGTCCATAGTGGGGCCAGCAGGAAACCATCCCAAGCGGAGGCGGATCAGCAGCGCAGAGATGTCCCCAACCGATGCACAGACGAGCGGCCCATCCTGGGTCCCGACTCTGGACAGCCAGTACTTCATTCATGGCCACCGGACCTGTGTCCTCCCCCTCCACAAGGGAGAGGGGGACAGAGGAGAAAAAGAAAAGAAACGGCAGATCAACTGGTCTAAAAAGGGGGTCTAATTAAAGGCTAGAGTATACAAATGAGTTTTAAGGTGCGACTTAAATGCTTCTACTGAGGTAGCATCTCAAACTCTTACCGTGAGGGCATTCCACAGTACTGGAGCCCAAATGGAAAACGCTCTATAGCCCGCATACTTTTTTTGGGCTTTGGGAATCACTAATAAGTTGGAGTCCTTTGAACCCAGGTTTCTCGCCAGGACATATGGTACAATACAATGGGCAAGATAGGCTGGAGCTAGACCGTGTAGTATTTTATACGTAAGTAGTAAAACCTTAAAGTCACCTTGTTCGAAGAACAAAACCAACACAGTGCATGAACTCGTAACAAATTACACACCTGCAAATCAGTTTGGGTTCTGCTGTTGCCGTATCCCTAATATGGCGATAGGGAGAAGTTTTTATGTACACGATGAGTCGGGTGTGGCTCGAGTGGAGGCTCCACCGAACCCCTGAGGCCGACTCACCGAACCCCTAGGGTTCGATTGAACCCGGGTTAAGAACCACTGATCTACGCAGATACAAAGAATTGCTTTTGCGACATCTAGTGGATACATTTGGAACAGCTGTTTCTTTCATTTAAAAATTTCGGCACAATGTTATTCTTGGCAAACTCATCCCTCGGGCCGTACGTTTGATACCCCTGACCTAAAGCCACTGAACAAGAAGTAGTGGTTAACGACGCTAGCTCAGCTGTGTGAGCTACATGCTAACATTACACCCACATAGGGACGGGTACGGTTCATATTTGAACCGATTCGCTACCAATTTTAAAATTTGTTAACAAATATTAATTTTTGAGTATTTTTTTCAGTTATTTTTTTTTTTTTACAAATTGCAACTTTGTAGAGATAAGCTGATTGTGATAACTGCTGTCCAGTTATAATATCTTGTTTTATTGTGGCGGTCTCAAGACGTGATATGGGAGTAGTGTATCATTTATGGTGTGATGGCTAGTTTGTTCGGTCTTCTGTTGCGCCCTACAAAGTGTTATACTGTAATCAATCAATCAATGAATGTTTATTTATATAGCCCTAAATCACAAGTGTCTCAAAGAGCTGCACAAGCCACAATGACATCCTCGGTTCAGATCCAACATCAGGGCAAGGAAAAACTCAACAATGAGAAACTTTGGAGAGGACCGGAGATGTGGGTTGATTGCTTTGTTGGCATCAAAAATTGCAACATACCTAGGGGTAGTTTGGCGGAGTCTGCTCTCAGTGCTGCTGGAGTAATTAGCATCAAGCTAGTGCATTTTTGAAAAAGTGGAGCCTTACTTTACTTACGTTGGAGCGTTGTTGTTTTTTGAGTCGATTGCTTTGTTGGCATCAAAAATTGTAACATTACCTAGGGGTAGTTTGGCTAAGTCTGCTCTCAGTCCTGCTGGAGTGATTAGCATCAAGCTAGCGCATTTTTGAAAAAGTGGAGCCTTACTTTACTTACGTTGGAGCGTTGTTGTTTTTTTGAGTCGATTGCTTTGTTGGCATCAAAAATTGCAACATTACATAGGGGTAGTTTCACGGTGTCTGCTCTCAGTGCTGCTGGAGTAATTAGCATCAAGCTAGCGCATTTTTGAAAAAGTGGAGCCTTACTTTACTTACGTTAGAGCGTTGTTGTTGTTTTTTGAGTCGTTTGCTTTGTTGGCATCAAAAATTGCAACATTACCTAGGGGTAGTTTGGCGGAGTCTGCTCTCAGTGCTGCTGGAGTAATTAGCATCAAGCTAGCGCATTTTTGAAAAAGTGGAGCCTTACTTTACTTACGTTAGAGCGTTGTTGTTGTTTTTTGAGTCGTTTGCTTTGTTGGCATCAAAAATTGCAACATTATCTAGGGGTAGTTTGGCTGAGTCTGCTCTCAGTGCTGTTGGAGTGATTAGCATCAAGCTAGCGCATTTTTGAAAAAGTGGAGCCTTAGTTTACTTATGTTGGAGCGTTGTTGTTGTTTTTTGAGTCGATTGCTTTGTTGGCATCAAAAATTGCAACATTACATAGGGGTAGTTTGGCTTGGTCTGCTCTCAGTGCTGCTGGAGTGATTAGCATCAAGCTAGCGCATTTTTGAAAAAGTGGAGCCTTACTTTACTTACGTTGGAGCGTTGTTCTTTTTTGAGTCGATTGCTTTGTTGGCATCAAAAATTGCAACATTATCTAGGGATAGTTTGGCTGAGACTGGTCTCAGTGCTGTTGGAGTGATTGGCATCAAGCTAGCGCATTTTTGAAAAAGTGGAGCCTTAGTTTACTTATGTTGGAGCGTTGTTGTTGTTTTTTGAGTCGATTGCTTTGTTGGCATCAAAAATTGCAACATTACATAGGGGTAGTTTGGCTGAGTCTGCTCTCAGTGCTGCTGGAGTGAAAGCCAGGTTCCACAAAATGGCAACAAATCCATGGGATTCGGTTGTTGCCAAGATAAAGTGCCGGATTCGGTGCCCTTCCCTACACTCACATCATAATACTCGATTAGCATATTTCCTGAATAAAAACACAATGCATACCTGCAACGAGTTTACCTGACCATTACTTCAAGGCGTGTAGCGAAGCCTTTTTTGTTTTGTTGACAAAACACTCGTATTAATAGGTTTTTTTACTTAATATTTCCAAGATTTTCTAAGATTTCCTTTTTTTTTTTCATTTTTATTTATCTCATTCATTGATGTGCATTTAGAACGGTACATAATTATATCACAATTATACAATTTAAATTCACACAATTCCTGAGAAGGAGCAGGATGAAGAAAATCTTATAATTTCCTGCCCCTTCGACATACTACATTATCTTACTTCATGAATATCATTTAAGCCGACACATATATCCAAATGTAATGAAACAATCAAAAACAAAAAACACAAGAAAAACACAACAAGTGCAAAACCTCATAAAGTATAAACCTAACCACGAAAATAATAGTAATAATACACACCTCACGGAATGATACAGAGCAAATACAAAAAAATAAGTAAAAAAATAAATAAAAAACAAAATGTAAACACTTATGGCTGTCCATATGATATTATTGTTCTATCTTTAGATATTTTTTTCAATTGGAATATATTTTTACAGTTTTTATCTCGTTGTAAAGAGAATTCCACAATTTTATCCCCACCACTGATTAAACTGACAAGACTACAATTACGCCCATAAATCCTCTCAAAAATACTCAATCAATCTGCACGTATTCGCATCTGCGTGACATTTTCTGGGGGTCCTTCATCGAGGGCCAAATTGTTCCTTGTGGACACCTGTTTGCTCTATCAGATAGTTGGAACAAACAGTATTAAAATCAAAATCACACTGGTAAAAGCCTTGATGATGCTGCGGTGGACACACACACACACACACACACACACACACACACACACACACACACACACACACACACACACACACACACACACACACACACACACACACACACACACACACACACACACACACACACACACACACACACACACACACACACACACACACACACACACACACACACACACACACACACACACACACACACACACACACACACACACACACACACACACACACACACACACACACACACACACACACACACACACACACACACACACACACACACACACACACACACACACACACACACACACACACACACACACACACACACACACACACACACACACACACACACACACACACACACACACACACACACACACACACACACACACACACACACACACACACACACACACACACACACACACACACACACACACACACACACACACACACACACACACACACACACACACACACACACACACACACACACACACACACACACACACACACACACACACACACACACACACACACACACACACACACACACACACACACACACACACACACACACACACACACACACACACACACACACACACACACACACACACACACACACACACACACACACACACACACACACACACACACACACACACACACACACACACACACACACACACACACACACACACACACACACACACACACACACACACACACACACACACACACACACACACACACACACACACACACACACACACACACACACACACACACACACACACACACACACACACACCTGTATTCACGCACCTGCAAACTCTCAAAGGAGGCCTGCCGGGTCCACAAAGGCCACCGTTGTGCTTTGAGTCCAGCAGCTGAGTGCACAGATAAGACAGACCAGAAGACATACTAGACGCCAGATTAAATGAATTTGTCACATCTCAACAAGAATCATCTTCATTCATTTTGTTTCGAGCTGCAGCCTTCAGATAAACTTTTTTTTTTTTTTTTTTTTTAAATGTCGGCTCGGGCTGTCAACAGTTCCCCAAATACGGCAGGTGTCAGGTGGAGTAAGACAACAGTAGCACCATGTACATTTATAGAATTGCGACGAATAAATGCCAAGCTGGCTGTCAGTCCTCAGTCATGAACACACTATAATGGGACTGTATGTGAATGTCTTGCAATGTTTTTGAGCGTATTTATTTTCAATAACATTGGATCTACTTGTAATTTTATGACTTTGTTACCAATGTTTTAAATGTTTTTTGTAACCTTAACCTAAAAAAAAATAAAAAGATTTCTCACACAAATTGGAAAACAAATACCGTTTTGATGGTTTACTTGTGTTATACCACACATACTTAAAAACAGACGCTAGATCGGTGCTCCTTGTCAAATTACTGTTTTAGATTATTATAACTAATAACAATTAGAGATGTCCGATAATGGCTTTTTTGCCGATATCCAATATTGTCCAACTCTTAATTACAGATTCCAACCGATACCGATATATA
Organism: Nerophis ophidion; assembly: GCF_033978795.1. NCBI lineage: Eukaryota > Metazoa > Chordata > Actinopteri > Syngnathiformes > Syngnathidae > Nerophis > Nerophis ophidion. The sequence continues at coordinate 56,760,418 of NC_084619.1, read as the reverse complement.
CAGTCGTGGAATTTTCACATTATTATGCCTAATTTTGTTGTGATGCCCCGCTGGATGCATTAAACATTGTAACAAGGTTTTCCGAAATAAATCAACTCAAGTTATGGAAGAACATGCCAACATGACACTGCCATATTTATTATTGAAGTCACAAAATGCATTTTTTTTTTAACATGCCTCAAAACAGCAGTTCGGAATTCAGGACAGCATGAGGAGGTTGAGGTGGGGGTGTATATTGTAGCGTCCAACAAGAGTTAGTGCTGCAAGGGGTTTGAGGTATTTGTTCTGTTGTGTTATGGTGCGGATGTTCTCCCGAAATGTGTTTGTCATTCTTGTTTGGTGTGGGTTCACAGTGTGGCGCATATTTGTAACAGTGTTGAAGTTGTTCATACGGCCACCTTCAGTGTGACCTGTATGGCTGTTGACCTGAAAGGCGATATACGATACATATCTCGATATTTTTTAAGTAAAGTAAAAACAAAACAGTCCTCGTTACCTGACATACTAAGTACATCATTATTATGACTTAGTAATTTACTAAGTCAAAATAATGACTTACTTAGTCAAAATAATGACTTAGAAAGTCAAATTAATGACTTACTGTAAGTAAGCGTTTGCAATAAGCATTTAAACAAAAAAAGAGTTAAAAGTGGGGCCACCTGCTAACATATGCTCTAATCATCGTCCTTATTTTATTATAGCCTTTGGGAAGCCTGTAGCTGACTTTTTTTTATGTAAATGTTATATTTTTATCAACATGTGATAGCAGGGACCCTGCCATTCAAAACTAGGCTGTTACATTACTAATGATTAATGTAACTATAGCTGAAAAAAATAGTATAATAGCAATAGGAGAGACAATTCATCCCTGAACATCATGGAGTTCATGTAGATTTTATGATGCAGTTACATTATTAGATCAACTATCAGATACAGCTTCAGTAGACTCTTCATTTAACATAATGTCGTTTTTTGTTGCTTCAACACAGCACAATCAACACAGAAAAAAGGTAAAGTTAAATAACTCCGTTGTTAACTGTAGGTCAATAATACTTGTCTTTCTCTCAGACAGACGGGGCTTTGCTGTCCGTAACACACACACACACTCCGCACAGTGAGCAAACGTCACGCTAAAAGCCAATTAGCCTTCACCCCGAAGACTGTGAGTGAGCTGAGCTGCCGTTTATGTTTCTAGAACGCCAACGGGCTCATAGTGATGCTACTAGTAGTTGACTTGGAAGTGTTTATCATTTGGGGAGAGTCTGCTGCCTTACGCTTACCTGCTAAACACCTTTCCGTTCACTCCACCGCAGGAGCACTAACTCCATGCGCTCTGAATACGCACTGCTGATTGGCTGTTACATGCGCTTTGAATACGCACTGCTGATTGGCTGGTATATGCGCTTTCAATACGCACTGCTGATTGGCTGTTACCGCTCTGCGTGTAAGCAATCAGAGGGTTCTGTGGGTGGTACAATGCTTGGGGCCGCAGAGACGTACTGGCAGAGGCAGAGCCAGAACTAAGCTGAGCAGCTTGTTAAGACTTTAGTTTAGGCGGTGGCTCTTCGTTAAGGCGGCCGCCTTAACAAAGAAACGCTGCATGAAACCCTGTATATATAAATTTAAGATTTTTTTTTTTAATCGATTAAGAATTGTTACAAATAAGATGTTATCATCCGCCGCCCGGATCATATGTTATTTTGGTTTTTGAGTCCTTTTGGGTTTTCTGTTTGTTTTTGGACTCTTCCGACCCCTAGTTTAGCTCTTCCTTATTTACCTTGTTACCATAGTTTCTGATTTGTTCCACCTGCTCTGGTTTTTTTCGCGCACCAGTGATTCCTGATTACTACCCTTATTTAAACCTGCCTTTTTCCTCCGTTCGACCTTGATCCTCTGCTTGCGGTAAGCAACACTCACGTTGGCATTTCCTAAATCTTGTCTCTATGCTAAGTACCTCCTTAGCTTCCCGTGCGCTCGGCACGTCATTTTTGGACTCTGTTTTCCGTGCTAAGTTTTAGCTTAGCTTCCCGTGCCTAGGCACGCGTTTTCTTTTGTCTGTTTTTGTACCAGTATTATCTTTTTTTAGATTAAACCAAGCTCTTATCTGCTATTCCTGTCTCTTCTGTTCCATTTGCATCTTGGGGTGGACAAAACACACATCCAATACGCGCCACCATCGTGACATAAGAATCACGATTAATCTGATAATCAATTTCAACGACACCCCTACTAACTTGACTAATAGTATGCACATAAATGAGAACAAAACAACACCTAAGCATGAAATAACAAAACTAGTGTTTATTTCAAACACAATGACAAAAATCCGTCAGTTCTCCCATCAAGATCCTGATCTTGTCACTCAGTCGAAGGTGCTAGCATGTAAGTTGTGGCCACATGGCTCAAAGTGGACCCACTGCAAAGTCCGATGGGGTAAAATTCAAAAACGAAACGTACAAAAATAATGTGGGAATAATACTTTCAAAGTAAAATGTGTGTTCAAGTACTACTTTGTTTCCCGTGAGGTCAGACATGGAAGAGTTCAGTCAAAGGAAAGTGTAACGGAATCCCGGTTTCATCTCGGATTGTTCTTCGTGAGCGGCAGACATGTTTTAACAACAGTAGCAAAAGACGATCCTATCCTCCGGTCTGTGCCCGCTACGGTTTTTGGAGGTCATGCATTCTTTGGCGCCTTCTGGCCAAAGCTTCTTGTTTCTTCCTCTCAATCTCGGCCGCCGAGCAGCACTTTCCCGCCATCTGGCAGGTGACGAACACTGCAATTGGGAAAAAAAGTGAAACGAAAAGCGTTGTGAGATGTTTTGATGGCGTAGTTGAAGTCTACTACACTTTAGAGTAGTCTGTCTAGTCGACACAGACACATTGACTAAATACACAAGGGAGTAGATTTTACTACTTTTGTGTGTCGTGTCGAAATAAATATTAATTGTTCATTAAAAAAAATCTCATCTTTTTTTAATCTGTTTAACAGTGTTAATTATGATAACTGTGCTGTTAACTTGTTATACCTTGTTTTGTTTTTTTTTAACTCATTTGCAAGTATTATATTGTACAGCGGCGGCGGCGGTGACCAAGAAGAACGCGGAGTTGGAATATAATTACAACATTTTATATACATATTTATATAATATTTACATATTTATATAATATGTAACTACAAGCTCCATTCACAGATAGAGTCCCATTGCTTTTAGGAGCGGTCGAGCGAGTCAAAAGCCGAAAAAAACAAACAAGCATTTTTTTATTTATTTTTTTTAAATTTGTGGCGGCCGTAATTCTTTCGTGTCGGGCCGCCACAAATAAATAAATGTGTGGGAAACCCTGACGTCACAGGATAATGTACGGGTGGATATACTGATGGGGAAAATCAGGCACTTTGAAGCCGTTTTTCGGGATATTGCGTGATGGGTAAAATTTTGAGAAAAACTACGAAAAATAAAATAAGCCACTGGGAACTGATTCAGAAATTGTGATAATGTTCCCCTTTAAGTAGTACAGTGTTTTTTTTTCAACCATAGGAGGCCGTTTCTTAGCTGTGGTCCGCAGCGATACTCAGTTGTAATACACTTTTCTACCACTTGTGATAGTAACGACAATGTCAAACAAACAGGAAAAAGTCTGGAGCGAAAGTCATAAAGAAGTTTCCTTAGCACAAAAATTATGGATGGCAAAATCATAACAAAAGTCATTGTTTTTCTCAGAAAATGTCACTATTTTACAAAAACAACATCAATTTTTACAATGTTGTGATAAAAGTCAGAATTTTACAACAAATGTCACCATTTGGCATTAAAAAGTAATAATTTTACTTAACTTTACAAGAAAATATTGCAATATTACAGAAACTGAAAGAATATGAGAAATTGTTCCCAATTTTATAAAAAAAAAAGTCGAGACATTGTGAGAAAAAAAAACGCTTTAAGTTCATAATTTTTGGGGGAATTTTTTGTCTGTAATTTGTTTTTAACCATTATTTACTTCGTTATTACAGCATGTCTCTTTATACATATTTATTTTATTTGTTGTATTAATTAATTCAATTTCTTACACACACTTGTTATTACATATAGAGGAGGAGCACTTTTAAAAGCGACACACGGTCAATTTGAAAAATCCCACCTTTTTGGGACCACCCTCATTTTGATGGATTTCACCACCAGGGGTGCAAACGAGATCTCTATTTTTTATTGTTATTATGGGTAAATTGGTGAAGCTGTATTTTCATTTGCACTTTCATTTTATTGACAGTCTATTTAAGAAACCAGTATTCTATTAATATTAATTTAGTTAGAAAGCATTGATCACTGTGTAATTTTATGTAGTTGTATTTTTCATCAATTTTTGTTGTCCCTTCTTTTGTAGTATATTTGATAAGTATTCATTTTTATAATCAGCCTGACCTAAGCCTTGAGAATAACGTTTGTGATAAACACATGCTTTCATATCATTTGACAACGATTTTTACGTTTATTGGCACTCTGTACTTCTACCTACGCCCGTGTGCCAAAATTTTACTTTTTGAAACCAATACCGATAATCGGACATCTCTACTAAAGACTTTAAAAATGGGACCCAGTACCTCCAAGACTGGCACTCAGCCTCAAGGGTTGGAATTGGGGGTTAAATCTCCAAAATAAATTCAGAGCGCGGCCACCGCTGCTGCTCACTGCTCGCCTCACCTCCCAGGGGGTTGAACAAGGGGATGGGTCGAATGCAGAGGGTAATTTCACCACACCTAGTGTGTGTGTGTGTGTGACTATCAATGGTACTTTAACTTTATCGGATATGAGCCCATTGGGAACTGTACTCAGTGGTAACGACGGAACCTATAAACGTACAAAATTCAGTACCCATTCCTATTTCTACGTTACCTTTGTTTGTTTTTGCCGCGGCGTCGCACACGCTCCTCTTGGAGGCGGCAGTCACCGTCCGCTTCGTCGCCTCGGCATGACTTCCGGAAGAACCCCCGCCTCTGTGGCTTCCTGGTAGGCTCCGAGACATCCTTAGTCTTTCGGTGCGGTCCATCCCCGGAGCGTTCCATCCTTCAGGTAGCGAGTTGGACCGGACAAAAGTGCGAGGTGACGCTGCGTTGGCGGGAAGCGTTTTGCCGATGGGCAGAGGGGTGGAGGCGTTTTTTGTCGGTCCGTCGGACGGTTTCTCCTGGAGGCTGCTGGAGCTCGCCTGCGCAGGCTGGCTGTTAGAGAGCCTCTCCGCGGTGTCGCACACTTGGTAGAAGAGCGCGTCGTCATCCCAGTCGTCCCATAAAGTGTCACAAGCTTCTTTTAGGGAGTCTGCAGCGACACGAGGCTGCCGCCGGTCTGTGATTTCGGTGAAAACCGTCTTTGAGGCGGCCGGTTTTGCCTCGGGTGTGTGTAGTTTCTGTGGCGTGGACCTGGGTGCGTCTGTGGCGGATGTTTGGAAGTGAGGGTTTGGCTCTAACTTGAAAGTGCTTCTCTTGGTGGTCTTGATTTGGGGACACAATCGCTGGAGAGTGCCCACGATCGGCTTGACCTGGAGAACACGAGCGGGCTCCGAAGGCTGATTGGCATCCGAGCTCTGCGCCATGGCCAGCACCACCGGGTCATTCAGCAGATCATCGTCCCAGTCGTCGTCAAAGTCGTCACGCTTGCTCGCCGGCTTCAGCTCGGATGACGGTGGTCCCGTCGCGGGATGACTTCCCTCCTGGGTAGGAGATGCCCTGGATGAGTTTGGGCTGAGCCCGCGACTGTCGCCTTGAGTGGAGGAATCAAAAAGTGCGCGGAGTTCTTCCTCCGTACGACTCAGCGGAGACGTGGTGTTGTTGTTGTTGTTTGAGTTTAGCTGCTCTGAAGCCTCCTTGTCCTGCTGCATGTTTTGCTGCATGTTTTTGTCAAACTGCCGGGCTAACTTCATCAGGTCGTCCACACAGTTGTCCCTACAGAAGCCAAAGACCAAGAAAGAAAATGTTTACACTCCCCTGGGCAATAAAACGATATCAATAAACATTAGGGGTGTAACGGTACGTGTATTTGTATTGAACCGTTTCAGTACGGGGGTGTACCGAACGAGTTTCTAATCTAAAGTCTTAACAAGCTGCTTTGCTTCTTCTGCCTCTGTCTCAGCACCCAGCATTGTCCCACCCACACAACTATCTGATTGGTTACATATATAGCGGTAACAGCCAACCAGCAGTGCGTATTCAGAGCGCATGTAGTAAATGCTTCAGCGTCTGAGCATAAGGCAGCATACTCTCCCCAAATGATAATAAACACCTCCCAGTCAACTACTATTAACATCACTATGAGCCCGTTGACCTTCAAGAAACTTAAACTGCAGCTCAGCTCGCTCACAGTTCTGGCTTGAGGTGAAGGGTAATTAGCTTTTAGCGTCACGTTAGCTCATTTTGCGGTGTGTGTGTGTTTTACGGACAGAAAAGCTTTGAATGGCAGGGTCCCTGCTATCACATGTTGATAAAAATATAACATTTACATAATAAAAATCAACTACGGGCTTTCCAAATGCTGTGATAAATTAAGCATGATGAGTTGACTTGAAACTGTTTAATGTTGCACTTTTTATATGTAGAAGAAAAGTTTTGTCATTTTATTTAATCTGAGCAACAATTTGAGGCAGTTTAATGTGGATTAACGTGGGCAGAATTATTATAGTGTTCCTAATGTTAAAAGGATAAAGCCATTGTTTACACATTTGGTAAATAAATAACCCAAAAAATAATATTTTGTAGTTTTCTTACTGTACCGAAAATGAACCGAACCGTGATCTCTAAACCAAGGTACGTACTGAAACGAAATCTTTTTGTACCGTTACGCAATCGATATCATTTAAAAAAACAAAACTGCACGATATTTTTTTTCCCCTTTGATGTCGGTAGACAGCGGAGGTTGTAGCAAGGTTGGTTGCATGGACAAAGGCATTCGCGCTGTGGTAACCGAGCAACGCAGGAAGTGATCACAGATCAGTGGGAGTGGCACGCTAACAGCTAATCAGGTAACAGCATCAACTGTTACGTTAGGTTGCGGCATCGGTTGATTTAGTGAGAAGACGAAAGTCAAAATGAAGAAATTGTAGATAAAAGTTGGAAAGTCAACGACAGTATGGCGTTTTTTTTGGATTTTTAAAAAACTGACTGTAGTCAGTAGGAGTGCACAAAAAAAATCGATTCAATCCGAATCGCGATATTTATTTTGATTCCAAATCCACATATAATTTTCCAAAATCTGGACTAAGCAGCTGGGGAGAGGGAAGTCTGGGCTTCCCTGATGAGGCTCCTGCACCCACAACCCGACTTTGGATAAATGGAAAAAGATGAATTAGGAATCCATTTTTTGATCTGCATCCATTCAATAACGTGTCATCGAAGATTAAAGATGCATTTCTTTCAATATGCATCATAACAAAAAACGGTTATATTAAAAAAAATGGATAGATTTTGATAGTCCAACTCATACTGACTGGTATACACGAGCTATGGAGATGATATCAGTAGAAAAAAACTGCATTTAGTTTAGATAATAATGAGTCATAATTTGGAATATGGGATCCATTATTTCCATTTGTTTCAACTAATAAAAGAACCTAAAATATGACTTATTTTATCTTTGTGAAAAATATTGGACATAATGTGTTGTCAAGCTTCCAACAACTGTGAAACTGTTGTTCATTTTATAAATGTTTTTATTATTTTTTTTTTTATAAATGGCTGATGATAATGTAAATGAGGGATCTCTAATCACTACTATGTTGGAATTCATATTAATATTGATACTGTTGTTTATATTATTCATTTTTGTTTGACTACTTTTGGATTGTTTTGTGTCATCTTTGTGTGTCCTCAATTGCTCTGTTGATTTCTATTCTGAATGTTGCTGGGCCAGGTTTGTAATTTTATTATTGTGTATTATTTTGTTGAACTGATTAATGCATTTTTTTAAATAAAATTTAAAAAAATTTACATTTTAGGGCATTTCATGCAACCGAAATGAGCTTTTCTAACCAGTAACCTGTTTTGAAAAATGTTTCATCATAATTATTACACCAAATAACTAGAGATGTCCGATAATATCGGCCGATAAATGCTTAAAAAAGTTATATCGGAAATTATCGGTACCGGTTTCAAAAAGTAAAATTAATGTCTTTTTAAAACGCGGCTGTACGGAGCGGTACATATCCGGTAAAACAAGGACGAAGGAAGAAGCAGTTGCGTCTCCCAGTCAGCAGCCCCTCCCCTCTCCCACACAAAACACAAGAGTTGACGACTACAGCATGAGAGGTTTACTGGCGACGCTTGATGACCTCATCAAACCGCCGCGAGCGGAGCCTAACAACAACAAGAGTGTGTTGTTGCCGGTGCTGTAGCCTGGCTAACAAGCGAGCTCGCTCTGTGACTGACTAACGACACCATGTCTATGGTTTGGAATTATTCTAAGGTGTGTCTTACGGATAAAAAACTGGAAATTTGCAATGACTGCAAAAAGTTGGTTATGCGAGGAGCAACCAAGACGTCTTCCTTTAATACGAGCATATTGATCTCCTACCTCCTACCTCTTCAAGAATCATAACCCTAACCCTAACCCTAACCATGATGAATACAAGTGGATGTTGGATGAAAAGCAAACACCGAAAAAAGGTAGTACCATACAGTTCCATCGAGAAAAAACAAAAATACAACCAAAACCACCCCAAGGCGAAAGCCCACGCAATATGGCAAAAGCTACGGTGGAGTTTGGTGTGGATCGTCTGCCCTGCATGGCGCACACTTTAGAGCTTGCAGTGAACGAAGCTGCCCTGTTTCAACGCAGCATTTCAGAAGCTCTGATTGACTGGTAGGCCACTTCAAACACTCACCACTAGCTTGCAGGACATTTTGGTTACTCATACCAATACGCAAGAGCAGGGCAGATTGAGCCCAGTTTATAATTTCCTGTTATACAGTATACCAGGCAGTCTTGCACTAAAGGAGGACTATGTTATTGTTTACTTAATTAATCTAGTATACTCTGGACTGAAGTTGTGTGCCTTCATTGTTTTTGTAGCTGTTGTTTTGAGGCATGTTTAAAAAAAATAATGCACTTTGTGAAAGTCAAAGTATAGTATTTCCTATCGTTGAAGTGGGTATCAGGATTATCTCAGGGAGAGCATGTCACAAATTCCAAGCTGCTGTTTTCAGGCATTTAAAAAAAAAAATAAATGCACTTTGTGACTTCAATAATATATATGACAGTGCCATGTTGGCATTTTTTTTCCATAACTTGAGAGTTGAAGTTGTTCTCTTATTCTGGTTAACCTTGTTACATAGTTCAATGCATCCAGCGGGGCATCACAAAAAAATTAGGCATAATAATGTGTTAATTCCAGGACTGTATATATCGTACCGGTAATGAAGAGTTGGACAACATCGACTGTCGGCAAAAAAGCCCTTATCGGACATCTCTACAAAATCCGTTCTGAATAAAATCGTCACACCAGGATTCGGATTAAATCGTTAAGTGACCAAAGATTCACACCCATAGTAGTCAGATCGATGTGGTCTGTAGATGATGTAATACCACACCACCTTAGCCACGCTCACCCTTTAGAGCACAGCCGTAACTTCCTGGCACCAAACCTGCAGAAAATAGATCTCAGGTTTCTCTATGCTTACATTTTCACACTTTGCACTATTTTCTTACACTTTATGAAGCATTTCTTACACATTCCTTATGTTTGCGCATTCATTTTAAGAGCTTATTGTTAAGTGTTGGTTAATGTAGTTTTACTATTTTGTTGACATTGAGTCTTTTTCAATACACATGTTAATATTAGGGCTGGGCGATATATGGAATATACTCGATATATCGCGGGTTTGTCTCTGTGCGATATGAAAAATGATTATATTGTGATATTCGAGTATATGTTCTCACGCAGTTGCTTTTAGCTGCGGGCATTACACTGCATGCATTTCTCACTCTCTTGTCTCTCCTTACAGAGACATAAAACAAGCGCACCTTCTTACATACGTGACGTGTGCAACGTCACACGCTCCCGCGGAGTCGAAAAGTAGCAACATGGTAACGTCAGCTGTGATGCTAACGGTGAGGTGCGGGTGGTAATACGAGAGAGAGAGAAGGTGCGAATCTGGTAACAAATGGAGGAATAATTAATTCCCAAGAAAAACAGCACGGGATCCATCGTCCAGCGATGGTTTAACTTCAAGCGGGACTATGTTCAACAATTATGCGGCAAAAGCGTTGCTACAAAAAGCTATGGGGCGGCATAGCTCGGCTGGTAGAGTGGCCGTGCCAGCAACTTGAGGGTTGCAGGTTCGATTCCTGCTTCCGCCATCCTAGTCACTGCCGTTGTGTCCTTGGGCAAGGCACTTTACCCACCTGCTCCCAATGCCACCCACACTGGTTTAAATGTAACTTACATATTGGGTTTCACTATGTAATGCGCTTTGAGTCACTAGAGAAAAGCGCTATATAAATATAATTCACTTCATTACTACTAATGTAGCATCAGTTGAAAAGTCACCCGCTAGAGAATGAAGAGTGCTTGAAACTCCGCATGTCAACATATCCGGCCGGTGCCACACCCACAAAATGGCCAAGCAACAATTACCAGATCAACGAGTATAAAAAAAATAGTCAACAGAAGGAGATAACGTCCACAGAAACCTACCACATAGCGAAGGACATACACTATTTGATTTCCTATTATGCAGCTCATTTTTATTTGACAGTTATTGAAAATTCTTGTGTGACATCATGCACAAAAGTGCACTTTATTTGTTTTTAACTATTGTAGTGGCGTTCTGTACAAAAAGTGCACTTTAATTTTTGATATGTCATTTTAGTCACATCATGCACAAAAAAAAGTGCACTCATAGCTTGTTTTAAAATGTCTCAGACAATCTTGCACGTTCTGTGTTGGAAATGACATGAATGTTTGTGCCACTGCTCAATATAACTGTTACATAAATACACTTTTGGTCAATTGACTTAGTGGTGGTTTCCCTCTCTGCATGAAAGTTATAAAATGAGCATATATTAATGCAGTATGAACAAGATTTTTTAATGTAGACACATCGAATCATCATACTGCTGTGATTATATGCATCAAGTGTTCATTCAAGGCTAAGGCAAAATATCGAGATGTATATTGTGTATCGTGACAAGGCCTTAAAGGGGAACATTATCACCAGACCTATGTAAGCGTCAATATATACCTTGATGTTGCAGAAAAAAGACCATATATTTTTTTAACCGATTTCCGAACTCTAAATGGGTGAATTTTGGGGAATTAAACGCCTTTCTGTGTATCCTTCTCTGAGCGACAACGTCAGAACGTGACGTCACATCGGTACACAACGCCATTTTTCCCTATCACATCACACGCATCGAGTCAAATCAGCTGTTATTTTCTGTTTTTTCGACTTGTTTTCCGTACCTTGGAGACATCATGCCTCGTCGGTGTGTTGTTGGAGGGTGTAACAACACGATCAGGGACGGATTCAAGTTGATTTACGTAGAATGTGGATCGATTAGCACGGCATGCTAATCGATGCTAACATGCTATTTAGGCTAGCTCTGTGTACACATTGCAGCATTACGCCTCATTTGTAGCTATATTTACATCCAGCCTTTCCCTCCATCCACATTTAATGCCAAACAAACACTTAGCAATCGATGGATTTAAGTTGCTCCAGTGTCAAGAGATGCGAAATTCCCCTGTTTGTTTTCTACCGGCGATGCTTGATTGATTGATTGATTGATACTTTTATTAGTAGATTACACAGTTCAGTACATATTCTGTACAATTGACCACTAAATGGTAACACCCGAATAAGTTTTTCAACTTGTTTAAGTCGGGGTCCACGTTAATCAATTCATGCTACGACAGAGATGGCACAGAGATGACAAGAATGTCTGGATATCCAGCGACACTCAAAGCAGATGCATTCCCAACGATAAAGTCAAAAAATCACAAAGGTGAGTTTTGTTGATGTTGTTGACTTAAGTGCTAATCAGACATATTTGGTCGCGGCATGACTGCCAGCTAATCGATGCTAACATGCTATTTAGGCTACCTGTATGTACATTTGAAACTATATTTACATCCAGCGTTTCCTTCCACTCACATTTAATGTGAAACAAACACTTACCAATCGACGGATTTAAAATTGATCCAGTGTCAATGCAATAGTCCTGATAGGTTGGTCTGCACATTTTACCGGCGATGCTAACGCGGACATGCATGGCCGAATAGCGTCAATAGCTATTCGCTCAATAGCATCAGTTTCTTCTTCAATTTCGTTTTCGCTATCTGCCTCCATACTCCAACCATCTGTTTCAATACATGCTATAGTAATAAGGGACGGCGTGGCGCAGTGGGAGAGTGGCCGTGCGCAACCCGAGGGTCACTGGTTCAAATCCCACCTAGAACCAACCTCGTCACGTCCGTTGTGTCCTGAGCAAGACACTTCACCCTTGCTCCTGATGGGTACTGGTTGGCGCCTTGCATGGCAGCTCCCTCCATCAGTGTGTGAATGGGTAAATGTGGGAGTAGTGTCAAAGCGCTTTGAGTACCTTGAAGGTAGAAAAGCGCTATACAAGTACAACCCATTTATTTATTTATGCGTAATCTGTTGAATCGCTTAAGCCGCTGAAATCCGAGCCTGAATCCGAGCTAATGTCGCTATATCTTGCTGTGCTATTCGCCATTGTTTGTATTGGAATCGCTATGTGACATCAGAGGGAAATGGACAGTGGCTTAAGAAAATAGCGAAAATCAAGCACTTTAAAGCTTTTTTTAGGGATATTCCGGGACGGGTAAAATTTTGAAAAAAACTTCGAAAAATAAAATAAGCCACTGGGAACTGATTATTATTGGTTTTAACCCTTCTGAAATTGTGATAATGTTCCCCTTTGAAATATCGAGATATTAAAACAAGACCAGCCCTAGTTGACATTTATTTTCCTTTCTGCCTTGATAGCGGGGGGGATTATAATCAGAGGAAGGTTCCCTTTGAAATACATTTAATATATTTGGCTCCTGATGCCTATTTTTGATATGTCATAAAAAAATAGTACTATCTTGATACATTTATCAGAATTTTATTACGCTCACCGAACGGACTTCTTCTTCACTCTTGGTTTGGGCATCTCTGGCGTCAAAGCGGCGCTCTCACTGATCCACTGCCACAGAGGAGATCGTGGCCCTCGAAGGTTCACGTCCTGCGAATGGAAAACAAAACGCCGGCATCAAAGCGGCAACACTTTATGATGTTTCTACGGGAGGAGAAAAAAAACAAACAAAAAAACTGACCTTTGGCGCGATGCGATTGACGATGTCGGATATTTCCACCGATCGGAAATTCCTGCTACTCCCTAAAAAAAAACAATTCGCCGACGTTTTCACATTCATTCAATTATTTGTTGTTTTATTTTTGCTAGAAAATATCTTTACCTGCGTTAGGCGACGTGGAGTCCCAGATGATGTCCTGAGAAGGCTCCGTGTCACCTGGAGAGTCTCCATTGTTCAGTCCAAAGAATCTGCCGGGGCCTCTGCGCTGAGGACTCTGCAGCTCTGTGGTACGAGGACATCCAATTAATGACGTTGTCTGCCAACGAGGAGGACAGCACCACCTGTTGCCTATTACACTACTGTGAGTCCAGGGTTTCCCACACATTCATTTATTTGTGGCGCCCCGCCACGAAAGAATTACGGCTGCCACAAATAAAAAATAAATAGTGTGTGAATGTGAGTGTGAATGTTGTCTGTCTATCTGTGTTGGCCCTGCGATGAGGTGGCGACTTGTCCAGGGTGTACCCCGCCTTCCGCCTGATTGTAGCTGAGATAGGCGCCAGCGCCCCCCGTGACCCCAAAGGGAATAAGCGGTAGGAAATGGATGGATGGATGGACTTTTGACTCGCTCAACCGCTCATAAAAGCAATGGGACTGTCTGTGAATGGAGCTTGTAGTTACATATTAAATAAATATGTAAATATTATACAAATATGTACATAAAGTGTTGTAATTATAGTCCAACTCCGCGTTCTTCTTGGTCATCGCCGCCGCCGCTAATACCATCCCCCCCCGCCGCCTGACCACATCACCACAAATAGATGCCTGACCTGTGGGAAACACTGGTGTCTGTATTAGGGTTGTCCCGATACCAACATCTTGGTACCGATACCAAAATGTATTTCGATACTTTTCTAAATAAAGGGGACCACAAAAATGGCATTATTGGCTATATTTTAACAAAAAATCTGAGGGTACATGAAACATATGTTTCTTATTGCAATTTTGTACTTAAATAAAATAGTGAACATAACTTTTTTTTTTAGTAGTAAGTAAGCAAACAAAGGCTCCTAATTTAGCCGCATATTGTGTCATTTTCCATTCAATTTTTTCGTCAACATTATTAAGGACAAGTGGTAGAAAATTTATTATTAATCTACTTGTTCATTTACTGTTAATATCTGCTAGCTTTCTTTTTTAACGTGTTCCGTCTACACTTCTGTTAAAATGTAATAATCCCTTATTCTTCTGTTGTTTGATATTTTACATTAGTTTTGGATGATATCACAAATGTGGGTATCGATCCGATACCAAGTAGTTACAGGATCATACATTGGTCATATTCAAAGTCCTCATGTGTCCAGGGACATATATTTTCTGAGTTTATAAAGATAATATAAATTAAAAAAAAATGAAAAAAGATTTTGTGATGGTAAAAAATATCGATGTAATCATAGAAGTATTGACTAAATACGTTCCTTTACTTGTTATCATTACAGGGCGTTTGTTTACATTGTGATGGTGTGTAGTGAAGCATGTTTAGCTATTCCTCGTCCTGCAGGGATGATACTTGTAAGAAACTTACTTTATGTGTCGCCATGGAGACGAGTATTAGTGATTTAGAAGTAGCTAAAACACTGCCGACTGCGGATGGACTTTAGCTGCTAGTTAGCTAGCCATGTCTTAAAGTTACTCTTCCTGAGGGCGTTTCAGTGTTATAACGTCACCTTTATCGTTAGTTTTTAAGCCAAAATGCGTGCGTTCTCCCTTTTCTGTCTACACATTGTGTCTGCTTGTAAGTACTCTGTGATTGTGTGCTGCCGAACATGCTCCTCTGCTCGTAAAACCAGCAATGCCACGACGTGACGACGCCGTGTAGTCATGCCTGTAAAAAACGGGAGGGGATGTGGGTGGGATCGGTACTTTTTAGAGGCGGTATAGTACCGAATAAAATTAATTAGTATCGCGGTACTATACTAATACCGGTATACCGTATAACCCTAGTCTGCATACATGGGACCATGCAAGGAACCTTTCAATCAATCAATCAATGTTTATTTATGTAGCCCTAAATCACAAGTGTCTCAAAGGGCTGCACAAGCCAAAACGACATCCTTAGTTCGGATCGCACAAGAGGGCAAGGAAAAACTCACAACCCAGTGGGATATCAATGTGAATGACTATGAGAAACCTTGGAGAGGACCACAGATGTGGGTGACCCCCCCCTTACTAGGGGATACCGGATGCAATGGACGTCAAGTGGGCCTAGCATAATATTGTGGGAGTCCAGTCCATAGTGGATCTAACATAATAGTGAGAGTCCAGTCTATAGTGGATCTAACATAATAGTGAGAGTCCAGTCGATAGTGGATCTAACATAAGAGTGAGAGTCCAGTCCATAGTGGATCCAACATAAGAGTGAGATTCCAGTCCATAGCGTATCTAACATAGGAGTGAGAGTCCAGTCCATCGTGGATCTAACATAATAGTGAGAGTCCAGTCTATAGTGGATCTAACATAATAGTGAGAGTCCAGTCCATAGTGGATCCAACATAAGAGTGAGAGTCCAGTACATAGTGGGTCTAACATAAGATTGAGAGTCCAGTCCATAGTGGGTCTAACATAATAGTGAGAGTCCAGTCCATAGTGGATCCAACATAATAGTGAGAGTCCAGTCCATAGTGGATATAACATAATAGTGAGAGTCTAGTCCATAGTGGATCTAACATAAGAGTGAGAGTCCAGTCCATAGTGGATCTAACATCGTAGTGAGAGTCCAGTCCATAGTGGATCTAAAATAATAGTGAGAGTCCAGTCCATAGTGGATCTAACATAAGAGTGAGAGTCCAGTCCATAGTGGGGCTAACATAAGATTGAGAGTCCAGTCCAAAGTGGATCTAACATAAGAGTGAGAGTCCAGTCCATAGTGGATCTAACATAAGAGTAAGAGTCCAGTCCATAGTGGGTCTAACATAAGACTGAGAGTCCAGTCCATAGTGGATCCAACATAAGAGTGATAGTCCAGTCCATAGTGGATCTAACATAATAGTGAGAGTCCAGTCCATAGTGGATGTAACATAATAGTGAGAGTCCAGTCCATAGTGGATCTAACATAATAGTGAGAGTCCAGTCCATAGTGGATCTAACATAATATTGTGAGAGTCCAGACCATAGTGGATCTAACATAATAGTGACAGTCCAGTCCATAGTGGATCTAACATAATAGTGACAGTCCAGTCCATAGTGGATCTAACATAATAGTGACAGTCCAGTCCATCGTGGGGCCAACAGGAGACAATCCCGAGCGGAGACGGGTCAAGTACTTTATCAAGATAAATTTAATGTGTATTGGCTGGAGTCACGTTTTTAGAAAATTTAGGGACCAGGAACAATGTCCTCCATTTGGCTTTTTATTCCGTGTAGAATGCAAGGTTTAATTAGCCACAAAAGTTTTACCAAGTTTTATTTTATTTAATCCTTCAGTTATGAAAGATGACGTCATAAAAGTTTTTCAAAAATGTGAGTGTGAATGTTGTTTGTCATCTGTGTTGGCCCTGCGATGAGGTGGCGACTTGTCCAGGGTGTACGCCGCCTTCCGCCCGATTGTTGCTGAGCTAGGCTCCAGCACACCCCGCAACCCCAAAAGAGGGACAAGCGGTGGAAAAATGGATGGATAATCATACATACAGAGGTCAAAATTATGCGACTAATGAGAAGTCCTCAGCCATGAGAGGTGTGCTAAATATACTAAGCATAATGGTAGCGATAAAATGACATTTGTGTACAAATACTGGGGTCTTGCCAGCAAGTTGTCACCTGTGATTTTAATCCAAATTCCAAAATGTTAATATCCATCCATCCATCCATTTTCTACCGCTTATTCCCTTTGTTAATATTCAGATTAAAAACAATTATTATTTGACAGTCCTAGTAAACATAATAATAATATTTGTAAGAATTTACTGCGCATGTCAGCAGACCCCTCCCCCAACCTCCTGTCCTCCACACAGATGCTCATCACCCAGTTGAAACTTATGTGGTGTTAGGCAAACACGAACATCCACATTGTTACCTTCGGCGCATGTTGGCGTTTTGTCTTGTGTTTTGCCCACTGTGGAGACAGACCTCCACAGCTCCGCGAAGGCAGGTGGTGCAGTATTAACAGCGGTAGTAGCAGCAGCAGCAGCAGTAGTAGTAGCAGCAGTCCTCGGCTTGGACATGGTCGATTAAAAGGGTGCGAGCGACCACAATTCGTGCTCACCATTCTTCCATTTGGAGCCCCGTCGGTGCACAGACGATCGGACCGATCATTGCGTGACACCTGCGGACCGTTCGGGTTCGGGAAAGCACTTTTGTTGGGATTGTGGCGTTCAGGTGAGCGACTCACGCCGCCATGTTTATCAGTGACGTCATACGGACGGCAAGCCGTTTGTGTTGTGACGAAACGCGATATATATATATATATATATATATATATATATATATATATATATATATATATATATATATATATATATATATATATATATATATATATATATATACACACACACACACACACACACACTTAAATGGCTGCGCGTTTCTCATAGTCATTCACATTGATATCCCACTGGGTTGTGAGTTTTTCCTTGCCCTTTTGTGGGCTCTGAACAGAGGATGTCGTTTTGGCTTGTGCAGCACTTTGAGACACTTGTGATTTAGAACTATATAAATAAACATTGATTTATTGATTGATAGAAAGGTTCCTTTCATAGTCCCATGTATGCAGACTAGGCTTGTACGGTATACCGGTATATTAGTATAGTACCGCGATATATATATATATATATATATATATATATATATATATATATATATATATATATATATATACACACACACACACACATTTAAACGGCTGCGTGTTTCGTCACAACACTGCACTATATATATACACACACACACACATATATATATATATATATACATATATATATATATATATATATATATATATATATATATATATCGAACGGAGGAAAAAGGCAGGCTTAAATAAGGGAAGTAATCAGGAAGAGTCACTGGTGCGCGACAAAAACCAGAGCAGGTGCAACAAATCAGAAACTATGGTAACAAGGTAAATAAGGAAGAGCTAAACTAGGACTTTACGGTGGAAGAGGGGTTAGTGCGTCTGCCTCACAATACGAAGTTCCTGCAGTCCTGGGTTCAAATCCAGGCTCGGGATCTTTCTGTTTGCATGTTCTCTCCGTGAATGCGTGGCTTCCTCCCACTTCCGAAGACATGCACCTGGGGATAGGTTGATTGGCAACACTAAATTGGCCCTAGTGTGTGAATGTGAGTGTGAATGTTGTCTGTCTATCTGTGTTGGCCCTGCGATGAGGTGGCGACTTGTCCAGGGTGTATCCCGCCTTCCGCCCGATTGTAGCTGAGATTGGCGCCAGCGCCCCCCGCAACCCAAAAGGGAATAAGCGGTAGAAAATGGATGGATATATATATATATATATATATATAGTGCAGTGGTTCCCAACCTTTTTTCAGTGATGTACCCCCTGTGAACATTTTTTTAATTCAAGTACCCCCTAATCAGAGCAAAGTATTTCTGGTTGAAAAAAAGAGATCAAGACGTGAAATACAGCACTATGTCATCAGTTTCTGATTTTTAAAATTGTATAACAGTGCATAACATTGCTCATTTGTAGTGGTCTTTCTTCAACTATTTGGAAAAAAAAATACATAAAAATAACTAAAAACTTGTTGAAAAATAAGCAAGTGATTCAATTATAAATAAAGATTTGTACACATAGAAGTAATCATCAACTTAAAGTGCCCTCTTTGGGGATTGTAATAGAGATCCATCTGGATTCATGAACTTAATTCTAAAAAAATTTTCACAAAAAAAGAAATCTTTGACATCAATATTTATGGAACATGTCCACAAAAAATCTAGCTGTCAAGACTGAATTTGCACTGTTGCATTTCTTTTCACAGTTTATTAACTTACATTCATATTTTGTTGAAGTCTTATTCAATAATATTTATAAAGGATTTTTGAATTGTTGCTATTTAAAAAAAAAAATCTCAAGTACCCCATGGCATACTTTCCAGTACCCCTAGGGGTACGCGTACCCCCATTTGAGAACCACTGATATAGTGGACTTGTGCTTTGAGTGTTCGCCCTGAGACTGGCAGGTTGTGAGTTAAAACTCCGCCCGAGTCATGCCAAAGACTACACAAAATGGGACCCGTTACCTCCCTGCTTGGCACTCAGCACCAAGGGTTGGAATATATTATTTGCTAAAGTGTTGCTCGCCCTCCCTTTATTGTTATTATTCTGTACTTATCCATTCATCCATCTTCTTCCGCTTAACTGAGGTCAAGTCTCAGCCTAAGCAGGGAAGCCCAGACTTCCCTCTCCCCAGCCACTTTGTCCAGCTCCTCCCTTGACATCCTGAGGCATTCCCAGGCAAACCAGGAGACATAGTCTCCCCAACGTGTCTTGAGTCTTCCCCGGGACCTCGTACCCGTTCTGACGTGCTCCCCGGGGAGGCGTCCGAGGGGCATCCTGACCAAATGCCCGGACCACTTCATCGGGCTCCTTTTTGGATGCTGTTAGTGTTTTCTTGTCTACAACAATATTTACGAGAACTCCTAGATAATCCTAAAAACAAGTAAAACCTCTTCGCAAATATGTTTTTAAATACATGTATACATATAATATAGAGGTATACACACTGCTTAGAGCCCCAAATTAATTTGGGAGCCCCCCAAAAAACATGTTTTCACACTTATTAACTTAAAACCATTTTTACACTTTTCATTAAAAATCAATTAATTGGATGCATTATTTGTACTACAACTAATTCATTGAAAATAACTTGCTCTGGTGTTTTTTTTAAAGTGAAAAACAACAAATTTAACATCAATAAATTTAGGCATTTGTATGTACAGTATAGGCCAAAAGTTTAGACACACCTTTTCATTTCAACTCGTTTTGTTTATTTTCATGACTATTTAAAGTTAAAGTACCAATGATTGTCACACACACACTAGGTGTGGCGAACCTTTTCTCCGAATTTGACCCATCACCCTTGATCACCCCCTGGGAAGTGAGAGGAGCAGTGAGCAGCAGCGGTGGCCTCGCCCGGGAATCGGTTGTTGTTTTTTTGGTGGTGATTTAACCCCCATTTCCAACCCTTGATGCTGAATGCAAAACAGGGAGGTATTACGTTGTAGAATATCACTGAAGGTATCAAA
>NC_084619.1:56702362-56734862 GCF_033978795.1 Nerophis ophidion | reverse complement strand
TGCTATTTCTTTTCTAAAAAAAAAAAACACCCACAAGGTGGCGCTATTATCCCATGGTAACTTGCACTTCCTTTTCTCCATTCTAAATAGTAAAAAACTGCTATCACGAAGTGGCCAACAAGGGAGGCATTGGGGCATACGATTTTTCCGCCTATAAAACCCTCTGAAAATCATCCAAATTTTTCCAACAATGTTTTACAGAAGGGATTCTTAACCTTTTTTTGGATCTCAGTACCCAACTTTTCCACTACACAAAAGATTAACACTTAATTAGTAGTCTCGTGTGGAGGTTTCTCTCCTCGGGGCACCCCTCGCGACCTCGAAAAGGACAAGCGGTAGAAGATGGATGGATGGATGTTCATCAGTCAACTCATTGGTGTTCATTTTCAGTTTATCAAGATAAAAAAAATAATATCTAAAGCAAAAACAAGGCGACTCGGTAAAGAATTTGGGTAATATCTTCGGCCCAACTCTCTTGTTTGAGTCACACATTAAAAGCCTTCTTTCATCTCCGTAATATCGCTAATTTTCGCTCCATTTTGTCCACTAACGACGCTGAGATCATTATCCATGCGTTTGTTACGTCTCGTCTCGATTACTGTAACGTATTATTTTCGGGTCTCCCCATGTCTAGCATTAAAAGATTACAGTTGGTACAAAATGCTGCTGTTAGAGTTTTGACAAGAACAAGAAAGTTTGATCATATTACGCCTGTACTGGCTCACCTGCACTGGCTTCCTGTGGATGGGATTTTAAGATTTTACTACTTACGTATAAAATACTACACCGTCTAGCTCCAGCCTATCTTGCCGATTGTATTGTACCATATGTCCCGGCAAGAAACCTGCGTTCAAAGGACTCGGGCTTATTAGTGATTGCCAAAGCCCCAAAAAAGTCTGCGGACTATAGAGCGTTTTCCAGTACTATGGAATGCCCTCCCGGTAACAGTTTGAGATGCTACCTCAGTAGAAGCATTTAAGTCTCATCTTAAAACTCATTTGTATACTCTAGCCTTTAAATAAGACCCCCTTTTTAGACCAGTTGATCTGCCGTTTCTTTTGTTTTTCTCCTATGTCCCCCTCTCCCTTGTGGAGGGGGTCCGGTCCGGTGGCCACGGATGAAGTACTGGCTGTCCAGAGTCGGGACCCAGGATGGACCGCTTGTCTAGAGTCGGGACCCACGATAGACCGCTCGTCCAGAGTCGGGACCCAGGATGGACCGCTCGCCTGTGTATCGGCTGGGGACATCTCTGCGCTTCTGATCCGCCTCCGCTTGGGATGTTTTCCTGCTGGCTCCACTTTGGACGGGACTAGCGCTACTATATTGGATCCACTTTGGACTGGACTCTCGCGGTTATATTAGATCCACTATGGATTGGACTCTCACAATATCATGTTAGATCCGCTCGACATCCATTGCATTCGGTTCCCTGGTGGTGGGGGTTGCCCACATATGCGGTCCTCTCCAAGGTTTCTCATAGTCACTGTCACCGACGTCCCACTTGGGTGAGTTTTTCCTTGCCCTTATGTGGGCCCTACCAAGGATGTCGTTGTGGTTTGTGCAGCCCTTTGAGACATTTGTGATTTAGGGCTATATAAATACACATTGATTGATTGATTGATTGAAATTACAGTATGTTATTTATGTAGTTTGCTCATTTTCCTCAACTGGTGCACTAACATCATGTGGGTTTTTTTGTGTGTTTTTTACATATGCAGCATTCTCTCTGACAGGGGTCTAAAACTCTATTTACCTGGGGGCCAGAGTCTGGGTGAGGCTGGGCCGCAAGAACAGATTTCTGAAAAAAAAATATTTTTAAATGTCTTTACTTTATTTTCAACACAAAATAAAATCAAAATATAAATGAAACAAAATGAGAATTAAGTAATGTGAGCCAATTCAAATTAAACAATAAATAAAATAAACAAACAGTTTGAATTGGTACAGGTTATCGGGAACTGTTATTACTGACGGACAGCTGTCGTGGTGTGACTACAGCCAGGCATCCATGGCAACGTTTCTGTCACTTTCACTCATTTGCCGCTTTTCCACTAATGCAGGGGTAGGCAACCCAGAACGTTGAAAGAGCAATTTTGGACCCAAATAACAAAAATCGTCTCGGTCTGGAGCCAACGAGAGGGTGGGGGGAGGTTTTTTCGCCGTGGAGTTTACAGTTACGGTAGCACAATTAGCCCCGAACGGGCTAACATTACGACTAACATGTTACACGTCCGATTCGCCCAGCGACTCACTGTCGGAGTATCAGCACAGGGGTCCACTGCACCACAGTTTTGTATTGTCGCTCCGTCCTTCGGCGGAGTGCTTCGGAACCTGCTGGACCCCTCGTCTCCTCGGCGACAGGGGAAGTAGCGAGAGAGAGACACACAAACAGTGACAGAGAGTGGGAGAGAGCAGGCAGGCGAGCAAGGGAGGGAGAAAGAGCGGGTGCGGGTCTAGTGGAAAAGCGGCAAAACGTTTCTCTGCTTGTATCACGCAAGGGACGTCAATGTTCGGCCCTCGAGAGCCACATACCACACCGTGATTGGTAGATTCCTTCAGCTCCGCATACAACGCTGTCAAGTAAAACAGGGGTCCCCAAATTTTTGACTCGGTGGCCGCATTGGGTTGGCCGGGGGCCGGGTTGTATATATATATCTATATATATATATATATATATATATATATATATATATATATATATATATATATATATAGATATATATATATATATATATAGATATATATATACATCCATCCATCCATATATATATATATATATATATATATAAACATATACACACATACACAAGTCTTCAAAACGTTAACCACCATGTTGCTACAATAAAAACCAAACAAAGGAAAATATAAAAAGTGGTACTGTTTTTATAATATATATATATATATATATATATATATATATATATATATATATATATATATATATTCCTCGCGCACTAATTCAGCACACACTTGCCGCTGATGATATCAAGTTATCCATGGGAAAATGCATTTTTCGACAATATGATTTGCCTGTGCGGCGAGGAGAGTAAAATGGATTAGAAAGAACAGATTTAAAAAAAATTCAAATTAAAAATGATATATTTTAATCATTATTATTTTTTTATAACTTGGGACTTCCCGCGGGCCGGATTTTGGACGCTGGCGGACCGTTGCCGTCCCGCGGGCCGTAGTTTGGGGACCCCTGATAAAAAACTTGCGGGCCGCACTAACATTAAACTTTCATATTAAAGTGGGGGCCACAAAATAGACCTCTGCTCTACGAAGATGCAAATAATTGCTATTGTGACATCTAATGGACAAATTCAGAACAGCAGTTTCGTTCATTCAAAAATTTCGGCCCATTTTTATACTTAGCAAACTCATCCCACGGCCCGGATAAGGCCCGTTACGTTCAATACCCCTGGTGTAGCCTAAAGATGTGAGAGGCACACACAAATCCGAAAATAAAAAAATGTAACACCTTTTACTCTTAAACATCCACTCTAACCTAGTAAAAAAAAAAAAAAGCTAATGAAATCATAATTTTTGTCGTTCTAATTAACCCGCTTCGACCCCCCGAGGGCGCCGCTTAACACAGATAGGTCGTCTTGTCTTCAGCTCCGTTCGCGTCCTTTAAGTCAGCAGACGACAAAACAAAAGAAAAAACCCTGTTTCGGTCTTGACCACGTGAAGGAGGGCTTAACAAGCGCTCCTTCCTCCGCTGCTCATTATTTGTGTTTGTAATAGCACAGCTGATGATAAATGTCCCGCAGAGTGCACATGTGCTAAAATAAAATATTCATCCCCCCGGCCCCTTCCTCGTTGGCCCGCCGTCTAATTTGCGAAGGAGGCCGAGCCATAAATTCAGCCGTTGAGCGGCAGTGGTGTGGCATTGTTATGAACATGCAGGAGCATGCGTGGCACATGAAGATGAAGCTGGCACAAACGCGCCTTTTTTAAGTTGTCTGAACGCTGGCTTGGTGGGTGAGAGGGAGGCTACCTTGACTAACCAGTAAGGGTGTGGGAAAAAAATCGATTGGAATACAAATCGCGATTCTCAAGTTTTGCGATTCAGAATCGATTCTCATTTTTTTTTAAATAGATTTTTTTTTTTTTTGCAATCCAACAAAACAATACACAGCAATAGCATAACAATCCAATTCCAATTCCAAAACCGAACCTGACCCAGCAACACTCAGAACTGCAATAAACAGAGCAATTGAGATGAGACACTAACACGAAACAAAACAAACCAAAAGTAGTGAACCAAAAATAAATATTATCAACAACAGTATCAATATTAGTTATAATTTCAGCATAGCTGTGATTAAAAATCCCTCATTGACATTATCATTAGACATTTATAAAAAAAAAAAAAAGAACAATGTTGTCACAGTGGCTTACACTTGCATCTCATCTCATAAGCTTGACAACACACTGTGTCCAATGTTTTCACAAAGATAAAATAAGTCGTATTTTTGGTTTGTTTAATAGTTAAAAAAAAATTACATTATTGCAATCAGTTGATAAAACATTGTCCTTTACAATTATAAAAGCTAAAAAAAAAAAAAAAAATCTACTACTCTGCTTGCATGTCAGCAGACTGGGGTAGATCCTGCTGAAATCCTATGTATTGAATGAATACAGAATCGTTTTGAATTGGAAAAATATCGTTTTTGAATCGAGAATCGTGTTGAATCGAAAGAAATCGATTTATAATTGAATCGCGACCCCAAGAATCGATATTGAATCAAATCGTGGGACACCCAAAGATTATATATATACATATATATATATATATACATATATATATATATATATATATATATATATATATATATATATATATATATATATATATATATATATATATATATATATATATGTATATATATATATATACATATATATATATATTTATTTATATATACACACTTACATATATACAGCCCGGCCCCCAGCCACATTTTTTTAAATTGTAATTTTGAAGAATTTATCTGAATGTGCATGAACTATTTCTGTTCAAAATTGTTACAAATTTCACATGTTTAAATAGTCAGTTCGCTGTACTGTGCCAACTGTACTACTATATGAGTATGTATTTTATATTGTTTCGTTGAAAATAAAACAGCAAAGTCCATTTGGCTGTCATCCGTTTTAATTATAAGACAAAATTGTGTCAAGGTCATATGTTTTTTTGTAGATCTCTGCTATTTACAGATGATGTGGTCCTGATGGCTTCATCTGGCCAAGATCTTCAGCTCTCACTGGATCGGTTCGCAGCTGAGTGTGAAGCGATTGGAATGAGAATCAGCACCTCCAAGTCCGAATCCATGGTTCTCCCCCGGAAAAGGGTGAAGGGCCATCTTCGAGTTGGGGAGGAGACCCTGCCCCAAGTGGAGGAGTTCAAGTACCTCGGAGTCTTGTTCATGAGTGAGGGAAAAGTGGATCGTGAGATCGACAGGCGGATCGGTGCGGCGTCTTCAGTAATGCGGACGTTGTACCGATCCATTGTGGTGAAGAAGGAGCTGAGCCGGAAGGCAAAGCTCTCAATTTACAAGTCAATCTACGTTCCCATCCTCACCTATGGTCATGAGCTTTGGGTCATGAGCGAAAGGATAAGATCACGGGTACAAGCGGCCGGAATGAGATTCCTCCGCCGGGTGGCGGGGCTCTCCCTTAGAGATAGGGTGAGAAGCTCTGTCATCCGGGATGAGCTCAAAGTAAAGCTGCAGCTCCTCCACATTGAGAGGAGCCAAATGAGGTGGTTCGGGCATCTGGTCAGGATGCCACCCGAACGCCTCCCTAGGGAGGTGTTTAGGGCACGTCCAACCGGTAGAAGGCCACGGGGAAGACCCGGGACACGTTGGAAAAGACCATCTCCTTTATCCTCTAAATAGACTCCCCTTTTAGACCAGTCGATCTGCAGTTTCTTTTCTTTTTCTCCTTTGTCCCACTCTCCCCTGTGGAGGGGGTCCGGTCCGATGGCCATGGATGAAGTACTGGCTGTCCAGAGCCGGGACCCAGGATGGACCGCTTGCCTGTGTATCGGCTTGGGACATCTCTGTGCTGCTGATCCGCCTCCGCTTGGGATGGTTTCCTGCTGGCTCCGCTGTGGACGGGACTCTCGCTGCTGTGTTGGATCCGCTTTGGACTGGACTCTCGGGGCTGTGTTGGATCCACTATGGATTGAACTTTCACTGTATCATGTTAGACCTGCTCGACATCCATTGCTTTCGGTTCCCTTGAGGGGGGGGGGGGGGGTAGTCCTCTCCAAGGTTCTCATAGACATCATTGTCACCGACGTCCCACTGGGTGTGAGTTTTCCTTGCCCTTATGTGGGCCTACTGAGGATGTCGTAGTGGTTTGTGCAGCCCTTTGAGACACTAGTGATTTAGGGCTATACAAATGAACATTGATTGATTGATTGAGCTCTCCCGGCTGGCCTGGGAACGCCTCGGGATCCCCCGGGAAGAGCTGGACAAAGTGGCTGGGGAGAGGGAGGTCTGGGCTTCCCTGCTTAGGCTGCTACCCCCGCGACCCGACCTCAGATGAGCGGAAGAAGATGGATGGATGGATTTTAGTGAATAATTAACAGGCATATTTGTGTGATGTAACCTCAGCGTATTTCATAAAACCATATCCAGACCGTCATTTGAACTAATTGGCGGCGCGGGAGTCAACGCGGATGTGTTTCGTGGGCAGGAGACGAGGACGTTTCTCAGTGAGAAAAACATCAAACGTTCATTTGCAAACCCCCCCCCCCCAGCCTACAGTTACTCTTAATGTCATTATTTACAGCGCCACGGGACTGACCTGGAAAGGGCAGCGCGCCAACTCCCAAATTGCTTCTGCTGAGAAAAAAAAGAATCAGAAGTTTTGATTATTATTGAATGTGTGACTGTGCACTTGCACTCGTCTTCGCTCGTCACGTCTCACAAACTTCTGTGCACAAATACCAGGCCGTCCCCTCCCCCAACCCCACTCCCCACTTCCTGCCCAGGCTGGTCTTTGATCTAAATTTGAACCCTGGTAGGCGACGTCGTCATTTTCATATTTTCAATACGCCGGCTTTGATGGAGGGCTTGCCGCCATCGCCGCCGAGCTCGCTTTCATCCTCCCAGTGAGCATATGGCAGCTTCCCCACAACACCGGAGTTCACATTTGAACACTTCCCGCTCCCCGAGTGGCCAGGGATGCTGTTGTAACCATGACAACCGCACTCAATAAACCTGATTTCCGCCCTTAAAGGACGAAGAAGCATATTTGCTGACTTATGTGAACGCTTCAAGCGGGTCTCGTGATCCTTTTTTGTGATCAGGCGGCTTTTTGGTGACAACAAGAGAATTTGTTTATCAATCAATGTTTATTAATACAGCCCTAAATCACAAGTGTCTCAAAGGGGTGCCCAAGCCACAACAACATACGCGGATAAGCACCGACATAAGGGCAAGGAAAAACTCACAACCCAGTGGGACGTTGATGAGAATGACTATGAGAAACTTTGGAGAGGACCACAAATGTGGGTAACCCCCCACCCCCCTTCTAGGGGAGACCGGAAGCAATGGACGTCG
This sequence comes from Nerophis ophidion, assembly GCF_033978795.1. Lineage (NCBI taxonomy): Eukaryota > Metazoa > Chordata > Actinopteri > Syngnathiformes > Syngnathidae > Nerophis > Nerophis ophidion. The sequence goes on along the minus strand of NC_084619.1, from coordinate 56,727,288 downwards.
AGTGAGTCTGACATAATATTGTGAGAGTCCAGTCCATAGTGGATCTAACATAATAGTGAGAGTCCAGTCCATACTGGATCTAGAAAAATAGTGAGAGTCCAGTCCATAGTGGAGCTGTCATAATAGTGAGAGTCTAGTCCATTGTGGCTCTAACATAATAGTGAGAGTCCAGTCCATAGTGGATCTAACATAATAATGAGAGTCCAGTCCATAGTGGATCTAACATAATAATGAGAGTCCAGTCCATAGTGGAGCTGTCATAATAGTGAGAGTCTAGTCCATAGTGGATCTAACATGATAGTGAGAGTCCAGTCCATAGTGGATCTAACATAATAGTGAGAGTCCAGTTCATAATGGATATAACATAATATTGTGAGAGTCCAGTCCATAGTGGATCTAACATAATAGTGAGAGTCCAGTCTATAGTGGATCTAACATAATAGTGAGAGTCCAGTCCATAGTGGATCTAGCATAATAGTGAGAGTCCAGTCCATAGTGGAGCTGTCATAATAGTGAGAGTCCAGTCCATTGTGGATCCAACATAATAGTGAGAGTCCAGTCCATAGTGGAGCTATCATAATAGTGAGAGTCCAGTCCATAGTGAATCTAACATAATAATGAGAGTCCAGTCCATAGTGGAGCTATCATAATAGTGAGAGTCCAGTCCATTGTGGATCTAGCATAATAGTGAGAGTCCAGTCCATAGTGGATCTAACATAATAATGAGAGTCCAGTACATAGTGGACCTAACATAATAGTGAGAGTCCAGTCCATAGTGGATCTAACATAATAATGAGAGTCCAGTCCATAGTGGATCTAACATGATGGTGAGAGTCCAGTCCATAGTGGATCTAACATAATAGTGAGAGTCCAGTCCATAATGGATCCAACATAATAGTGAGAGTCCAGTCCATAGTGGATCCAACATAATAATGTTAGAGTCCAGTCCATAGTGGATCTAACATCATAGTGAGAGTCCAGTCCATAGTGGATCCAACATAAGAGTGAGAGTCCAGTCCATAGTGGATGTAGCATAATAGTGAGAGTCCAGTCCATAGTGGAGCTATCATAATAGTGAGAGTCCAGTCCATAGTGGAGCTGTCATAATAGTGAGAGTCTAGTCCATTGTGGCTCTAACATAATAGTGAGAGTCCAGTCCATAGTGGATCCAACATAATAATGTTAGAGTCCAGTCCATAGTGGATCTAACATCATAGTGAGAGTCCAGTCCATAGTGGATCCAACATAAGAGTGAGAGTCCAGTCCATAGTGGATGTAGCATAATAGTGAGAGTCCAGTCCATAGTGGATCTAACATAATAGTGAGAGTCCAGTCCATAGTGGATCTAACATAATAGTGAAAGTCCAATCCATAGTGGATCTAACATAATAGTGAGAGTCCAGTCCATCGTGGATCTTAAATAATAGTGAGAGTCCAGTCCATCTTGGATCTAACATAATAGTGAGAGTCCAGTCCATAGTGGATCTAACATAATAGTGAGAGTCCAGTCCATAGTGGATCTAACATAATAGTGAGAGTCCAGTCCATCGTGGATCTAACATAATAGTGAGAGTCCTGTCCATAGTGGATCTAACATAATAGTGAGAGTCCAATCCATAGTGGATCCAACATAATAGTGAGAGTCCAGTCCATCGTGGATCTAACATAATAGTGAGAGTCCAGTCCCGTCCATAGTGGATCTAACATAATAGTGAGAGTCCAGTCCATCGTGGATCTAACATAATAGTGAGAGTCCAGTCCATCGTGGATCCAACATAATAGTGAGAGTCCAGTCCTGTCCATAGTGGATCTAACATAATAGTGAGAGTCCAATCCATCGTGGATCTAACATAATAGTGAGAGTCCAGTCCATCGTGGATCTAACATAATAGTGAGAGTCCAGTCCATCGTGGATCTAACATAATAGTGAGAGTCCAGTCCTGTCCATAGTGGATCCAACATAATAGTGAGAGTCCAGTCCATTGTGGATCTAACATCCACTATGGACTCCCCGAATGCAGCTGGGATAGGCTCCAGCTCCAGCCGCGACCCTAAAAGGGACAAGTGGTCGAAAATGGGATGGATGGTCCTCATGTTGCACCATTTTCCATTATTCTATGAACAATATCTCTTTTGACATTTTCCTCTGTTTTCTTTTAAGTGTCCCCAATTGTGCATATATTTCCCATATTATCTGGAAAATTTACCCTATTTGGCAAAATTTTATTTTACTGAAATAAATATTTTATTTTTCACCGTTTTTCCATATGTTATGAAACACATCATTTACCTAAATTTTTCCATATTTTTCTGTATAATGTCCCTTATTTTGCATCATTTTCCCTTATATTAATATCCAGAAAATGGCCCTTATTTCACATTAGTTTTATTTGTTTTCTGTAAAGTATTTTAAAACTATTTAATTTTGCATTATTTGCCCTTATATTCTGGAAAAGTTTCCTTTATTTTGCATCATTTTGTAGAAGATGTATTTTCCTTAATTCCCAAATTCGGCAGATTTGGTCTTTATTTATTTATTTTACAACAAAATCACCTATTTTGCACTGTTTTCCTTTACTCTATGAACGATATCGCTTAACATTTTCCTCTATTTTATTTCAAATGTCCCCATTTTGAATAATTTTCCCACATAATCTGGAAAATGTACCCTATTTGGCATAATTTTCCTTTATTTTATTGAAATAAATCCTTTATTTTTCACCATTTTTCTATGTACTATAAAAAACGTCACTTACCTAACATTTTCCATTATATTCTGGACAATGTCGCTTATTTTGCATCATTTTCCCTCATATTAATATCCAGAAAATAACCCTTATTTTGCATTAGTTTTATTTGTTTTCTGTAAACTGTTTTAAAACTATTTAAAATGCATTATTTGCCCTTTTATTCTGTAAATGTTTCCTTTGAGTACCTTGAAGGTAGAAAAGCGCTATACAAGTACAACCCATTTATCATTTATTTATTTAATTTGCATCATTTCGTAGAAAATGTATTTTCCTTAAAGGCCAACTGAAATGAGATTTTCTTATTTAAACGGGGATAGCAGGTCCATTCTATGTGTCATACTTGATCATTTCGCGATATTGCCATATTTTTGCTGAAAGGATTTAGTAGAGAACATCGACGATAAAGTTCACAACTTTTGGTCACTAATAAAAAAGCCTTGCCTTTACAAGAAGTAGCAGTCGATGTGCGCGTGACGTCAGGCGTTGTGGAGCTCCTCACATCCTCACATTGTTTACAATCATGGCCACCAGCAGTGAGAGCGATTCGGGCCGAGAAAGCAACAATTTCCCCATTAATTTGAGCGAGGATGAAAGATTAATGGATGAGGATATTGAAAGTTAAAGCCTAGAAAAATAAAAAGTTAAAAAAAAAAGGCGATTGCAGTGGGAGCGATTCAGATATTATTAGACACATTTACTAGGATAATTCTGGAAAATCCCTTATCTGCCTATTGTTTTAGTGAGATTATACAGTACCTGAAAGTCAAAGGGGTGTGGCCACGGGTGTGTTGACCGCCAGTGTCTGCGTGGGAGGAGGTAATAGTCCGCGGCATCTGCAGGAGGACACATCCGACGCAGGCTCCGCTCATAACTACGGTAAGAGCCAACTTATTACCACAATTTTCTCACCGAAACCTGCCGGTTGACATGTGGTCGGGATCCATGTTCGCTTGACTGCTCTGTTAAACAAGGAAACACCGGCTGTGTTTGTGTGGCTAAAAGCTTCCCACCTCCATCTTTCTACTTTGACTTCTCCATTATTAATTGAACGAATTGCAAAAGATTCAGCAACACAGATGTCCAGAATACTGTGTAGTTATGCAATTAAAGCAGACGATTTACAGCTTGGATTGGGATGAAAAATAATGTCCGCTACAACCCGAGACGTCAAACGCAAGCGTCATCATACGAGTCATCATAACGCGACATTTTCAACAGGACACTTCGCGGGAAATTTAAAATTGCAATTAAGTAAACTAAAAAGACCGTATTGGCATGTGTTGCAATGTTAATATTTCATCATGTACTGCTTGCCTGTGTATTGGCTGGGGACATCTCTGCGCTGCTGATCCGCCTCCGCTTGGGATGTTTTCCTGCTGGCTCCGCTGTGAACGGGACTCTCGCTGCTGTGTTGGATCCGCTTTGGACTGGACTCTCGCGACTGTGTTAGATCCATTATGGATTGAACTTTCACAGTATCATGTTAGACCCGCTCGATATCCATTGCTTTCGTCCTCTCCAAGGTTCTCATAGTCATCATTGTCACCGACGTCCCACTGGGTGTGAGTTTTCCTTGCCCTTATGTGGGCCTACCGAGGATGTCGTAGTGGTTTGTGTTGTGGTTTGTGCAGCCCTTTGAGACACTAGTGATTCAGGGCTATATAAGTAAACATTGATTGATTGATTGATTGATCATTGATATATAAACTATCAGACTGAGTGGTCGGTAGTAGTGGGTTTCAGTAGGCCTTTAATTCCCAAATTTGGCAGATTTTGTCTCTATTAATTTATTTTTACAACAAAATCGCCTATTTTGCACAGTTTTCCTTTACTCTATGAACGATATCGCTTAACATTTTCTTTAATTTTTTTTTCAAATGTCCCGATTTTGCATAATTTTCTCATATAATCTGGAAAATGTACACTATTTGGCCTAATTTTCCTTTATTTTATTGAAATAAATCCTTTATTTTTCACTATTTTTCCATATATAATGAATAACGTTGGTTACCTGACATTTTCCATTATTTTCTGGATAACATCCCTTATTTCGCATCATTTTCCCTTGTAATAATATCCACAAAATAACCCTTATTTTGCATTAGTTTTTTTGTTGTTGTTGTAAACTCTCATTAAATGTTTCGATTATTTTGCATAATTTTCTTGAAAATTTATTTTCCTTAATTCCCAAATTTGGCAAATTTTGTCTTTATATATATATATATATATATATATATATATATATATATATATATATATATATATATATATATATATATATATATATATATATATATATATTGAGAGAGAGAGAGAGAGAGAGAGAGAGAGAGAGAGAGAGAGAGAGAGAAAGGAGCCAGATGAGGTGGTTCGGGCATCTGGTCAGGATGCCACCCGAACACCTCCCTAGGGAGGTGTTTAGGGCACGCCCAACCGGTAGGAGGCCACGGGGAAGACCCAGGACACATTGGGAAGACTATGTCTCCCGGCTGACCTGGGAACGCCTCGGGATCCCCCGGGAAGAGCTACACGAAGTGGCTGGGGAGAGGGAAGTCTGAGCTTCCCTGCTTAGGCTGCTGCCCCCGCGACCCGACCTCGGATAAGCGGAAGAAGATATATATATATATATATATATATATATATATATATATATATATATATATATATATATATATATATATATATATATATATTTCTATATATTTATATATATATATATATATATATATATATATATATATATATAATTTATTTATTTATTTTTTTAATTTATTTATTTATTTTTTTACAAAAAAAAACCCACCTATTTTGCAAAATGTTCCTTTATTTTCTAAAAAAAATGTCCCTTAGTTAACAACATTTTCCTTTGTTTTCTTGAACATGTTATTAATTTTGTGTACCCTTATTTCCCATCCTTTGCAGGAAAATGTCCCTATTTTCAAATCTATGTACTGTATATTATGTATGCAACATTTACATTTAGGATATCATTATTACTATTATTTTTTTATAGGATCTTCTTTAACCAGGCAGTGAATAATGTAAGGATCTTAATGACATTCATGTGCGTTATTCTTTTCATGTGCGTTATTCTTTTTATGAAAAACAAAACAACTTATTAAAGGCAGCCTTTCCCCTTAAATGTAATGAACTACCCAGAAAGTAATCAATCTTCATCTTCACTTCAATGTAATCACAGTTTAAATGAATAAAGATGATTAACAAGTATAAACGACTAATAATCTGATTACCGTTCCTGAAATGTTTACAATCATTTATGTGGATGGAGGGGGAAAAAAAGAGGTTGTTGTGAAGCCTTTTATCTTAAATGCATTCATATCCAGATTGTTCCGCCTTGGAAGTGACTAATTAGCATATATTATCACCTGCGCCAGTCGCCATGTTTGACGTAATTACCGCGCTCCCTCGTCGCTGCCTGACTAACAAAGGAAGACTGAAACGTTGCCTGAAACATATTTTTTAACAAAAAAAAATCACAATGGTGGACGTCTTGTTAAGCTCTTTTATAGCATTTGTACTTTTCCCCGCATGTTTTTCTTCAAATCAAACTTTTTTTCCACCGGGTTTTATAATCCTGTTGTATTCTTGCTAAGTGGGGCAGTGACCCTCTACATCCAGCAGACGCTGTAGAGTAAAACAAAAAAACCGCAGGGGAAAAAAACATTGATATGTCAATATGGTTGATACCATTCCTTGAGTCGAAATGTCCTAATACCGATAACAATTCTACATATATATTGTGGAGGGGGGCGTGGCCTGCGGGCCTGCCGCGGAACAGGGTGTTGCCAGGACCGTCCTGGAAGACAGCGACGGGTGCGTAGATGGCCCAGGTGGGCCTTGTTATCTCATCACCTTTCGCCTTTATTAGCAGCAGCCATGATGAGACGCGTAGTTGGAGTTGGAGGTGCTGCTGGGCAGATGCATAAAGGACTTGTTGCCGGGAAGCAAAAGGCTCGCACCTCGTGAGAACAAAATAAAACAGTGTTATGCCATGATTTCTACATATGTTTTAAAGGAATGCAGATTGTAAGGAAAAGGTTCAAGCAATTTTATTTGAAGCTGATTTTACATTTATCAGGGGGAATCTGGGGAATATCGCAATATATCACAATATCGCAATTCTGTACAATATCGCAATTAAGAGTATTGGGTTGGCAATCCTATGAACTTGAAGGATTATGTTTTTTTCCCCGTTGGTGGCGGCTATATCAACTACGGCTTTGTTGGTGTTTGTACTATGTTTGCGGCGGCTATTTCTTCTCCGTTTTTTGAAAGCTATTTCTTGTTAGTTGTTTGGCAGCTATTTCTTCTGCGTTGGTGGCAGCTATTTCATATTTGTTTGCGGCTACTATTTATTCTTTGTTTGCTGAGGCTATTTATTTTTTGTTGTTTGGCGGCTATTTCATCTTCTTTGGTGGCAGATTTTTTCCCCTTTGTTTTTGGTAGGTATTTGTTCCTCATTTTTTGGCAACTATTTCTTCTTCGTTGGTGGGCAGTTTTTTCTACTTTGTTGGTGGCAGCTGTTTCTTCTTTGCTGTTTGGCAGGGATTATTTCTTATTAGTTGGTGGCAGCTAGTTTTGTTTGTTCTCGACGCTATTTCTTCTTTGTTGTTTGGCAGCTATTTGTTCTTCATTGGTGGAAGTTTTTTCTACTTTGTTGGTGGCAGCTATTTGGTCTTGGTTGGTGGCAGCTATTTCTTCTTAAATTTTTGGCAGCTATATTTCTTCTTCGTTAGTGGCAGTTTTTTCTACTTCGTTGGTGGCAGCTGTTTCTTCCTCACTGTTTGGCAGCGATGATTTCTTCTTAGTTGGTGGCAACTATTTATTTTATGTTTGTTTTCAATGCTATTTCTTCTTTGTTGTTTAGCGACTATTTCTTATTAATTGGTGGCAGTTTTTTCTACTTTGTTGGTAGCAGCCATTTTGTCTGTGTTGGTGGCAGCTATTTCTTAAATTTTGGGCAGCTATTTCTTCTTCGTTGGTGGCAGTTTTTTCTACTTCGTTGGTGGCAGCTGTTTCTTCTTCACTGTTTGGCAGCGATTATTTATTCTTAGTTGGTCACAGCTATTTATTGTATGTTTGTTTGGATGCTATTTCTTCTTCATTGGTGGCAGATTTTGTACTTTGTTGGTGGCAGCTATTTTTTCTAAATTTTTTGGCAGCTATTTCTTCTTCGTTGGTAGCAGCCATTTTGTCTTTTTTGGTGGCAGCTATTTCTTCTTATTTTTTTGGCAGCTATTTCTTCTTCGTTAGTGGCAGTTTTTTCTACTTTGTTGGTGGCAGTTGTTTCTTCACTGTTTGGCAGCGATTATTTCTTCTTAGTTGGTGGCAGCTATTTATTTTATGTTTGTTTTCAATGCTATTTCTTCTTTGTTGTTTGGCAGCTATTTATTCTTCATTATTGGTGGCAGTTTTTTTTTTACTTTTTTGGAAGCAGCTTTTTTTCTTTATTTTTTGACAGCTATTTCTTCTTCGTTGGTGGGCAGTTTTTTCTACTTTGTTGGTGGCAGCTGCTTCTTCTTTGCTGTTCTGGCAGCGATTATTTCTTCTTAGTTGGTGGCAGCTAGTTTTGTTTGTTCTCGACGCTATTTCGTCTTTGTTTGGCAGCTATTTCTTCTTCATTGGTGGAAGTTTTTTCTACTTAGTTGGTGGCTGCTATTTCTTCTTAATTTTTTGGCAGCTATTTCTTCGTCGTTGGTGGCAGTTTTTTCTACTTTGTTGGTGGCATCTGTTTCTTCTTCGCTGTTTGACGGCGATTTCTTCTGAGTTGGTGGCAGCTTTTTATTTGGTTGTTTGGACGCTATATCTTCTTTGTTGTTTGGCAAGCTATTTTTTCTTCATTGCTGGCAGCTATTAATTTTTTGCTATTTCTTCAACTTAGGCATCAAAACCAGTATAACATTTGAACCATTCCGACAGCTACCGTGACACGTGTCATGGTACATATGACATGGTGAGTCCTTGCCAATACCGAGCCCTACAGTACTATCGTACCTTTCCCTAGTCCCAAGTGTCTTTACCAGCACTACACAATTTCATTGCAGCCTCCTCCTCTTCCTCACGGCGTTCAATTGGAACTCTCCCAGCTTACAAACTTAACGCGATTGCTCGCGCTCAAGTCTACGTCGAGCCCCTGGGCCGGATTTCTGGCAGGTTGCGGCGTTAATTTATGAAAAACAAACGTGCGCTATGCAGATGCCTTTTGTTTGAAGCAGCTGTTTGTTACGTTGCCAGGTTTCAATCAGGCGCTCTCGGAGGAGAGGGGGAGTTCCGGGGATAAGGGGTGGCTTCGTGGGGCCAAGGCCCCCCCTCGTGTTTGATGTCTGACAGGGACTGAGGGACAATTGGCCAAAGTGTGAAGACACACCACAGCTGATGTACAATTAATGTCGCTAATACGGCGGCATATTCAAGGCCCTGCATCAACCTAATGATGTAACGTCCTTCAAATTATCAGGACAATTTGTTGAAGGTGGTCCGAGGAACCCGCTGCGCCCCCCCGGACTTCACGTCGCACCCTCAAAGCTAGCGCAAGTTCCAAGCAGCAGGACGCCAACGGCTCGTTTTCCCTCCTCCGTCTTCCGACAATGGCTGTCAGCCGCCTTCATCGCTAATTTATGGCACTCATTAAGCCGCGCGGGCCGCATAAAAAATGGCAGCAATTGTCATTTATCTTGATAAATTATTTAGCGGGGATCGTTTTTTTCCCGGCCGGCTCGGGGGAGCGGCGCCGAGGGTCGGTGGAGAGAAAAAAAAGGGCGGGAGCTTCGGAAACAGCTGGCGGAACAGGAAGGAGACGGCGGGGGGTGCGAGGGGTTTGGAGATGCACACTTTGTTTGTTTTGGACCGGCTTTGGAATAATGTCACTTGCAGGAAGTGACGAGCATGCTTAAAGGCCTACTGGAACCCACTACTACCCACCACGCAGTCTGATAGTTTATATATCAATGATGAAATATTAACATTGCAACACATGCCAATACGGCCTTTTTAGTTTACTAAATTCCATCCCATTCATTTTCTACCGCTTATTCCCTTTTTGGGCTAGCGGGGGGCGCTGGCGCCTATCTCAGCTACAATCGGGCGGAAGGCGGGGTACACTAAATTGTATTTTTAAATTTCGCGCGGAAGTATCCTGCTAAAACGTTGTGGTATGACGTCACACATTGTAGAGGACATTTTGTTGCAGCACCGTTCACAGCTATAAGTCGTCAGTTTTTATCGTATAATTCCACAGTATTATGGACATCTGTGCTGCTGAATATTTTGCAATTTGTTAAATGAATTATGGAGACGTCAAAGAAGAAAGATGTAGGTGGGAAGCGATGTATTGCGGCCGCCTTTGGCAACACAAACACATTTCATTGTTTACATTTCCGAAAGATGACGGTGAAGCTTTACTATGGAACAGAGTGGTCAAGCGAACACGGTTCCCCTACCGCATGTCAACCGGCAGGTTTCGGTGAGAAAATGGTGGTAATAAGTCGGCTCTTACCGTAGACATGAGCGGAGAGCTTGCGTCGTTCCTCCTGCACCTGTCAAAGAGGCAGCTGTGGACTCTCTTGCCTCCTCCCACCGGCCGCCCCCGACCGTCGGATGCTTCCACCGTTGAGGAGTGGGGAAAAAGAAATCTCAGCCCGGCCGCCTTCCCCTCGTCGAGAAACCTGGCTTCCCTCGGAGACACTGGCTGTCACCATACCCGTGGCCACACCCCTCCGACTTTCAGGTTGTACAAGTACAACCATATAATCTGACTAAAACACTAGTAAAACAATAAGCAGATAAGGGATTATCCAGAATTATCCTAGTAAATTTGTCTAATAACATCTGAATCGCTCTGCCGTTTATTTATTTTTTATTTTTTTTTATTTTTTTCTAGTCCTTCACTCTCACTTTCCTCATCCTCGCTCAAATTAATGGGGAAATCGTCGCTTTCTCGGTCCGAATTGCTCTCGCTGCTGGTGGCCATGATTGTAAACAATGTTCAGATATTAACATTGCAACACCTGCCAATACGGCCATTTTAGTTTACTAAATTGCGATTTTAAATTTCCCGCGAAGTGTCCTGTTGAAAACGTCGCGTTATGATGACGCGTATGATGACGCTTGCGTTTGACGTCTCGGGTTGTAGCGGACATTATTTTCCAGCCCGATCCAAGCTGTAAGTAGTCTGCTTTAATCGCACAATTACACAGTATTTTGGACATCTGTGTTGCTGAATATTTTGCAATTTGTTCAATTAATAATGGAGAAGTCAAAGTAGAAAGATGGAGGTGGGAAGTTTTAGCCTTTAGCCACACAAACACAGCCGGTGTTTCCTTGTTTAACAGAGCGGTAGAGCAAACATGGATCCACATGTCAACCGGCAGGTTTCTGTGAGAAAATTGAGGTAATAAGTTGGCTCTTACCGTAGTTATGAGCGGAGCCTGCGTCGGATGTGTCCTCCTGCAGCTGCCGCAGACTATTACCTCCTCCCACGCAGACACTGACAGTCAACACACCCGTGGCCACACCCCTTTGACTTTCAGGTACTGTATAATCTCACTAAAACAATAGGCAGATAAGGGATTTTCCAGAATTATCCTAGTAAATGTGTCTAATAATATCTGAATCGCTCCCACTGCAATCGCCTTTTTTTTTTAAACTTTTTATTTTTCTAGGCTTTAACTTTCAATATCCTCATCCATGAATCTTTCATCCTCGCTCAAATTAATGGGGAAATTTTCGCTTTCTCGGCCCGAATCGCTCTACCTGCTGGTGGCAATGATTTTAAACAATGTGAGGATGTGAGGAGCTCCACAACCCATGACGTCACGCGCACATCGTCTGCTACTTCCGGTAAAGGCAAGTCTTTTTTATTAGCGACCAAAAGTTGAGAACTTTATCGTCGATGTTCTCTACTAAATCATTTCAGCAAAAATACGGCAATATCGTGAAATAATCAAGTATGACACATAGAATGGACCTGCTATCCCCGTTTAAATACGGATATCTCATTTCATTAGGCTTTTAAGCCTGCAGTTGCTAGGCAGTCAGCCTGGAGACATGACCCTCTATACACCCATGTTATCCATGCCTATGATCCATGCTCTTTCTCGGTCCAAGTAAGTTTTCGTTTTTGTTGTCCATAGTTTGGCCATTGTGCATAGTTTTGTTTCATAGCCAAGTTTTTGTACCTCCTCTGTGAGCTCTTTTCGTTTGTTTCTTTTTTGAGTTATTAATTAATTAAAAGATGTCCTTACCTTCACGCCATGTCCGTTCCAAACGCTTTACACCACAGGAAAACAAAACCACACCATAGTCCAAGCCTTGACAAAATCCAATTTTTACATTTAAAGCACTGGGAGCATTTGGGTAAAGGACACAACGGCAGAAGCGGGGATCGAACCTGGAACCCTCAAGTTGCTGGCACGGCCGCTCTACCAACCAAACTATACCGCCCGAGAAAAACGCTCCCTGCGACCGCCGCCGACATCTTTATGCCCCTCTGGCGTGGCGCCGCATGCCGGGAGCCGCCACTTGCTGGGCTTTAACGGCGCGATTAATGGGCTGGCAAAAGTGGCCGTAAATTGATAATATAACCATTGAACATACTTGCCAGGACAATTAAGATAACACAACGGGAAGTAAGAGACGGCGCTGTAAAGGCCTCATCATTGGATTAAAATCGTAACAATCCGACTCGCTGGAGGGTTCGCGCGAATAAAATCCCCCGCAGAGCATAAAAGTTTAGAGGTTCGCCGCACTCAACTAGCAGCAGAGTTGCGTGAAACGTGGTGATAAAACACCTCGTCGGGAAAGGCGACTGAGGGATGTTTTTAACAAGAGGGCTTATTTTATACGGCGAGTTCAAAGGTCAAGAGGTGTTAATTGTGAGATCACTCGCTGCATTAGAAAAAAAAGAAAAATAAGGAACCAGTTTAAATATCCTTCAGGTCGTAAGTACAGTGGGGCAAAAAAGTATTTAGTCAGCCACCGATTGTGCAAGTTCTCCCACTTAAAATGATGACAGAGGTCTGTAATTTTCATCATAGCTACACTTCAACTGTGAGAGACAGAATGTAAAAAAAAAAATCCAGGTATTCACATTGTAGGAATTTTAAATAATTTATTTGTAAATTATGGTGGAAAATAAGTATTTGGTCAACCATTCAAAGCTCTCACTGATGGAAGGAGGTTTTGGCTCAAAATCTCACGATACATGGCCCCATTCATTCTTTCCTTAACACGGATCAATCGTCCTGTCCCCTTAGCAGAAAAACAGCCCCAAAGTATGATGTTTCCACCCCCATGCTCCACAGTAGGAATGGTGTTCTTGGCGTTTGAGTTTATACCAAAAATGTCTATTTTGGTTTCATCTGACCACATGAAATTCTCCCAATCCTCTGCTGTATCATCCATGTATCCATTTTGGTATAAACTCAACTTGTCGTGTTTGGAGGAAGAAAAATACTGAGTTGCATCCCAAGAACACCATAACTACTGTGAAGCATTGGGGTGGACACATCATGCTTTGGGGCTGTTTTTCTGCTAAGGGGACAGGACGATTGATCCGTGTTAAGGAAAGAATGAATGGGGCCATGTATCGTGAGATTTTGAGCCGAAACCTTCCATCAGTGAGAGCTTTGAATGGTTGACCAAATACTTATTTTCCACCATAATTTACAAATAAATTCTTTAAAATTCCTACAATGTGAATTCCTGGATTGTTTTTCACATTCTGTCTCTCACAGTTGAAGTGTACCTATGATGAAAATTACAGACCTCTGTCATCATTTTAAGTGGGAGAACTTGCACAATCGGTGAATGACTGAATACTTTTTTGCCCCACTGTATTTGAAGAAGAGCTACATCAAAAACAAAGCCCCAATAATAACAAGAAGAGTGCAAAGAATTGATGGCCAGCCTTCGTAATGAAGATGAAGAGTCTCGCTCGGACGTCTAATGATGATGCACGACAGCGCGCCAATTAGCCGCCTGGGCTCCATTAATAGCTCATGAAATATGAAGTTCCTGCCGATTTCGGCGCAAAGTTCAAAAAGTTTGGGACAGGAACGACCTTGTTTTGTGGACTATGTACAAACCCCGTCTTTATATGAGTTGGGAAATTGTGTTAGATGTAAATATAAACGGAATACAATGATCGGCAAATCCTTTTCAACCCATATTCAGTTGAATGTGCTACAAAGACAAGATATTTGATGTTCAAAATCATAAACTTTATTTTTTTTGCAAATAAAAATTAACTTAGAATTTCCTGGCTGCAACACGTGCCAAAGTAGTTGGGAAAGGGCATGTTCACCACTGTATTAGATCACCTCTTCTTTCAACAGCACACAATAAATGTTTGGGAACTGAGGAAACTAATTGTTGAAGCTTTGAAAGTGGAATTCTTTCCCATTCTTGTTTTATGTAGAGCTTCAGTCCTTCAACAGTCCGCTGTCGTATTTTACGCTTCATAATGCACCACACATTTTCGATGGGAGACAGGTCTGGACTCACAGGCGGGCCAGGAAAGTACTCGCACTCTTTTTTTACGAAGCCACACTGTTGTAACACGTGCTGAATGTGGCTTGGCATTGTCTTGCTGAAATAAGCAGGGTCGTCCATGAAAAAGACGGCGCTTAGATGGCAGCATATGATGTTCCAAAACCTGTATGTACCTTTCAGCATTAACGGTGCCTTCACAGATGTGTAAGTTACCCATGCCTTGGGCACTAATGCACCCCCATACCATCACAGATGCTGCCTTTTGAACTTTGCGTCGATAACATTCTGAATGGTTCGCTTCCCCTGTGGTCCGGATGACACGATGTCGAATTTTTCCAAAAACTATTTGAAATGTGGACTCGTCAGACCACAGAACACTTTTCCACTTTGCATCAGTCCATCTTACATGATCTCGGGCCCAGAGAAGCCAGTGGCGTTTCTGGATGTTGTTGATAAATGGCTTTTGCTTTGCATAGTAGAGCTTTAAATTGCAGTTACAGATGTAGCAACAAACTGTATTTAGTGATGCTGGTTTTCTGAAATGTTCCTGAGCCCATGTGGTGATATCCTTTAGAGATTGATGTTGGTTTTTGATACAGTGCCGTCTGCGGGATTGAAGTTCACTGGCATTCAATGTTGGTTTCCGGCCATGCTGCTTACGTGGAGTGATTTCTCCAGATTTTCTGAACCTTTTGATGATATTATGGACCGTAGATGTTGAAATCCCTCAATTTCTTGCAATTGCACTTTGAGAAACGTTATTCTTAAACTGTTTGACTATTTGCTCACGCAGTTGTGGACAAAGGGGTGTACCTCGCGCCATCCTTTCTTGTGAAAGACTGAGCGTTTTTTGGGAAGCTGTTTTCATACCCAATCATGGCACCCACCTGTTCCCAACTAGCCTGCACACCTGTGGGATGTTCCAAATAAGTGTTTGATGAGCATTCCTCAAGTTTATCAGCATTTATTGCCACCTTTCCCAACTTCTTTGTCACGTGGCATCAAATTCTAAAGTTAATGATTATTTGCAACAACAAAAAAAAGTTTATCACTTTGAACATCAAATATGTTGTCTTTGTAGCATATTCAACTGAATATGGGTTGACAATGATTTGCAAATCATTGTATTCCGTTTATATTTACATCTAACACAGTTTCCCAACTCATATGGAAACGGGGTTTGTAGAGCACAAAAAAATAATTCTGGTAACACTTTAGTATGGGGAACATGCTGGAAGTTGCTTCCTAATCCCACACGTCACAGGAGACCGGCGTCCCGAGTTGAGAAAAGTTTTAATATACATCGATAGTTTTTGCGCTATTTTACTTTTCAGTCTCTCAAAAGTCTCTCCAACTCTCCCACCCTCCACCTGCACCCGGTCGCTCTCTGTTAAAGACCACAGATGATTAGATTAACACGTACCACCTGTGAATTCTACTCACCTGCCAGATGTGTCTCGCCGTCAACACTTCTACCCGATGGTTCTCGTCCTCAGCACCATGGACAGCGGCGGTGACCTTTCCTCCTGCAAGCGCGCTGGCCACATCTCCCTCCACAAACACGTTCACCATGTTCAAGTTGCTTATTAGAGTAACAAAGACTCAATTTAGAGTTATTTGGAGACTAGGGGGCAAAGCGGTGGAAGAGGGTTTAGTACGTCTGCCTCACAATACGAAGGTCCTGAGTAGTCCTGGGTTCAATCCCGGGCTCGGGATCTTTCTGTGTGGTTTTTGCATTTTCTCCCTGTGACTGTGTGAGTTTCCCTATCCCGATAAACATAATTCCTTCTTTCCCGTTCTCCTTTCCTCCCTTCCTTCTTTCTTCCCTTTTCCCCCTCTTACTCTCATTCTATCCTTCTTTCTTACACCTTTCCTCACTTCATTTTTCCTTCTTTTCCTCCTTCCCTCCTTTCTTAAGTCCTTCCTTCTTGTTCTCCTTTCCTTCCTTCATTCTTTCTTCTCTTGCTTCCTTTCTTACTTCCCTTTTCCTTTTTTCTTCTATCCTTCTGTAATTCCTTCCTTCCTCATTTTTTCTTTCTTTCCTTCCATCCTTTCTTTCTCTCATGCTTTCTTCCCTTATTCAGTTCTTCCTTCTTTCCTTTCTTGCTTTTTTCCTTCCTTAATTCCTACCTTGCTTTTCTCCTGTTCTTCTTTCCTTTCTTCTCCTCTCTTTCACTTCTTATTTTCTTTTTTGCTTTTCCTTGTATATATATCCTTATTTTCGTCCTTCCTTCCTTATTTTTCATTCTTTCCTTTTTCCTTTTCTTCCTCTCTTGCTTCTTCCTTCCTTGTTTTTCATTCCTTTCTTCCGTCTCGTCTTCCTTCATTATTTCATTCCTTCTGCTATCCTACCTTACTTCCTTCTTTACTTCATATTTTGCTCTTTCCTTCCTTAATTTCTTCCTTCTCTCATTTCTTCCTTATTTCCTTTCTAAATTCCTTCCTTATTTCCTTTCTAAATTCCTTCCTTCCTTCTCTTTTCCTTCTTTTCTTACTATTTTTCTTCCTCTCTTGCTTCCTTCCTCTGTTTCTTCCTTCGTTTCTTCTTTTCTTACTTCTTTCCTTTCTTCCTTCTTTCCTTCTTTAATTCCTTCCTTCTAGCCTTCCTTAATTACTTCCTTCTTCATTCCTTTCTTTTTTCCTTTTTCCCTTTCCATTCCTATCCTCCTTTCCTTCCTTCTTTTTTCATTCTTGTTTTTCTCCCATTCATCCTTTCTTGCTTCTTTCCTTTCTTCCTTTCTTCCTTCGTTCCTCTCTTGCTTCCTTCCTTTGTTCCTTCCTCCCTTTCTTCCTTCTTTCCTCATTTCCTTCCTTCCTTCTGCCCTTTCTTCCTTATTTCCTTTCTTTTTTCTTTTTCCCCTTTCCCTTTGTGTCCTCCCTCCCTTCCTTCTTTTTTCCTTCTCTCTTTGCTCCCTTTCTTTGTCTCTTGCTTCCTTCCCTCCTTTCTTCCTTTTCCCTTCTTTCCTGTCTTGCTTCTTTCCTTTGTTTCTTCCTTCTTTTATTACTTCTTTCCTTTCTTCCTTCTCCCCTTTCTTTTTTTCCTTTTCCCTTCCATCCTCCCTTCCTTCCTTCTTTTTCATTCTTTCTTTCCTCCCTTTCTTCCTCTCTTGTGTCCTTTCTTTCTTTCTTTCTTTCTTTCTTTCCTCCTTTGCTCCCTTCCTTTGTGTCTTCTTTCCTTTCTTACTTCTTACCTTTCTTCCTTCTTTCCTTCCTTAATTCCTTTCTTTCTTTCCTGATCTCATTTCCTTCCTTCTTTTTGCCCTTTCTTCCATATTTTCTTTCTTTTTCCCTTTTCTTCGTCTCTTGCTTCCTTCCTACCTTTCTTCCTTTTTCCTTCTTTCCTTTCTTGTTTCCTTCATTTGTTTCTTCCTTTTTTCTTCCTTAATTCCTTTCTTTCCTTCCTGATCTCATTTCCTTCCTCCCTTTTGCCTTTTCTTCCTTCCTTTCCTTCCTGATCTCATTTCATTCCTTCCTTTCTTCCTTTTTCCTTCTTTCCTTTCTTGCTTCCTTCATTCGTTTCTTTCTTTTTTCTTCTTTTTTTCCTTTCTTCCTTCCTTCCTCTCTTTTTTCCTTTTTCCCTTCTATCCTCCCTCTCTTCCTTCTCTTTTCTTCTTTCCCTGCTCCCTTTCTTCCTCTCTTGCTTCTTTCTTTTGTTTCTTCCTTCCTTTCTTCCTTATTTCTTTCCTTCCTTTCCTTCCTTCCTTCCTTCCTTCCTTCCGTCCTTGGTCTAAAGGAGTATAACTTTGACAACAGATCCCTGGGAAACGTGGGCAAAGAGGCACATGACACAACTTCCATGTTATTATGTAAAAAAGGTACCATTGGGTACCAAACAGTACCACGGTGACATCAAGTGTAGTGGAACGTTTCAGTAGGAATAATTGTGTCTTTAAATGACCAAGTGGATCCATACTGGGTTAGCATGAGTGTTGTGCTAGTGATAGCTTTAGCGAGGCCTTGCCATCTTATAGATACTGCCGTGTGTGTGTGTGTGTGTGTGTTTGTGTGTATGTGTGTGTCTGGTCGGTATAGGGTCCTGAATGGCACCTGTCAGCCTCTTGATTAACGAGGCCCTCTGCCCTTCAATCCCCCTCCTGTCACTCAGTGAGGACACATTAATCTTCATCGGCCTCTTGTCAGGTCAGGACCGCTTCAAGACACCCACTGTGTGTGTGTGTGTATGTGTGTGCGTGTGTGTGTGTGTATGTGCATGTGCGTGTGTGGACGCTAGGCGTGCACCAGATGATGCTTTGTGAAGGAGTAGGAGTCTAAAAAAAACGCATCACAGACCAAAATAGGCAAAATAAAGACTAATTCATACTTGGCGTATGTGTGTGTGTGTGTGTGTGTGTGTGTGTGTGCGTGTGTGTGAGTACCGTTCTCCATCTGTCCCCCTCATCACACACACTCACACACACCAAACAACGCCGTCGTCGTAACGACCAATCAGACGAGCCCGTAGCAAATTTTGCGTGAGCCAATCAGAAAGCCCGTAGCTCAATTAGTGGCTAATAAAGGAACATTGATCATCCAATTAGCAGCCTTGCAGCACAAAGATGAAACATGCAGAAGCAGGAAGAGGGTGTCATGAATAATGTACATCATTACATCGTGTTTTCATATTAACACGAGTATGTGCCAGTAAACTGGTTGGGATTTGAACTCATGACTTCCTAAACTGGAGTCACATTTGTGACGTTACAATATAGTACATAAGTATTAACAATCACATATCAGCTGTGCGCTCAGAGTAGTCAGTGTGGAGCATGTACATAGCACTGTACATTTGTACACACTGACATACAAACATTGTTGTGTAATGACGTGCTAACACAATGAAGTAAGTCGATATCCAAACATTGTTGTGTAATTATGTGATAACACAATGAAGTAAATCGATATCCAAACGTTGTTGTGTAATGATGTGATAACACAAAGAAGCAAGTCGACATACAAGCATTATTGTGTAAAGAAATGCTAATACAATGAAGTCAACATATAAACATTGTTGTGTAATGACTTGCTAACACAATGAAGCAAGTCAACATACAAACATTGTTGTGTAATGAAATGCTAACACAATGACGTCGTCTAAAAATATCGTTGTGTAATGATGTGATAACACAAAGAAGTAAGCCAACATACAAGCATTGTTGCGTAATAAAATGCTAATATAATGAAGTCGACACAAAAACATTGTTGTGTAATGACGTGCTAACACAATGAAATAAGTCGACATACAAACATTGTCGTCTAATGACTGCTAACACAATGAAGTTAGTCGATATCCAAACGTTGTTGTGTAATGATGTGCTAACACAAAGAAGTAAGTCGACATACAAGCATTGTTGCGTAATGAAATGCTAACACAATGAAGTCGACATATAAACATTGTTGTGTAATAATGTGCTAACACAATGAAGTAAGTCGACATACAAGCATTGTTGTGTAATGAAATGCTAACACAATGAAGTCGACATATAAACGTTGTGTAATGACGTGCTAACACAATGAAGTAAGTCAACATACAAACATTGTCGTCTAATGAGTGCTCACACAAAGAAGTAAGTCGACATACAAGCATTGTTGTGTGATGACGTGCTAACACAATGAAGTAAGTCGACATACAAGCATTGTTGTGTGATGACGTGCTAACACAATGAAGTCGACATACAAACATTGTGGTCTAATGAGTGCTAACACAATGAAGCAAGTCAACATCAACATACAAACATTGTTGTGTAATGAAATGCTAACACAATGACGTCGTCTAAAAATATCGTTGTGTAATGATGTGCTAATACAATGAAGTAAGCCAACATACAAGCATTGTTGCGTAATACAATGCTGATATAATGAAGTCGACACAAAAACATTGTTGTGTAATAACGTGCTAACACAATGAAATAAGTCGACATACAAACAGTGTCGTCTAATGACTGCTAACACAATGAAGTTAGTCGATATCCAAACATTGTTGTGTAATAATGTGCTCACACAATGAAGTAAGTCGACATACAAGCATTGTTGTGTAATGAAATGCTAACACACTGAAGTAAGTCGACATACAAGCATTGTTGTGTAATGAAATGCTAACACAATGAAGTCGACATACAAACATTGTTGTGTAATGACGTGCTAACACAATGAAGTCGACATACAAACATTGTGGTCTAATGAGTGCTAACACAATGAAGTAAGTCGATATCCCAACATTGTTGTGTAATCATGTGCTAACTCAAAGAAGTAAGTGGACATACAAACATTGTTGTCCAATGAGTGCTAACACAATGAAGTAGGCGGACATACATGCATTGCTGTGCATGTATGTGCCAACACAATGAAATAAGTCGACATACAAACATTTTTGTGTAATGACGTGCTAACACAATGAAATAAGTCGACATACAAACATTGTTGTGTAATGACGTGCTAACACAATGAAGTAAGTGGACATAAAACATTGTTGTGTAATGACGTGCTAACACAATTAAATAAGTCGACATACAAACATTGTTGTGTAATGTCGTGCTAACACAAAGAAGTAAGTGGACATACAAATATTGTTGTGTAATGACATGCTAACACAATGAAGTAAGTGGACATACAAACAGTGTTGTGTAATGACGTGCTAACACAATGAAGTAAGTGGACATAAAACATTGTTGTGTAATGACGTGCTAACACAATGAAGTAAGTGGACATAAAACATTGTTGTGTAATGACGTGCTAACACAATTAAATAAGTAAACATAGAAACATTTTTGTGTAATGACTTGCTAACACAATTAAACAAGTAAACATACAAACATTATTGTGTAATGTCGTGCTAACACAATGAAGTAAGTCAACATACAAACATTGTTGTGTAATGTCGTGCTAACACAATTAAATAAGTAAACATACAAACATTGTTATGTAATGACGTGCTCACACAATGAAGTAAGTGGACATACAAACATTGTTGTGTAATGACGTGCTAACACAATGAAGTAAACATACAAACATTGTTGTGTAATGACGTGCTAACACAATTAAATAAGTAAACATACAAATATTTTTGTGTAATGTCGCGCTAACACAATTAAATAAGTAAACATACAAACATTGTTGTGTAATGTCTTGCTAACACAATGAAGTAAGGGACATACAAACATTGTTGTGTAATAACGTGCTAACACAATTGAATAAGTAAACATAGAAACATTTTTGTGTAATGACTTGCTAACACAATTAAACAAGTAAACATACAAACATTGTTGTGTAATGTCGTGCTAACACAATGAAGTAAGTCAGCATACAAACATTGTTGTGTAATGTCGTGCTAACACAATTAAATAAGTAAACATACAAACATTGTTATGTAATGACGTGCTCACACAATGAAGTAAGTGGACATACAAACATTGTTGTGTAATGACGTGCTAACACAATTAAATAAGTAAACATACAAATATTTTTGTGTAATGTCGCGCTAACACAATTAAATAAGTAAACATACAAACATTGTTGTGTAATGTCTTGCTAACACAATGAAGTAAGGGACATACAAACATTGTTGTGTAATAACGTGCTAACACAATTGAATAAGTAAACATAGAAACATTTTTGTGTAATGACTTGCTAACACAATTAAATAAGTAAATATACAAAAATGTTTGTGTAATGAAGTACTAACACAATTAAATAAGTAAACATACAAACATTGTTGTGTAATGTCATGCTAACACAATGAAGTAAGTCAACATACAAACATTGTGAATCTTTTATATAACTTAATCCTTAAGTGTGTTTGTGTGTTGTTGCTTGTTTTTGTCAGTGTGTTGTTGCTTTCGTGTGTCAGTGTGTTGTTGCTTGTGTGTGTCCGTGTGTTGGTGCCTTTGTGTGTCCTTGTGTTGTTGCTTGTGTGTGTTCGTGTGTTCTTGCTTGTCTGTGTCAGTGTGTTGTTTCATGTGTGTTCCGTGTGTTGTGGATTGTGTGTGTCCGTGTGTTGTTAGAATAGAATATAATAGACTTTATTGTCATTATATTTGCATACAACAAGATTAAAGACTCCATGGGGTAAAATAAATAACACAAGAGGTAATAAAGGAAAAACTAAAAATTGAAGTAAACAGACTACTAACCAATAAAAATAACAAGCAATCCTGTACAATATACAAAACACTATAGAAATACAAAATACTATACAATATGCAGAACAAGACAAGAGTACCGAAGTAATGAATAACAATCAGTGTCGGACGTATTGCACTCGAAGGGTAGTATTGCACAGTAGGGTATTAGGGCAGGATATTGTTGAGGGGTGAATTATTATTATTATTATAAGTTAGAGTTCAACATGGTGACAGCTCCATGTGTGTGTCTGTGAGTTGTTGCTTGTGTGTGTCGGTGTGTTGTTACTTGTGTTGTCAGATGTTACACAACAACACTTGGCTCACCAAGGCCACAGCTGGAAAGCCTCAAGCTGCACACGGACTACTCTAAAGACAGTTACACAAATGTGCGCGCTCACTTTTGGTTATTGTGGACTTTTTTTTTGTGGTCCCCGCTTCAAAGAGTGCCAGGCACGTATGCTGGCTACCTCATCCTGCTGATGTCATAGGTCAAAGGTTAAAGGTGGAACGCTCGGTCCGATTACAGGCTGGTCACAGACAGCACATGAGGCACAAGTCACCTGTGCCTCGTTTGAGCAAGCTGCACAAACACAAGCAGATTTTATTTAAAGAAAAATGGATGAAATAAACAAACGACTGTCGAAAGCATGTGTGTGTGTGTGTGTGTGTGTGTGTGTGTGTGCGCGTGTGTGTGTGTTGTGGCAAATCTGACTTAATGGGGACATTGCTCTGTTTACTCACCTTTAGGGGACTTCTGACGGTATGGGGACCAAAAACAGGTCCCCTAAAGGGAAACTTTTTAAATGATAGTCAGATCCATTCAGAAAATACCTAAGTGATTTTTAACTATAGGCCCATAAAACATGTTTACTGGTTAGTTTGAGTGTGAGACTTTTAACCGTTTTTTTTTATGGTCCTCAGTAGTCACGTAAAAATGTGTGTGAATTATGCAAAATTATTTAAATTTGTTCCTAATGAACCATATTAACTCTTTTTCCCACTTTTGAGCAAGCTGCAAAAACAAAAGCGGGTTTTATTTGAAGAAAAATGGGCGACCCCGAAAGGGAATAAGCGGTAGAAAATGGATGGATGGATGGATGGATGAAAAAAAAAATGAATGACTGTAGGAAGCGTGTGTGTATGTGTTTCGGCAATTCTGACTTAATGGGGACATGGCTCTGTTTACAAAGTCTCTAAGGTTATCATAGTCATTATTGTCACCGATGTCCCACTGGGTGTGAGTTTTCCTTGCCCTTATGTGGGCCTACCGAGGATGTCGTGGTGGTTTGTGCAGCCCTTTGAGACACTAGTGATTTAGGGCTGTATAAGTAAACATTGATTGATTGATTGATTGAGGGGACTTCTGATGGTATGGGGACCAAAAAACAGGTCCCCTAAAGGGAAACCTTTTTAAATGATAGTCAGATCCATTCTGAAGATGCCTAAGTGATTCTTAAGCTTTGGCCCATAAAACATGTTTACTGGTTAGTTTGAGTGTGAGACTTTTAAACTTTTTTTTTAATGGTCCTCAGTAGTCACAAACAAATTTGTGTGAATTATGCAAAATTATTAAAATTTGGTCCCCATGAACCATATTCACTCGTTTTCCCTCTTTTGAACAAGCTGCACAAACAAAACAAATTTTATCTAAAGAAAAATGGATGAAAAAACAAGCGAAGTGTGTGTGTTCTGGCAATGCTGACTTAATGGGGACATGGCTCTGTTTACACAGTCACCTTTAGGGGACCGCTGACGGTATGGGGACAAAAAAAACAGGTCCCCTGAAGGGAAACATTTTTAAATGTTAGTTACATCCATTCTAAATATGCCTAAGGGATTTTTAAGCTTTGGCCCATAAAACATGTTTATTGGTTTGTTTGAGTGTGAGACATTTGCACATCAGCCCCCTAATCGGGCTGTAGCTGTTATTGCACTCGCTGCTCTGCTCACACTTCTTCCGTGTATTATTAATTTGGTCCCCATTAACCATATTAACTCTTTTTTTCCTCTTTTGAGCAAGCTGCACAAACAAAAGCGGATTTTATTCGAAGAAAAATTTATGAAAAAAAACAAACGACTGTATGAAGCGTGTGTGTGTGTGTGTGTGTGTGTGTTCTGGCAATACTGACTTAGTGGGAACATTCCTCTGTTTACACAGTCACCTTTTGGGGACCTCTGACGGTATGGGGACAAAAAAAAAAAAAACGGTTCCCTAAAGGGAAACCTTTTTTGTTAAATGGTCCTCAGTAGTCACGTACAAATTTGTGTGAATTATGCAAAATTATTGAAATTTGGTCCCCATGAACTATATTAACTCTTTTTCCCCAGGGTCCCCACTAAGTATGATCAGCACATTACTTCATCAATCCAGAGATTTAAAGACGTGTATGAGCTAACTGGGCAGTGACCATTTTATCTAAACAATTTTTATGCCTCCACAACCTGTAGAAAGGGTGGTCCCCACAAGTTCTGATCAAGGACCTGGTCCCCATTCCAAATGGTAACCTGTGTGTGTGTGTGTGTGTGTGTGTGCGTGTGTGTGTGTGTG
>NC_084619.1:56682362-56694862 GCF_033978795.1 Nerophis ophidion | reverse complement strand
TGTTGAACCATTTGATTACTGCTGCTGTATTTCTCCATTGGTTGAGTGGTGTTTTGTCCTTGATTTTTGCGTTGATTCTGTCCAGGATTATTTTGCTGATTTTTCCTATTTCGGATTTAGTTGGGTTTATTAGTCGGCATGTTGGGTTATTTGCGAAGTTGGGTTTGTGGTCCTTCAGTGTGATGAAGGCTTCTTTGTTGGCTGTGGCGTCCACCCTGTCCTCAATGTCCAGTTCGGTTGCGATCCGCTTGTTTTCCAGGTGGATGTTCTGTAAAGTGTTGGGTTGCGCTTTTTTGTATGATTTGGTGATGCTTTTGTCCAGTAAAGAGTTATGTTCTGGTATGTCCATTCTGTAGAAGTTTGTGGTTTTATCGGCGGCTATGATGAGGTTGCTTACTTTCTTGATGCGCTCCGTGTCATTTTTCAGCAATGTCTGGTTTGAATGCTAAAAACGTTATGACAGACCGCCTTAAAAAACACAATGGAATTTTAAATTTTTCTGTTAACGATAAAACACTGAATATTGACAAAATATGAACGTCACACTCCCTTTCGATCGACATATTTTACAATCAAGTGAAACGCAACAAAAATGCAATAAACAGTGAAATATGAACGTGAAGGGTACAAAATAAACCCACCTACAATCTGATAAATCAGATACATCACTAAGCTTTAGAACTTTGTTGTGAAAATCTCTGTCTGTGGAAAGGCTTACTGTTACTGTAGTAACAAATTAGATTACCGTAATAACTGGTATATCATCCAAAAGTGCAGATTCCAACCATTGATATACTTAGTATAGTTGAGGACTTACGGTAATTAGAAAACATGAGTGCACATCATA
This sequence comes from Nerophis ophidion, assembly GCF_033978795.1. Taxonomy (NCBI): domain Eukaryota; kingdom Metazoa; phylum Chordata; class Actinopteri; order Syngnathiformes; family Syngnathidae; genus Nerophis; species Nerophis ophidion. The sequence continues at coordinate 56,694,015 of NC_084619.1, read as the reverse complement.
ATGGCAGCTACACTTTCCATCTAAAAGATCTAAAAACAATTATTTGGGAATGTCCGGCGGGCCAGATTGAAAAGCTTAACCCAGGTCAGTTTTAGATGTTTAAGATGTAAAGTGTAGCTGCCATTATGATGGGGTTTTTCAACCCCTTGTTTTGTCACCATGGTGACCTTTTAGTTTCACCTGTTGGACTCACGCACCTGTTTCAATCATGTCCTTATTATTTAAGCCTGGTTTTTCAGTTGGTTGTTCTGGCGTCATCACCCTGTTAATGACCACTCTGTTTCATGCCTGTTTCATGTCATAGTTCATGCTGCCCTGCTCACGTCACCTCAAGTAAGTTTTTTGGTTTATCAATTCCACAGTTAAGTGTCTTTCGTTTCTATGCCCATAGTTCTGCCTCTGTGCTGGTTTTTGTTTTCTTAACCAAGTTTTCCTCCGCCTTGTGCGCGCCTTTGCTTGCACTTTTTCATAGTAATAGATTAAATATGTCTTTACCGTCACGCCACGACCGGTCCAGTTCCTTTGGATTCCGGGAAAAAAAAACACACCATAGTCCTCGTTACGACAATATCAGATTGTAGGTGGGTTTATTTTGCACCCTTCGCGTTTATATTTCACTGTTTGTTGCATTTTTGTTGACTGTAAATATATTGATCGAAAGGGGGTGTGACGTCCATATTTTTTCAATATTCAGTGTTTTATCGTTCATAGAAAAATGTAAAATTCCATTACGTTTTTTTAAGGCGGTCTGTCATAACGTTTTTAGCATTCAATCGGACATTGTGAGGTTTTGTATTAGTGTTCCTAAAAATAAATAACTGCCCCCCAGACACATTTTTCTCTCTAAATGTGGCCCATGAGTCAAAATAATTGCCCAGGCCTGTTCTAAAGCTTAGTGATGTATCAGATATATGGGATTGTAGGTGGGTTTATTTTGTACCCTTCGTGTTCATATTTCACTGTTTGTTGCATTTTTGTTGCGTTTCACTATCATTCAATTGAACCCGTTAACAAATTAGAATTTTTTTCATTTTGGTCAGTTAACTATTAAATAACACAAAATTACCACGTACTGTAATACACTTTTTTTTCTTTTCCTCCAATGTATTTGTTAAGAGGCGGAGCCGGCGAACAAGCAGCGGGGCAGGGCACGCTGGAGCCCTGCCCAAGAAGGCGGCGAGGAGACGGAGATGACGACCGAGCGGAGAGGCGGGGTGTGCCGGGAGCGACGCCGCAATCAGATTCAGGTGCGTGGATCGCACACCGATTAATGTATTTCTTAAAAGTCTATAAAAGGGGAGAAGGAGGAGAGATCGGGGCAGAATAAGGAGAGTCTGGAGAGCAACAGGAAGCAAGACGCAAGAGACGAGGAGCGAGACACGGCGCGCGAGCAGTGGGAGCGCCGATGGCGAAAAAGACATCTGTTATTGAAAAATAAGAGAGTCAAACCTGAATGAGAGATGTCTTTCCTGGGTGGTCAGTGGAACCCGAGCGGCGACAGGGAAAGTCGTCCACAGTATTATTACAAACTATGACAAAAATGTAGTAGTTAGAGCAGCTAAATTAAAATAAATAAATAAAATCCAAATTAAAACATTATTTTTAACAGTGTTTTATATGTTGTTTATGTTGTGGATATTTTCTATTTTACCTTTCATTTTTTTCTATTAAATTGTAGGATATTTATCATGCTGTTAATTAATAGAACCATATTAGTTATTCGTCGATTATGTGTTGAATTTATTAGCATTTTTTAATGCTCCAAACATTGAACATCTTTTATAATGTATTTGTTGTTTTTTATACTCCTTTTTGTGGTCTTAAGTTTTTTTGTAAAAAGAATACTTTTCACATTTATTCGCATTTTTTTAAGCCTGTTGTTATGTATTTATTTTATATTTGTATTTTTGTTTTTCATATTCTACTTTGTGATCTGTTTGTTGCATTTCTGTTGGGTTTCACTTAAATGTGAAATATGTCGATCGAAAGGGGTTGTGACATTCATATTTTGTCAATATTCGGTTGTGGCAGACTCTCGCTGTCGTGCGGGTTCCATTGAACATCAAGGAAGGACATTCTTGAGCAGGTTTGACTTTTGTTTATTTTTTCAAATAAACCTTAGTGTAGGTCAGGTCGCTTTTCAGCTCCTTTCTTCTCCACTGCTCGCACTTCGGTCCGCTCTTCAGTCGGCCGCGTCTTCGTCTGCCTCTTGCTCTCTGGCTCTCGTGCGCTGCATGTGCTGCGGTCTCTCCAACTCCTTCTGCCCTGTTCTCTTCTCCGTCTCCCCTTTTATACCTCGAGAGGAGATTAATTAATTGTGTTCAGGTGCGTGATCCCTCTTGTAGCGTCGCTACCGGAACGCACCACCTCGCCGTTCGCTCGCATTCTCCGCCTCCTCGCCGCCATCTTGGGCCGGGCTCCAGCGTGCCCTGCCGCTCTGTCGGACCGTCGCCTCTGCCTCCCCACATCAGTGTTTTATCGGTCATAGAAAAATGTAAAATTCCATTACGTTTTTTTAAGGCGGTCTGTCATAACGTTTTTAGCATTCAATCAGACATTGCGAGGTTTTGTATTAGTGTTTCTAAAAATAAATAACCGGCCCCCAGACACATTTTTCTCTCTAAATGTGGCCCACAGGTCAAAATAATTGATATAGATCATCAAATCTCAGCAACAAGTCGTAATATCTTACTGGGATCATTTAGGACCAACACCCTTAATACAGTCCTTCACGTCCGCGGACCTGTGTCCCCTCTGCAAGCTTGAAGAGGACATGTTGCATTCATCTGGGAATGATAATGATCACATGATTCAAGTGTTGCTGCTGAATGAGTCTGTTAATTAGCATTCAGGGCAAAGATGAATGATTTATTCTTTCGGATGAGCTCTAAAATATGAGTACCTTTTCTTCGAGGGTCCAAGTAGAGTTAAATGCAAGTGATTACTCCACTTATGATGGATGTGTCGTCTTTTCAAACGTGCACGCTCATCACTTCTAAACGCCCCCCCATCATCATCATCATCACCATCATCATCATCATCATCATCCATACTTGAAATGATCGGCCTTTCAAAGTGTCCATTCCGGGCTGGATGGATTATTAATTGATGTTTGATGGCAATATTGGTTTTACTTCTTAATGCGTTGGATAATAAATGTACAGCCGAGCACGTGTCACGCGCTTCATCATCGATGATATCGTTTCTTCAATTCTTTGGGCGAGATTTTACTACAATTCTTCTGTTCCAAATACTCACTTTTTCATCCTGTACTTAGTACTGCAAACATTTTAAATAGTCGTCTTATAGTTTTCTATATTTTACTGTCCTTTAATGCACATGTTAAAGTGTGATAATATATATATCAACATGTTACAGTGTGATAATGTATATGATATCAATGTGTTACAGTAAGATAATATATATGATATCAACATGTTACAGTATGATAATATATGACATCAACGTGTTACAGTGTGATAATATATATGATATCAACATGTTACAGTATGATCATTTATATGATATCAACATGTTACAGTATGATAATGTATATGATATCAACATGTTATAGTATGATAATTTATATGATATTAACATGTTACAGTTTGATAATATATATATCAATATGTTACAGTATGATAATGTATATGATATCAACGTGTTACAGTATGATAATATATATGATATCAACATGTTACAGTGTGATAATATATATATATATATATATCAACATGTTACAGTATGATAATGTATATGATAACGTGTTACAGTATGATAATATATATGATATCAACATGTTACAATATGATAATATATATGATATCAACATGTTACAGTGTGATAATATATATGACATCGTGTTACAGTATGATAATATATATGATATCAACATGTTACAGTATGATAATGTATATGATATCAACATGTTATAGTATGATAATTTATATGATATTAACATGTTACAGTTTGATAATATATATATATATATATATCAATATGTTACAGTATGATAATATATATGATATCAACATGTTACAGTATGATAATATATATATATATCAACATGTTACAGTACGATAATGTATATGATAAGAACGTGTTACAGTATGATAATATATGATATCAACATGTTACAGTATGATAATGTATATGATATCAATGTGTTATAGTAGGATAATATATATGACATCAACAACATGTTACAGTGTGATAATATATGTATAATATCGTGTTACAGTATGATAATATATATGATATCAACGTGTTCCAGTGTGATAATATATATGACATCAACAACATGTTACAGTGTGATAATATATATATATATTGTGTTACAGTATGATAATATGTATGACATCAACATGTTACAGTGTGATAATATATATGATATCAACATGTTACAGTATGATAATATATATGACATCAACATGTTACAGTGTGATAATATATATGATATCAACATGTTACAGTATGATAATATATATGACATCAACATGTTACAGTGTGATAATATATATGACATCAACATGTTACAGTGTGATAATATATATGATATCAACATGTTACAGTATGATAATATATATGACATCATGTTACAGTGTGATAATATATATAATATTGTGTTACAGTATGATAATATATATGATATCAACATGTTACAGTGTGATAATACATGATATCAATGTGTTAAAGTGTGATAATATATATGACATCGTTTTACAGTATGATAATATATATGATATCAACATGTTACAGTGTGATAATGTATAGGACATCAACATGTTACAGTGTGATAATATATATGATATCAACATGTTACAGTATGATAATATATATGACATCATCAACATGTTACAGTGTGATAATATATAATATATATAATATCGTGTTACAGTATGATAATATATATGATATTAACATGATACAGTATGATAATATATAAGATATCAACATGTTACAGTTTGATAATACATAAGGCATCAACGTGTTACAGTATGATAATATATATGATATCAACATGCTACATTATGATAATATATATGATATCAAAATGCTACATTGTGATAAGATATATGATATCAACATGTTAAAGTGTGATAATATAAATGATATCAACATGTTACAATGTGATAGTATTTATGATATCAACATGTTACAGTGTGATAATATATATGATATCAACATGTTACAGTGTGATAATATATATGACATCAATATGTTACAATGTGATAGTATGTATGATATCAACATGTTACAGTGTGATAATATATATGATATCAACATGTTACAGTGTGATAATATATATGATATCAACATGTTACAGTGTGATAATATATATGATATCAACATGTCACAGTATGATAATATATATGATATTAACATGATACAGTATGATAATATATAAGATATCAACATGTTACAGTTTGATAATACATAAGGCATCAACGTGTTACAGTATGATAATATATATGATATCAACATGCTACATTATGATAATATATATGATATCAAAATGCTACATTGTGATAAGATATATGATATCAACATGTTAAAGTGTGATAATATAAATGATATCAACATGTTACAATGTGATAGTATGTATGATATCAACATGTTACAGTGTGATAATATATATGATATCAACATGTTACAGTGTGATAATATATATGACATCAATATGTTACAATGTGATAGTATGTATGATATCAACATGTTACAGTGTGATAATATATATGACATCAACATGTTACAGTGTGATAATATATATGACATCAACATGTTACAGTGTGATAATATATATGATATCAACATGTTACAGTATGATAATATATATGACATCATGTTACAGTGTGATAATATATATAATATTGTGTTACAGTATGATAATATATATGATATCAACATGTTACAGTGTGATAATACATGATATCAATGTGTTAAAGTGTGATAATATATATGACATCGTTTTACAGTATGATAATATATATGATATCAACATGTTACAGTGTGATAATGTATAGGACATCAACATGTTACAGTGTGATAATATATATGATATCAACATGTTACAGTATGATAATATATATGACATCATCAACATGTTACAGTGTGATAATATATAATATATATAATATCGTGTTACAGTATGATAATATATATGATATTAACATGATACAGTATGATAATATATAAGATATCAACATGTTACAGTTTGATAATACATAAGGCATCAACGTGTTACAGTATGATAATGTATATGATATCAACATGCTACATTATGATAATATATATGATATCAAAATGCTACATTGTGATAAGATATATGATATCAACATGTTAAAGTGTGATAATATAAATGATATCAACATGTTACAATGTGATAGTATTTATGATATCAACATGTTACAGTGTGATAATATATATGATATCAACATGTTACAGTGTGATAATATATATGACATCAATATGTTACAATGTGATAGTATGTATGATATCAACATGTTACAGTGTGATAATATATATGATATCAACATGTTACAGTGTGATAATATATATGATATCAACATGTTACAGTGTGATAATATATATGATATCAACATGTCACAGTATGATAATATATATGATATTAACATGATACAGTATGATAATATATAAGATATCAACATGTTACAGTTTGATAATACATAAGGCATCAACGTGTTACAGTATGATAATATATATGATATCAACATGCTACATTATGATAATATATATGATATCAAAATGCTACATTGTGATAAGATATATGATATCAACATGTTAAAGTGTGATAATATAAATGATATCAACATGTTACAATGTGATAGTATGTATGATATCAACATGTTACAGTGTGATAATATATATGATATCAACATGTTACAGTGTGATAATATATATGACATCAATATGTTACAATGTGATAGTATGTATGATATCAACATGTTACAGTGTGATAATATATATGACATCAACATGTTACAGTGTGATAATATATATGACATCAACATGTTACAGTGTGATAATATATATGATATCAACATGTTACAGTATGATAATATATATGACATCATGTTACAGTGTGATAATATATATAATATTGTGTTACAGTATGATAATATATATGATATCAACATGTTACAGTGTGATAATACATGATATCAATGTGTTAAAGTGTGATAATATATATGACATCGTTTTACAGTATGATAACATATATGATATCAACATGTTACAGTGTGATAATGTATAGGACATCAACATGTTACAGTGTGATAATATATATGATATCAACATGTTACAGTATGATAATATATATGACATCATCAACATGTTACAGTGTGATAATATATAATATATATAATATCGTGTTACAGTATGATAATATATATGATATTAACATGATACAGTATGATAATATATAAGATATCAACATGTTACAGTTTGATAATACATAAGGCATCAACGTGTTACAGTATGATAATGTATATGATATCAACATGCTACATTATGATAATATATATGATATCAAAATGCTACATTGTGATAAGATATATGATATCAACATGTTAAAGTGTGATAATATAAATGATATCAACATGTTACAATGTGATAGTATTTATGATATCAACATGTTACAGTGTGATAATATATATGATATCAACATGTTACAGTGTGATAATATATATGACATCAATATGTTACAATGTGATAGTATGTATGATATCAACATGTTACAGTGTGATAATATATATGATATCAACATGTTACAGTGTGATAATATATATGATATCAACATGTTACAGTGTGATAATATATATGATATCAACATGTCACAGTATGATAATATATATGATATTAACATGATACAGTATGATAATATATAAGATATCAACATGTTACAGTTTGATAATACATAAGGCATCAACGTGTTACAGTATGATAATATATATGATATCAACATGCTACATTATGATAATATATATGATATCAAAATGCTACATTGTGATAAGATATATGATATCAACATGTTAAAGTGTGATAATATAAATGATATCAACATGTTACAATGTGATAGTATGTATGATATCAACATGTTACAGTGTGATAATATATATGATATCAACATGTTACAGTGTGATAATATATATGACATCAATATGTTACAATGTGATAGTATGTATGATATCAACATGTTACAGTGTGATAATATATATGACATCAACATGTTACAGTGTGATAATATATATGACATCAACATGTTACAGTGTGATAATATATATGATATCAACATGTTACAGTATGATAATATATATGACATCATGTTACAGTGTGATAATATATATAATATTGTGTTACAGTATGATAATATATATGATATCAACATGTTACAGTGTGATAATACATGATATCAATGTGTTAAAGTGTGATAATATATATGACATCGTTTTACAGTATGATAACATATATGATATCAACATGTTACAGTGTGATAATGTATAGGACATCAACATGTTACAGTGTGATAATATATATGATATCAACATGTTACAGTATGATAATATATATGACATCATCAACATGTTACAGTGTGATAATATATAATATATATAATATCGTGTTACAGTATGATAATATATATGATATTAACATGATACAGTATGATAATATATAAGATATCAACATGTTACAGTTTGATAATACATAAGGCATCAACGTGTTACAGTATGATAATATATATGATATCAACATGCTACATTATGATAATATATATGATATCAAAATGCTACATTGTGATAAGATATATGATATCAACATGTTAAAGTGTGATAATATAAATGATATCAACATGTTACAATGTGATAGTATGTATGATATCAACATGTTACAGTGTGATAATATATATGATATCAACATGTTACAGTGTGATAATATATATGACATCAATATGTTACAATGTGATAGTATGTATGATATCAACATGTTACAGTGTGATAATATATATGATATCAACATGTTACAGTGTGATAATATATATGATATCAACATGTTACAGTGTGATAATATATATGATATCAACATGTCACAGTATGATAATATATATGATATTAACATGATACAGTATGATAATATATAAGATATCAACATGTTACAGTTTGATAATACATAAGGCATCAACATGTTACAGTATGATAATATATATGATATCAACATGCTACATTATGATAATATATATGATATCAAAATGCTACATTGTGATAAGATATATGATATCAACATGTTAAAGTGTGATAATATAAATGATATCAACATGTTACAATGTGATAGTATGTATGATATCAACATGTTACAGTGTGATAATATATATGATATCAACATGTTACAGTGTGATAATACGTATGATATCAACATGTTACAGTGTGATGATATATATGACATCAATATGTTACAATTTGATAGTATATATGATATCAACATGTTACAGTGTGATAATATATATGACATCAATATGTTACAATGTGATAGTATGTATGATATCAACATGTTACAGTGTGATAATATATATGATATCAACATGTTACAGTGTGATAATACGTATGATATCAACATGTTACAGTCTGATAATATATATGATATCAACATGTAACAGTGTGATAATATATGTGATACAGTATGATTATATGCATCACACGCTGCTGTGAAATCACCAGCTGCACCAAACGCTTCAGTAGATTTATTATTTTTCCTCTTTCTTCCCCATGCAGAACATCTTGTAATATTTAATGCAGACTCCCGTTTCCAGGGTGACATTTGTGGGAGTAGAAATTGCTGAGGGATGTGTCAGCGACGCATCCCAGCATGAGCTCATGCACACACACACACACGCACACACACACGCACACACACACACACACACACACACACACACACACACACACTGAAATGTGTGTGTGTGTGTGTGTGTGTGTGTGTGTGTGTGCGCGTGCGTGCCAGCTGTGGGAGATGGCTAGAGGTGGGTGGGCAGAATCAGAGCAGGCGGGCTGGAGTGGATCAGTTCTGTGATACCAGAACCATCACCAGCATCACCTCCCCCTGCCTCCCCCCACGGGGGGCCTCACACCCCGGGGAGGGGTCACAAGTTCAACTCCCTCCTCATCCGCTGCTCAGTGCGGCGATACAACAACACAACATGTCTGATGTGCCATTACATCACACAGACACACTATTTACCTATTTTGTCATGATGGATATCTTTAAAAATAACATTTTCCATATCAAATACACGAAAAAAAAAACATTCGCAGTCCACGTTAAAAAAAAAACTTTAGCAGGCAAAGCAACAGGTGGCAACAGTAAGAAAACATTTCAATCAGAAGCCTTAAAGAAAGTAATAGCGGGGCTAAGAGACACACACACAAAAAGGGTGATTTTATATAGATAAAAGAATGAATCATTAACTTTTCATATTTTTCTTTTATAAATACATTTTAATAATATTTATCATTTATAAGAATATTTTCATAAACAAAAAATTTCCTGAGGGAACTCTCCTGAAGAAATCAATAAAGTTATATCTATCTATCTATCCATCTATCTATCTATCTATCTATCTATCTATCCATCCATCTATCTATCTATCTATCTATCTATCTATCTATCTATCTATCTATCTATCTATCTATCTATCTATCTATCTAAAATAGAATCGTGTGAAACTAACAAAGATAAGTACACTGTAAAATATCTGCAGATTTTACAATAAAAAAATAAATTAAAAAAAGCAAATCATTTTACCCCCACAAAAAATTAGTTTTTTTTTTTTTGTTTTTTTTTTTACACCAAATTACTGTAAATTAAATTTAAATTTTTTTGGTTGAATTCTGGGGACTGAACTATCAGTTTAATACTGTAAAAGCTATTAATTGTTATTTTATTGTATTTCTTTTTACAGTGTAGTCCTTAATATGGATAGGATAAGACAGACTTGTATTCATCCCACAATGGGGACATGACATTGTTGCCGTGCAGGTTTTTTTTTTACATATACAGCTACAGAAATAAAACGTGATATAAAAAACAGAAAAATAGTAACAAATACTACACATAGCTCACTTATATGTATAGATGGAGAACAACCCCAACAAAAGAACACTAACATACCACTAAAAATAAAAAACAAAAATCACAGTAATCACATAAGTTGTGAAGTCTTACGGCTGTGGGTAGGAATATTATGCTTTTATGTAATAATTTGACCCCAAACCCCACCAAAAAATAGAAAACAATAATCAAAAACACAAAAACTGAGATGTAATGTAAGCAAAAAAAAAAAAGAAAAAAAAAAAGAAGTACCTAATATAAAAGTAAAACCAATATTTTAAAACACAATTGAATATATTCTTCCTGGGAACCAGCAATGCATTTTTAATTAAAAAGAAAATATGTTTTTTTAATTATTATTTTTTTTTATTTAATTTAAAACATTTTTAATGTAGTTATTGTGTTTTAACAGTAAGAACATTTCGGCCATTCAGAAACCTAAAGAAAGTAATCTCAGAGGAAAAGACACTGGAACAACAACGGCGATTTTATATTAATAAAATAATCAATTATTGACTTTTCATATGTTTTT
>NC_084619.1:56648106-56682342 GCF_033978795.1 Nerophis ophidion | reverse complement strand
GACCAGATGCCCGAACCACCTTATCTGGCTCCTCTCGATGTGGAGGAGCAGCGGCTTACTTTGAGTCCCTCCCGGATTGCAGAGCTTCTCACCCTATCTCTAAGGGAGAACCCGCCACACGGCGGAGGAAACTCATTTCGGCCGCTTGTACCCGTGATCTTATCCTTTCGGTCATGACCCAAAGCTCATGACCATAGGTGAGGATGGGAACGTAGATCGACCGGTAAATTGAGAGCTTTGCCTTCCGGCTCAGCTCCTTCTTCACCACAACGGATCGTACAACGTCCGCATTACTGAAGACGCCGCACCGATCCGCCTGTCGATCTCACGATCCACTCTTCCCTCACTCGTGAACAAGACTCCTAGGTACTTGAACTCCTCCACTTGGGGAGGGTCTCCTCCCCAACCCGGAGATGGCACTCCACCCTTTTCCGGGCGAGAACCATGGACTCGGACTTGGAGGTGCTGATTCTCATTCCGGTCGCTTCACACTCGGCTGCAAACCGATCCAGCGAGAGCTGAAGATCCCGGTCAGATGAAGCCATCAGGACCACATCATCTGCAAAAAGCAGAGACCTAATCCTGCGGTTACCAAACCGGAACCCCTCAACGCCTTGACTGCGCCTAGAAATTCTGTCCATAAAAGTTATGAACAGAATCGGTGACAAAGGACAGCCTTGGCGGAGTCCAACCCTCGCTGGAAATGTGTTCGACTTACTGCCGGCAATGCGAACCAAGCTCTGGCACTGATCGTACAGGGAACGGACCGCCACAATAAGACAGTCCGATACCCCATACTCTCTGAGCACTCCCCACAGGACTTCCCGAGGGACACGGTCGAATGCCTTCTCCAATTCCACAAAGCACATGTAGACTGGTTGGGCAAACTTCCATGCACCCTCAAGAACCCTGCCGAGAGTATAGAGCTGGTCCACAGTTCCACGACCAGGACGAAAACCACACTGTTCCTCCTGAATCCGAGGTTCGACTATCCGACGTAGCCTCCTCTCCAGTACACCTGAATAAACCTTACCGGGAAGGCTGAGGAGTGTGATCCCTCGATAGTTGGAACACACCCTCCGGTCCCCCTTCTTAAAGAGAGGAACCACCACCCCGGTGGTGGTTCCTACATATATACACACATTTATATATATATATATATATATATATATATATATATATATATATATATATATATATATATATATATATATATATAAATATATATATATATGTATATATATATATATATATATAAATATATATATATATATGTATATATATATATATATATATGTATATATATATATATATATACATATATAAATATATATATATATGTATATATATATATATATATATATGTATATATATATATAAATATATATATATATGTATATATATATATATATATATATATATATATATATATTTATATATATATATATATATATATATATATATATATATATATATATATATATATATATATGTATATATGTATGAATCACGTTGATGCGGAATTTGCCTTTTGCCTGCAGAGCTATTTCCACACTGAAGCACTAGATGGTGCTTGCATACCTCCCTAGTACAGTCAGTTTGTGTGTGAGTGAGATAGAGACAATCTTGTATATATATATATATATATATATATATATACACACTTACATATATACAGCCCGGCCCCCAGCCACATTTTTTTAAATTGTAATTTTGAAGAATTTATCTGAATGTGCATGAACTATTTCTGTTCAAAATTGTTACAAATTTCACATGTTTAAATAGTCAGTTCGCTGTACTGTGCCAACTGTACTACTATATGAGTATGCATTTTATATTGTTTCGTTGAAAATAAAACAGCAAAGTCCATTTGGCTGTCATCCGTTTTAATTATAAGACACAATTGTCAAGGTCATATGTTTTTTTGTAGATCTCTGCTATTTACAGATGATGTGGTCCTGATGGCTTCATCTGGCCAAGATCTTCAGCTCTCACTGGATCAGTTCGCAGCCGAGTGTGAAGCGATTGGAATGAGAATCAGCACCTCCAAGTGCGAGTCCATGGTTCTCCCCCGGAAAAGGGTGAAGTGCCATCTTCGAGTTGGGGAGGAGACCCTGCCCCAAGTGGAGGAGTTCAAGTACCTCGGAGTCTTGTTCATGAGTGAGGGAAGAGTGGATCGTGAGATCGACAGGCGGATCGGTGCGGCGTCTTCAGTAATGCGGATGCTGTATCGATCCATTGTGGTGAAGAAGGAGCTGAGCCGGAAGGCAAAGCTCTCAATTTACAAGTCAATCTACGTTCCCATCCTCACCTATGGTCATGAGCTTTGGGTTATGACCGAAAGGATAAGATCACGGGTACAAGCGGCCGAAATGAGTTTCCTCCGCCGGGTGGCGGGGCTCTCCCTTAGAGATAGGGTGAGAAGCTCTGCCATCCGGGAGGAGCTCAACGTAAAGCCGCTGCTCCTCCACATGGAGAGGAGCCAAATGAGGTGGTTCGGGCATCTGGTCAGGATGCCACCCGAACGGCTCCCTAGGGAGGTGTTTAGGGCACGTCCAACCGGTAGGAGGCCACGGGGAAGACCCGGGACACGTTTGAAAAGACTATCTCCTTTATCCTCTAAATAGACTCCCTTTTTAGACCAGTTGATCTGCCGTTTCTTTTCTTTTTCTCCTATGTCCAACTCTCCCCTGTGAAGTACTGGCTGTCCAGAGCCGGGACCCAGGACGGACCGCTTGCCTGTGTATCGGCTTGGGACATCTCTGTGCTGCTGATCCGCCTCCGCTTGGAATGGTTTCCTGCTGGCTCCGCTGTGGACGGGACTCTCGCTGCTGTGTTGGATCCGCTTTGGACTGGACTCTCGGGGCTGTGTTGGATCCACTATGGATTGAACTTTCACTGTATCATGTTAGACCTGCTCGACATCCATTGCTTTCGGTCCCCTTGAGGGGGGGGGGGGGGGGGGGTCCTTTCCAAGGTTCTCATAGTCATCATTGTCACCGACGTCCCACTGGGTGAGAGTTTTCCTTGCCCTTATGCGGGCCTACCGAGGATGTCGTAGTGGTTTGTGCAGCCCTTTGAGACACTAGTGATTTAGGGCTATATAAATGAACATTGGTTGATTGATTGAACTCTCCCGGCTGGCCTGGGAACGCCTCGGGATCCCCCGGGAAGAGCTGGACAAAGTGGCTGGGGAGAGGAAGGTCTGGGCTTCCCTGCTTAGGCTGCTAACCCCGCGACCCGACCTCGGATGAGCGGAAGAAGATGGATGGATGGATTTTAGTGAATAATTAACAGGCATATTTGTGTGATGTAACCTCAGCGTATTTCATAAAACCATATCCAGCCGTCATTTGAACTAATTGGCGGCGCGGGAGTCAACGCGGATGTGTTTCGTGGGCAGGAGACGAGGACGTTTCTCAGTGAGAAAAACATCAAACGTTCATTTGCAACCCCCCCCCCAGCCTACAGTTACTCTTAATGTCATTATTTACAGCGCCACGGGCCACGTGACTGACCTGGAAAGGGCAGCGCGCCAACTCCCAAATTGCTTCTGCTGAGAAAATAAATAATCAGAAGTTTTGATTATTATTGAATGTGTGACTGTGCACTTGCACTCGTCTTCGCTCGTCACGTCTCACAAACTTCTGTGCACAAATACCGGGCCGGCCCCTCCCTCAACCCCACTCCCCACTTCCTGCCCAGGCTGGTCTTTGATCTAAATTTGAACCCTGGTAGGCGACGTCGTCATTTTCATATTTTCAATACGCCGGCTTTGATGGAGGGCTTGCCGCCATCGCCGCCGAGCTCGCTTTCATCCTCCCAGTGAGCATATGGCAGCTTCCCCACAACACCGGAGTTCACATTTGAACACTTCCCGCTCCCCGAGTGGCCAGGGATGCTGTTGTAACCATGACAACCGCACTCAATAAACCTGATTTCCGCCCTTAAAGGACGAAGAAGCATATTTGCTGACTTATGTGAACGCTTCAAGCGGGTCTCGTGATCCTTTTTTGTGATCAGGCGGCTTTTTGGTGACAACAAGAGAATTTGTTTATCAATCAATGTTTATTAATACAGCCCTAAATCACAAGTGTCTCAAAGGGGTGCCCAAGCCACAACAACATACGCGGATAAGCACCGACATAAGGGCAAGGAAAAACTCACAACCCAGTGGGACGTTGATGAGAATGACTATGAGAAACCTTGGAGAGGACCACAAATGTGGGTAACCCCCCACCCCCCTTCTAGGGGAGACCGGAAGCAATGGACGTCGAGTGAGTCTGACATAATATTGTGAGAGTCCAGTCCATAGTGGATCTAACATAATAGTTAGAGTCCAGTCCATACTGGATCTAGCATAATAGTGAGAGTCCAGTCCATAGTGGAGCTGTCATAATAGTGAGAGTCTAGTCCATTGTGGCTCTAACATAATAGTGAGAGTCCAGTCCATAGTGGATCTAACATAATAATGAGAGTCCAGTCCATAGTGGATCTAACATAATAATGAGAGTCCAGTCCATAGTGGAGCTGTCATAATAGTGAGAGTCTAGTCCATAGTGGATCTAACATGATAGTGAGAGTCCAGTCCATAGTGGATCTAACATAATAGTGAGAGTCCAGTTCATAATGGATATAACATAATATTGTGAGAGTCCAGTCCATAGTGGATCTAACATAATAGTGAGAGTCCAGTCTATAGTGGATCTAACATAATAGTGAGAGTCCAGTCCATAGTGGATCTAGCATAATAGTGAGAGTCCAGTCCATAGTGGAGCTGTCATAATAGTGAGAGTCCAGTCCATTGTGGATCCAACATAATAGTGAGAGTCCAGTCCATAGTGGAGCTATCATAATAGTGAGAGTCCAGTCCATAGTGAATCTAACATAATAATGAGAGTCCAGTCCATAGTGGAGCTATCATAATAGTGAGAGTCCAGTCCATTGTGGATCTAGCATAATAGTGAGAGTCCAGTCCATAGTGGATCTAACATAATAATGAGAGTCCAGTACATAGTGGACCTAACATAATAGTGAGAGTCCAGTCCATAGTGGATCTAACATGATGGTGAGAGTCCAGTCCATAGTGGATCTAACATAATAGTGAGAGTCCAGTCCATAATGGATCCAACATAATAGTGAGAGTCCAGTCCATAGTGGATCCAACATAATAATGTTAGAGTCCAGTCCATAGTGGATCTAACATCATAGTGAGAGTCCAGTCCATAGTGGATCCAACATAAGAGTGAGAGTCCAGTCCATAGTGGATGTAGCATAATAGTGAGAGTCCAGTCCATAGTGGAGCTATCATAATAGTGAGAGTCCAGTCCATAGTGGATCTAACATAATAGTGAGAGTCCAATCCATAGTGGATCTAACATAATAGTGAGAGTCCAGTCCATCGTGGATCCAACATAATAGTGAGAGTCCAGTCCATCGTGGATCTAACATAATAGTGAGAGTCCAGTCCTGTCCATAGTGGATCTAACATAATAGTGAGAGTCCAATCCATAGTGGATCTAACATAATAGTGAGAGTCCAGTCCATAGTGGATCTAACATAATAGTGAGAGTCCAGTCCATAGTGGATCTAACATAATAGTGAGAGTCCAGTCCATCGTGGATCTTAAATAATAGTGAGAGTCCAGTCCATCTTGGATCTAACATAATAATGAGAGTCCAGTCCATAGTGGATCTAACATAATAGTGAGAGTCCAGTCCATAGTGGATCTAACATAATAGTGAGAGTCCAGTCCATCGTGGATCTAACATAATAGTGAGAGTCCTGTCCATAGTGGATCTAACATAATAGTGAGAGTCCAATCCATAGTGGATCTAACATAATAGTGAGAGTCCAGTCCATCGTGGATCTAACATAATAGTGAGAGTCCAGTCCCGTCCATAGTGGATCTAACATAATAGTGAGAGTCCAGTCCATCGTGGATCCAACATAATAGTGAGAGTCCAGTCCATCGTGGATCCAACATAATAGTGAGAGTCCAGTCCTGTCCATAGCGGATCTAACATAATAGTGAGAGTCCAATCCATCGTGGATCTAACATAATAGTGAGAGTCCAGTCCATCGTGGATCTAACATAATAGTGAGAGTCCAGTCCATAGTGGATCTAACATAATAGTGAGAGTCCAGTCCATCGTGGATCTAACATAATAGTGAGAGTCCAGTCCCGTCCATAGTGGATCTAACATAATAGTGAGAGTCCAGTCCATCGTGGATCCAACATAATAGTGAGAGTCCAGTCCATCGTGGATCCAACATAATAGTGAGAGTCCAGTCCTGTCCATAGCGGATCTAACATAATAGTGAGAGTCCAATCCATCGTGGATCTAACATAATAGTGAGAGTCCAGTCCATCGTGGATCTAACATAATAGTGAGAGTCCAGTCCATCGTGGATCTAACATAATAGTGAGAGTCCAGTCCTGTCCATAGTGGATCCAACATAATAGTGAGAGTCCAGTCCATTGTGGATCTAACATCCACTATGGACCCCCCGAATGCAGCTGGGATAGGCTCCAGCTCCAGCCGCGACCCTAAAAGGGACAAGTGGTCGAAAATGGGATGGATGGTCCTCATGTTGCACCATTTTCCATTATTCTATGAACGATATCTCTTTTGACATTTTCCTCTGTTTTCTTTTAAATGTCCCCGATTGTGCATATATTTCCCATATTATCTGGAAAATTTACCCTATTTGGCAACATTTTATTTTACTGAAATAAATCTTTTATTTTTCACCGTTTTTCCATATGTTATGAAACACATCATTTACCTAAATTTTTCCATATTTTTCTGTATAATGTCCCTTATTTTGCATCATTTTCCCTTATATTAATATCCAGAAAATGGCCCTTATTTCACATTAGTTTTATTTGTTTTCTGTAAAGTATTTTAAAACTATTTAATTTTGCATTATTTGCCCTTATATTCTGGAAAAGTTTCCTTTATTTTGCATCATTTTGTAGAAGATGTATTTTCCTTAATTCCCAAATTCGGCAGATTTGGTCTTTATTTATTTATTTTACAACAAAATCACCTATTTTGCACTGTTTTCCTTTACTCTATGAATGATATCGCTTAACATTTTCCTCTATTTTATTTCAAATGTCCCCATTTTGAATAATTTTCCCACATAATCTGGAAAATGTACCCTATTTGGCATAATTTTCCTTTATTTTATTGAAATAAATCCTTTATTTTTCACCATTTTTCTATATACTATAAAAAACGTCACTTACCTAACATTTTCCATTATATTCTGGACAATGTCGCTTATTTTGCATCATTTTCCCTCATATTAATATCCAGAAAATAACCCTTATTTTGCATTAGTTTTATTTGTTTTCTGTAAACTGTTTTAAAACTATTTAAAATGCATTATTTGCCCTTTTATTCTGTAAATGTTTCCTTTGAGTACCTTGAAGGTAGAAAAGCGCTATACAAGTACAACCCATTTATCATTTATTTATTTAATTTGCATCATTTCGTAGAAAATGTATTTTCCTTAAAGGCCAACTGAAATGAGATTTTCTTATTTAAACGGGGATAGCAGGTCCATTCTATGTGTCATACTTGATCATTTCGCGATATTGCCATATTTTTGCTGAAAGGATTTAGTAGAGAACATCCACGATAAAGTTCACAACTTTTGGTCACTAATAAAAAAGCCTTGCCTTTACAAGAAGTAGCAGTCGATGTGCGCGTGACGTCAGGCGTTGTGGAGCTCCTCACATCCTCACATTGTTTACAATCATGGCCACCAGCAGTGAGAGCGATTCGGGCCGAGAAAGCAACAATTTCCCCATTAATTTGAGCGAGGATGAAAGATTAATGGATGAGGATATTGAAAGTTAAAGCCTAGAAAAATAAAAAGTTAAAAAAAAAAGGCGATTGCAGTGGGAGCGATTCAGATATTATTAGACACATTTACTAGGATAATTCTGGAAAATCCCTTATCTGCCTATTGTTTTAGTGAGATTATACAGTACCTGAAAGTCGAAGGGGTGTGGCCACGGGTGTGTTGACCGCCAGTGTCTGCGTGGGAGGAGGTAATAGTCTGCGGCATCTGCAGGAGGACACATCCGACGCAGGCTCCGCTCATAACTACGGTAAGAGCCAACTTATTACCACAATTTTCTCACCGAAACCTGCCGGTTGACATGTGGTCGGGATCCATGTTCGCTTGACCGCTCTGTTAAACAAGGAAACACCGGCTGTGTTTGTGTGGCTAAAAGCTTCCCACCTCCATCTTTCTACTTTGACTTCTCCATTATTAATTGAACGAATTGCAAAAGATTCAGCAACACAGATGTCCAGAACACTGTGTAGTTATGCGATTAAAGCAGACGATTTACAGCTTGGATTGGGATGAAAAATAATGTCCGCTACAACCCGAGACGTCAAACGCAAGCGTCATCATACGAGTCATCATAACGCGACATTTTCAACAGGACACTTCGCGGGAAATTTAAAATTGCAATTAAGTAAACTAAAAAGACCGTATTGGCATGTGTTGCAATGTTAATATTTCATCATGTACTGCTTGCCTGTGTATCGGCTGGGGACATCTCTGCGCTGCTGATCCGCCTCCGCTTGGGATGTTTTCCTGCTGGCTCCGCTGTGAACGGGACTCTCGCTGCTGTGTTGGATCCGCTTTGGACTGGACTCTCGCGACTGTGTTGGATCCATTATGGATTGAACTTTCACAGTATCATGTTAGACCCGCTCGATATCCATTGCTTTCGTCCTCTCTAAGGTTCTCATAGTCATCATTGTCACCGACGTCCCACTGGGTGTGAGTTTTCCTTGCCCTTATGTGGGCCTACTGAGGATGTCGTAGTGGTTTGTGTTGTGGTTTGTGCAGCCCTTTGAGACACTAGTGATTCAGGGCTATATAAGTAAACATTGATTGATTGATTGATTGATCATTGATATATAAACTATCAGACTGAGTGGTCGGTAGTAGTGGGTTTCAGTAGGCCTTTAATTCACAAATTTGGCAAATTTTGTCTCTATTAATTTATTTTTACAACAAAATCGCCTATTTTGCACTGTTTTCCTTTACTCTATGAACGATATCGCTTAACATTTTCTTTAATTTTTTTTTCAAATGTCCCGATTTTGCATAATTCTCTCATATAATCTAGAAAATGTACACTATTTGGCACAATTTTCCTTTATTTTATTGAAATAAATCCTTTATTTTTCACTATTTTTCCATATATAATGAAAAACGTCGGTTACCTGACATTTTCCATTATTTTCTGGATAACATCCCTTATTTCGCATCATTTTCCCTTGTAATAATATCCACAAAATAACCCTTATTTTGCATTAGTTTTTTTGTTGTTGTTGTAAACTCTCATTAAATTTGCATTATTTTGCCCTTGTATTCGGAAAATGTTTCGATTATTTTGCATAATTTTCTTGAAAATTTATTTTCCTTAATTCCCAAATTTGGCAAATTTTGTCTTTATATATATATATATATATATATATATATATATATATATAGAGAGAGAGAGAGCGAGAGAGAGAGAGAGAGAGAGAGAGAGAGAGAGAGAGAGAGAGAGAGAGAGAGAGAGAGAGAAAGAGAGACAGAGAGAGAGAGAAAGGAGCCAGATGAGGTGGTTCGGGCATTTGGTCAGGATGCCACCCGAACACCTCCCTAGGGAGGTGTTTAGGGCACGCCCAACTGGTAGGAGGCCACGGGGAAGACCCAGGACACGTTGGGAAGACTATGTCTCCCGGCTGGCCTGGGAACGCCTCGGGATCCCCCGGGAAGAGCTACACGAAGTGGCTGGGGAGAGGGAAGTCTGGGCTTCCCTGCTTAGGCTGCTGCCCCCGCGACCCGACCTCGGATAAGCGGAAGAAGATATATATATATATATATATATATATATATATATATATATATATATATATATAATTTATTTATTTATTTATTTTATTTATTTATTTATTTTTTTACAAAAAAAAAACCCCCACCTATTTTGCAAAATGTTCCTTTATTTTCTAAAAAAAATGTCCCTTAGTTAACAACATTTTCCTTTGTTTTCTTGAACATGTTATTAATTTTGTGTACTCTTATTTCCCATCCTTTGCAGGAAAATGTCCCTATTTCCAAATCTATGTACTGTATATTATTATGTATACAACATTTACATTTAGGATATCATTATTACTATTATTTTTTTATAGGATCTTCTTTAACCAGGCAGTGAATAATGTAAGGATCTTAATGACATTCATGTGCGTTATTCTTTTCATGTGCGTTATTCTTTTTATGAAAAACAAAACAACTTATTAAAGGCAGCCTTTCCCCTTAAATGTAATGAACTACCCAGAAAGTAATCAATCTTCATCTTCACTTCAATGTAATCACAGTTTAAATGAATAAAGATGATTAACAAGTATAAACGACTAATAATCTGATTACCGTTCCTGAAATGTTTACAATCATTTATGTGGATGGAGGGGGAAAAAAAGAGGTTGTTGTGAAGCCTTTTATCTTAAATGCATTCATATCCAGATTGTTCCGCCTTGGAAGTGACTAATTAGCATATATTATCACCTGCGCCAGTCGCCATGTTTGACGTAATTACCGCGCTCCCTCGTCGCTGCCTGACTAACAAAGGAAGACTGAAACGTTGCCTGAAACATATTTTTTAACAAAAAAAAATCACAATGGTGGACGTCTTGTTAAGCTCTTTTATAGCATTTGTACTTTTCCCCGCATGTTTTTCTTCAAATCAAACTTTTTTTCCACCGGGTTTTATAATCCTGTTGTATTCTTGCTAAGTGGGGCAGTGACCCTCTACATCCAGCAGACGCTGTAGAGTAAAACAAAAAAACCGCAGGGGAAAAAAACATTGATATGTCAATATGGTTGATACTATTCCTTGAGTCGAAATGTCCTAATACCGATAACAATTCTACATATATATTGTGGAGGGGGGCGTGGCCTGCGGGCCTGCCGCGGAACAGGGTGTTGCCAGGACCGTCCTGGAAGACAGCGACGGGTGCGTAGATGGGCCAGGTGGGCCTTGTTATCTCATCACCTGTCGCCTTTATTAGCAGCAGCCATGATGAGACGCATAGTTGGAGTTGGAGGTGCTGCTGGGCAGATGCATAAAGGACTTGTTGCCGGGAAGCAAAAGGCTCGCACCTCGTGAGAACAAAATAAAACAGTGTTATGCCCTGATTTCCTGGCAGTGTGTGGTGGTCTGAAGAACCCACTAGAGGGCAACTTCTACATATGTTTTAAAGGAATGCAGATTGTAAGGAAAAGGTTCAAGCAATTTTATTTGAAGCTGATTTTACATTTATCAGGGGGAATCTGGGGAATATCGCAATATATCACAATATCGCAATTCTGTACAATATCGCAATTTAGAGTATTGGGTTGGCAATCCTATGAACTTGAAGGATTATGTTTTTTTCCCCGTTGGTGGCGGCTATATCAACTACGGCTTTGTTGGTGTTTGTACTTTGTTTGCGGCGGCTATTTCTTCTCCGTTTTTTGAAAGCTATTTCTTGTTAGTTGTTTGGCAGCTATTTCTTCTGCGTTGGTGGCAGCTATTTCATATTTGTTTGCTGAGGCTATTTTTGTTGTTGTTTGGCGGCTATTTCATCTTCTTTGGTGGCAGATTTTTTCCCCTTTGTTTTTGGTAGATATTTGTTCCTCATTTTTTGGCAACTATTTCTTCTTCGTTGGTGGGCAGTTTTTTCTACTTTGTTGGTGGCAGCTGTTTCTTCTTTGCTGTTTGGCAGGGATTATTTCTTATTAGTTGGTGGCAGCTAGTTTTGTTTGTTCTCGACGCTATTTCTTCTTTGTTGTTTGGCAGCTATTTGTTCTTCATTGGTGGAAGTTTTTTCTACTTTGTTGGTGGCAGCTATTTGGTCTTGGTTGGTGGCAGCTATTTCTTCTTAAATTTTTGGCAGCTATATTTCTTCTTCGTTAGTGGCAGTTTTTTCTACTTCGTTGGTGGCAGCTGTTTCTTCCTCACTGTTTGGCAGCGATGATTTCTTCTTAGTTGGTGGCAACTATTTATTTTATGTTTGTTTTCAATGCTATTTCTTCTTTGTTGTTCAGCGACTATTTCTTATTAATTGGTGGCAGTTTTTTCTACTTTGTTGGTAGCAGCCATTTTGTCTGTGTTGGTGGCAGCTATTTCTTAAATTTTGGGCAGCTATTTCTTCTTCGTTGGTGGCAGTTTTTTCTACTTCGTTGGTGGCAGCTGTTTCTTCTTCACTGTTTGGCAGCGATTATTTATTCTTAGTTGGTCACAGCTATTTATTGTATGTTTGTTTGGATGCTATTTCTTCTTCATTGGTGGCAGATTTTGTACTTTGTTGGTGGCAGCTATTTTTTCTAAATTTTTTGGCAGCTATTTCTTCTTCGTTGGTAGCAGCCATTTTGTCTTTTTTGGTGGCAGCTATTTCTTCTTATTTTTTTGGCAGCTATTTCTTCTTCGTTAGTTGCAGTTTTTTCTACTTCGTTGGTGGCAGTTGTTTCTTCTTCACTGTTTGGCAGCGATTATTTCTTCTTAGTTGGTGGCAGCTATTTATTTTATGTTTGTTTTCAATGCTATTTCTTCTTTGTTGTTTGGCAGCTATTTATTCTTCATTATTGGTGGCAGTTTTTTTTTTACTTTTTTGGTAGCAGCTTTTTTTCTTTATTTTTGACAGCTATTTCTTCTTCGTTGGTGGGCAGTTTTTTCTACTTTGTTGGTGGCAGCTGCTTCTTCTTTGCTGTTCTGGCAGCGATTATTTCTTCTTAGTTGGTGGCAGCTAGTTTTGTTTGTTCTCGACGCTATTTCGTCTTTGTTTGGCAGCTATTTCTTCTTCATTGGTGGAAGTTTTTTCTACTTAGTTGGTGGCTGCTATTTCTTCTTAATTTTTTGGCAGCTATTTCTTCGTCGTTGGTGGCAGTTTTTTCTACTTTGTTGGTGGCATCTGTTTCTTCTTCGCTGTTTGACGGCGATTTCTTCTGAGTTGGTGGCAGCTTTTTATTTGGTTGTTTGGACGCTATATCTTCTTTGTTGTTTGGCAAGCTATTTTTTCTTCATTGCTGGCAGCTATTAATTTTTTGCTATTTCTTCAACTTAGGCATCAAAACCAGTATAACATTTGAACCATTCCGACAGCTACCGTGACACGTGTCATGGTACATATGACATGGTGAGTCCTTGCCAATACCGAGCCCTACAGTACTATCGTACCTTTCCCTAGTCCCAAGTGTCTTTACCAGCACTACACAATTTCATTGCAGCCTCCTCCTCTTCCTCACGGCGTTCAATTGGAACTCTCCCAGCTTACAAACTTAACGCGATTGCTCGCGCTCAAGTCTACGTCGAGCCCCTGGGCCGGATTTCTGGCAGGTTGCGGCGTTAATTTATGAAAAACAAACGTGCGCTATGCAGATGCCTTTTGTTTGAAGCAGCTGTTTGTTACGTTGCCAGGTTTCAATCAGGCGCTCTCGGAGGAGAGGGGGAGTTCCGGGGATAAGGGGTGGCTTCGTGGGGCCAAGGCCCCCCCTCGTGTTTGATGTCTGACAGGGACTGAGGGACAATTGGCCAAAGTGTGAAGACACACCACAGCTGATGTACAATTAATGTCGCTAATACGGCGGCATATTCAAGGCCCTGCATCAACCTAATGATGTAACGTCCTTCAAATTATCAGGACAATTTGTTGAAGGTGGTCCGAGGAACCCGCTGCGCCCCCCCGGACTTCACGTCGCACCCTCAAAGCTAGCGCAAGTTCCAAGCAGCAGGACGCCAACGGCTCGTTTTCCCTCCTCCGTCTTCCGACAATGGCTGTCAGCCGCCTTCATCGCTAATTTATGGCACTCATTAAGCCGCGCGGGCCGCATAAAAAATGGCAGCAATTGTCATTTATCTTGATAAATTATTTAGCGGGGATCGTTTTTTTCCCGGCCGGCTCGGGGGAGCGGCGCCGAGGGTCGGTGGAGAGAAAAAAAAGGGCGGGAGCTTCGGAAACAGCTGGCGGAACAGGAAGGAGACGGCGGGGGGTGCGAGGGGTTTGGAGATGCACACTTTGTTTGTTTTGGACCGGCTTTGGAATAATGTCACTTGCAGGAAGTGACGAGCATGCTTAAAGGCCTACTGGAACCCACTACTACCCACCACGCAGTCTGATAGTTTATATATCAATGATGAAATATTAACATTGCAACACATGCCAATACGGCCTTTTTAGTTTACTAAATTCCATCCATCCATTTTCTACCGCTTATTCCCTTTTTGGGGTCGCGGGGGGGCTGGCGCCTCTCTCAGCTACAATCGGGCGGAAGGCGGGGTACACTAAATTGCAATTTTAAATTTCGCGCGGAAGTATCCTGCTAAAACGTTGTGGTATGACGTCACACATTGTAGAGGACATTTTGTTGCAGCACCGTTCACAGCTATAAGCCATCAGTTTTTATCGTATAATTCCACAGTATTATGGACATCTGTGTTGCTGAATATTTTGCAATTTGTTAATTGAATTATGGAGACATCAAAGAAGAAAGATGTAGGTGGGAAGCGATGTATTGCGGCCGCCTTTAGCAACACAAACACAGCCGGTGTTTCATTGTTTACATTTCCGAAAGATGACGGTGAAGCTTTACTATGGAACAGAGCGGTCAAGCGAACACGGTTCCCCTACCGCATGTCAACCGCCAGGTTTCGGTGAAAAAATGGTGGTAATAACTCGGCTCTTACCGTAGACATGAGCGGAGAGCTTGCGTCGTTCCTCCTGCACCTGTCAAAGAGGCAGCTGCGGACTGTCCTGCCTCCTCCCACCGGCCGCCCCCGACCGTCGGATGCTTCCACCGTGGAGGAGGGGGAAAAAAAAAATCTCAGCCCGGCCGCCTTCCCCTCGTCGAGAAACCTGGCTTCCCTCGGAGACACTTGCTGTCACCATACCCGTGGCCACACCCCTCCGACTTTCAGGTTGTACAAGTACAACCATATAATCTCACTAAAACACTAGTAAAACAATAAGCAGATAAGGGATTATCCAGAATTATCCTAGTACATTTGTCTAATAACATCTGAATCGCTCTGCCGTTTATTTATTTTTTTATTTTTTTCTAGTCCTTCACTCTCACTTTCCTCATCCTCGCTCAAATTAATGGGGAAATCGTCACTTTCTTGTTCCGAATCGCTCTCGCTGCTGGTGGCCATGATTGTAAACAATGTTCAAATATTAACATTGCAACACCTGCCAATACGGCCTTTTTAGTTTACTAAATTGCGATTTTAAATTCCCCGCGAAGTGTCCTGTTGAAAACGTTGCGTTATGATGACGCGTATGATGACGCGTATGATGACGCTTGCAGTTGACGTCTCGGGTTGTAGCGGACATTATTTTCCAGCCCGATCCAAGCTGTAAGTAGTCTGCTTTAATCACATAATTACACAGTATTTTGGACATCTGTGTTGCTGAATCTTTTGCAATTTGTTCAATTAATAATGGAGGAGTCAAAGTAGAAAGATGGAGGTGGAAAGTTTTAGCCTTTAGCCACACAAACACAACCGGTGTTTCCTTGTTTAACTGAGCGGTAGAGCGAACATGGATCCACACGTCAACTGGCAGGTTTCTGTGACAAAATTGTGGTAATAAGTTGGCTCTTACCGTAGTTATGAGCGGAGCCTGCGTCGGATGTGTCCTCCTGCAGCTGCAGCGGACTATTACCTCCTCCCACGCAGACACTGACAGTCAACACACCCGTGGCCACACCCCTTTGACTTTCAGGTACTGTATAATCTCACTAAAACAATAGGCAGATAAGGGATTTTCCAGAATTATCCTAGTAAATGTGTCTAATAATATCTGAATCGCTCCCACTGCAATCGCCTTTTTTTCCCTTTTTTCTAGGCTTTAACTTTCAATATCCTCATCCATGAATCTTTCATCCTCGCTCAAATTAATGGGGAATTTTTCGCTTTCTCGGCCCGAATCGCTCTCCCTGCTGGTGGCAATGATTTTAAACTATGTGAGGATGTGAGGAGCTCCACAACCCATAACGTCACGCGCACATCGTCTGCTACTTCCGGTACAGGCAAATCTTTTTTATTAGCGACCAAAAGTTGAGAACTTTATCGTCGATGTTCTCTACTAAATCATTTCAGCAAAAATACGGCAATATCGTGAAATAATCAAGTATGACACATAGAATGGACCTGCTATCCCCGTTTAAATACGAATACCTCATTTCAGTAGGCTTTTAAGCCTGCAGTTGCTAGGCAGTCAGCCTGGCGACATCACCCTCTATACACCCATGTTATCCATGCCTATGATCCATGCTCTTTCTCGGTCCAAGTAAGTTTTCGTTTTTGTTGTCCATAGTTCGGCCATTGTGCATAGTTTTGTTTCATAGCCAAGTTTTTGTACCTCCTCTGTGAGCGCTTTTCGTTTGTTTCTTTTTTGAGTTATTAATTAATTAAAAGATGTCCTTACCTTCACGCCATGTCCGTTCCAATCGCTTTACAACACAGGAAAACAAAACCACACCATAGTCCAAGCCTTCACAATATCAAATTTTTACATTTAAAGCACTGGGAGCATTTGGGTAAAGGACACAACGGCAGAAGCGGGGATCGAACCTGGAACCCTCAAGTTGCTGGCACGGCCGCTCTACCAACCAAACTATACCGCCCGAGAAAAACGCTCCCTGCGACCGCCGCCGACATCTTTATGCCCCTCTGGCGTGGCGCCGCATGTCGGGAGCCGCCACTTGCTGGGCTTTAACGGCGCGATTAATGGGCTGGCAAAAGTGGCCGTAAATTGATAATATAACCATTGAACATACTTGCCAGGACAATTAAGATAACACAACGGGAAGTAAGAGACGGCGCTGTAAAGGCCTCATCATTGGATTAAAATCGTAACAATCCGACTCGCTGGAGGGTTCGCGCGAATAAAATCCCCCGCTGAGCATAAAAGTTTAGAGGTTCGCCGCACTCAACTAGCAGCGGAGTTGCGTGAAACGTGGTGATAAAACACCTCGTCGGGAAAGGCGACTGAGGGATGTTTTTAACAAGAGGGCTTATTTTATACGGCGAGTTCAAAGGTCAAGAGGTGTTAATTGTGAGATCACTCGCTGCATTAGAAAAAAAAGAAAAATAAGGAACCAGTTTAAATATCCTTCAGGTCGTAAGTACAGTGGGGCAAAAAAGTATTTAGTCAGCCACCGATTGTGCAAGTTCTCCCACTTAAAATGATGACAGAGGTCTGTAATTTTCATCATAGCTACACTTCAACTGTGAGAGACAGAATGTAAAAAAAAAAAATCCAGGTATTCACATTGTAGGAATTTTAAATAATTTATTTGTAAATTATGGTGGAAAATAAGTATTTGGTCAACCATTCAAAGCTCTCACTGATGGAAGGAGGTTTTGGCTCAAAATCTCACGATACATGGCCCCATTCATTCTTTCCTTAACACGGATCAATCGTCCTGTCCCCTTAGCAGAAAAACAGCCCCAAAGTATGATGTTTCCACCCCCATGCTTCACAGTAGGCATGGTGTTCTTGGCGTTTGAGTTTATACCAAAAATGTCTATTTTGGTTTCATCTGACCACATGAAATTCTCCCAATCCTCTGCTGTATCATCCATGTATCCATTTTGGTATAAACTCAACTTGTCGTGTTTGGAGGAAGAAAAATACTGAGTTGCATCCCAAGAACACCATAACTACTGTGAAGCATGGGGGTGGACACATCATGCTTTGGGGCTGTTTTTCTGCTAAGGGGACAGGACGATTGATCCGTGTTAAGGAAAGAATGAATGGGGCCATGTATCGTGAGATTTTGAGCCGAAACCTCCTTCCATCAGTGAGAGCTTTGAATGGTTGACCAAATACTTATTTTCCACCATAATTTACAAATAAATTCTTTAAAATTCCTACAATGTGAATTCCTGGATTGTTTTTCACATTCTGTCTCTCACAGTTGAAGTGTACCTATGATGAAAATTACAGACCTCTGTCATCATTTTAAGTGGGAGAACTTGCACAATCGGTGAATGACTGAATACTTTTTTGCCCCACTGTATTTGAAGAAGAGCTACATCAAAAACAAAGCCCCAATAATAACAAGAAGAGTGCAAAGAATTGATGGCCAGCCTTCGTAATGAAGATGAAGAGTCTCGCTCGGACGTCTAATGATGATGCACGACAGCGCGCCAATTAGCCGCCTGGGCTCCATTAATAGCTCATGAAATATGAAGTTCCTGCCGATTTCGGCGCAAAGTTCAAAAAGTTTGGGACAGGAACGACCTTGTTTTGTGGACTATGTACAAACCCCGTCTTTATATGAGTTGGGAAATTGTGTTAGATGTAAATATAAACGGAATACAATGATCGGCAAATCCTTTTCAACCCATATTCAGTTGAATGTGCTACAAAGACAAGATATTTGATGTTCAAAATCATAAACTTTATTTTTTTTGCAAATAAAAATTAACTTAGAATTTCCTGGCTGCAACACGTGCCAAAGTAGTTGGGAAAGGGCATGTTCACCACTGTATTAGATCACCTCTTCTTTCAACAGCACACAATAAATGTTTGGGAACTGAGGAAACTAATTGTTGAAGCTTTGAAAGTGGAATTCTTTCCCATTCTTGTTTTATGTAGAGCTTCAGTCCTTCAACAGTCCGCTGTCGTATTTTACGCTTCATAATGCACCACACATTTTCGATGGGAGACAGGTCTGGACTCACAGGCGGGCCAGGAAAGTACTCGCACTCTTTTTTTACGAAGCCACACTGTTGTAACACGTGCTGAATGTGGCTCGGCATTGTCTTGCTGAAATAAGCAGGGTCGTCCATGAAAAAGACGGCGCTTAGATGGCAGCATATAATGTTCCAAAACCTGTATGTACCTTTCAGCATTAATGGTGCCTTCACAGATGTGTAAGTTACCCATGCCTTGGGCACTAATGCACCCCCATACCATCACAGATGCTGCCTTTTGAACTTTGCGTCGATAACATTCTGAATGGTTCGCTTCCCCTGTGGTCCGGATGACACAATGTCGAATTTTTCCAAAAACTATTTGAAATGTGGACTCGTCAGACCACAGAACACTTTTCCACTTTGCATCAGTCCATCTTACATGATCTCGGGCCCAGAGAAGCCAGTGGCGTTTCTGGATGTTGTTGATAAATGGCTTTTGCTTTGCATAGTAGAGCTTTAACTTGCAGTTACAGATGTAGCAACAAACTGTATTTAGTGATGCTGGTTTTCTGAAATGTTCCTGAGCCCATGTGGTGATATCCTTTAGAGATTGATGTCGGTTTTTGATACAGTGCCGTCTGCGGGATTGAAGTTCACTGGCATTCAATGTTGGTTTCCGGCCATGCTGCTTACGTGGAGTGATTTCTCCAGATTTTCTGAACCTTTTGATGATCTTATGGACCGTAGATGTTGAAATCCCTCAATTTCTTGCAATTGCACTTTGAGAAACGTTGTTCTTAAACTGTTTGACTATTTGCTCACGCAGTTGTGGACAAAGGGGTGTACCTCGCGCCATCCTTTCTTGTGAAAGACTGAGCATTTTTTGGGAAGCTGTTTTCATACCCAATCATGGCACCCACCTCTTCCCAACTAGCCTGCACACCTGTGGGATGTTCCAAATAAGTGTTTGATGAGCATTCCTCAAGTTTATCAGCATTTATTGCCACCTTTCCCAACTTCTTTGTCACGTGGCATCAAATTCTAAAGTTAATGATTATTTGCAACAACAAAAAAAAGTTTATCACTTTGAACATCAAATATGTTGTCTTTGTAGCATATTCAACTGAATATGGGTTGACAATGATTTGCAAATCATTGTATTCCGTTTATATTTGAGATGAGACAATCAGAGATTACAAAGAGAAACATAGCCAGGGCTTGTAATCTCGCCAGAAAGATGTCCAGGCATCGAGTAATTGTCTCTGGCCCCCTGCCTGGGAGAGGCAATGATGAGAGATATAGCAGATTAGTCTCTCTTAACAGGTGGCTGGATAGCTTCTGCAGACAACAGGGATTTACGTTTATTGATAATTGGCCCTCTTTCTGGGGCAAACCTGGCTTGCTGAGGAGAGACGGCCTTCACCCTAACCAGAAAGGCGCTATCCTCTTGTCTCGGAACATAGACTTCGCATTGAGCCACATTTGACTAACTGCACTAGAGCAAGCCCGGTCACAGGCAATTACAGAGCCTGCTAGCCTGGGTATGGAGTCAGTTAAGTTAGAACTAGCCAGCGCCAGGCTGGATGATCCCTGTACACATAGCAATTTTCGTAGAATAATACACAACTCACAAAATGTTTTTTCTACTGTGTCTATGACTTCGTCAGAGTTAGACATGCGTTCTACTGAGGTGGCAAATTATGATGCGTTCAGTTTATCGCAGCGCCAAGTAGACAATCTGAAAATTCCCGTCATATCAATTCCTAGATATGGTCGTAATTATTTTAAGTACACTGCGCATAATAAACGCAACATTATTAATATTGCTACTACGGATAATTTTATCAACAACTCCTTAAAACAGCCCACTACCTATAATATGGGCTTTCTAAACATCAGATCTTTGTCTCCCAAAACGTTATTAGTCAATGAGGTCATTAGAGACAACAACCTTAACGTCATCGGTCTTAGCGAAACCTGGCTTAAACCAGACGACTTTTTTGCGATAAATGAGGCATCCCCTCCTAACTATACGAATGCGCATATTGCCCGTCACCTCAAAAGGGGAGGGGGTGTCGCACTAATATACAACGAAAACTTTAACTTTAGTCCTAACTTAAATAATAAATATAAATCGTTTGAGGTGCTTTCTATGAAGTCTGCCACACCTCTGCCTCTGTGCCTGGCCGTTATCTACCGCCCCCCAGGGCCCTATTCGGACTTTATTAGTGAATTCTCAGAGTTTGTTGCTGATCTAGTGACGCACGCCGATAATATAATTATGATGGGGGACTTTAATATCCATATGAATACCCCATTGGACCCACCGTGCGTGGCGCTCCAGACTATAATTGATAGCTGTGGTCTTACACAAATAATAAATGAACCGACGCATCGCAGCGGTAATACGATAGACCTAGTGCTTGTCAGAGGTATCACCGTCTCCAAAGTTATGATACTCCCGTATACTAAAGTAATGTCCGATCATTACCTTATAAAATTCGAAGTTCAGACTCATGTTCGGCAAGCTAATAATAATAATAACTGCTATAGCAGCCGCAACATTAATGCTGCCACAACGACGACTCTTGCGGACCTACTGCCCTCGGTAATGGCACCATTCCCAAAGTATGTGGGCTCTATTGATAACCTCACTAACAACTTTAACAACGCCCTGCGCGAAACCATTGATAGTATAGCACCGCTGAAGTTAAAAAAGGCTCCAAAAAGGCGTACGCCATGGTTTACTGAAGAAACTAGAGCTCAGAAATTATTATGTAGAAAGCTGGAACGCAAATGGCGCACGACTAAACTTGAGGTGCACCATCAAGCATGGAGTGATAGTTTAATAACTTATAAACGCATGCTTACCTTAGCTAAAACTAATTATTACTCAAATCTCATCCGCATTAATAAAAACGATCCAAAATTTTTGTTTAGTACAGTAGCATCGCTAACCCAACAAGGGACTCCTTCCAGTAGCTCCACCCATTCGGCAGATGACTTTATGAAGTTCTTTAATAAGAAAATTGAACTTATTAGAAAGGAGATTAAAGACAATGCGTCCCAGCTACAACGGGGTTATAGTAATACAGATACGATTGTATATACGGCGGATACTGCAAATATCCAAAATAGTTTCTCTCGTTTTGATGAAATAACATTAGAAGGATTGTTACAACGTGTAAATGGAATAAAACAAACAACATGTTTACTTGACCCACTTCCTGGGAAACTTATCAAGGAGCTTTTTGTATTATTAGGTCCATCAGTGCTAAATATTATAAACTTATCACTTTCCTCGGGCACTGTTCCCGTTGCATTCAAAAAAGCGGTTATTCATCCTCTCCTTAAAAGACCTAACCTCGATCCAGACCTCATGGTAAACTACCGACCGGTGTCTCACCTTCCCTTTATTTCGAAAATCCTCGAAAAAATTGTTGCAGAGCAGCTAAATGAGCACTTAGCGTTTAACAATCTATGTGAAACCTTTCAATCCGGTTTCAGGGCAAATCACTCGACTGAGACAGCCCTCGCAAAACTGACTAATGATCTATTGCTAACGATGGACTCTGATGCGTCATCTATGTTGCTGCTCCTCGATCTTAGCGCTGCTTTCGATACCGTCGATCATAATATTTTATTAGAGCGTATCAAAATACGAATTGGTATTTCAGACTCAGCCCTGTCATGGTTTAACTCTTATCTTACTGATAGGATGCAGTGCGTCTCCTATAACAGTGTGACCTCGGACTATGTTAAGGTAACGTGTGGAGTTCCCCAGGGTTCGGTCCTTGGCCCTGTACTCTTCAGCATCTACATGCTGCCGCTAGGTGACGTCATACGCAAATACGGTATTAGCTTTCACTGTTATGCTGATGACACCCAACTTTACATGCCCCTAAAGCTGACCAACACGCCGGACTGTAGTCAGTTGGAAGCGTGTCTTAATGAAATTAAACAATGGATGTCCGCTAACTTTTTGCAACTTAATGCCAAAAAAACGGAAATGCTGATTATCGGTCCTGCTAGACACCGACCTCTATTTAATAATACAACTTTAACATTTGACAACCAAATAATAAAACAAGGTGACTCTGTAAAAAATCTGGGTATTATCTTCGACCCAACTCTCTCCTTTGAGTCACACATTAAAAGCGTTACTAAAACGGCCTTCTTTCATCTCCGTAATATCGCTAAAATTCGCTCCATTTTGTCCACTAAAGACGCCGAGATCATTATCCATGCGTTTGTTACGTCTCGTCTCGATTACTGTAACGTATTATTTTCGGGTCTCCCCATGTCTAGCATTAAAAGATTACAGTTGGTACAAAATGCGGCTGCTAGACTTTTGACAAGAACAAGAAAGTTTGATCATATTACGCCTGTACTGGCTCACCTGCACTGGCTTCCTGTGCACTTAAGATGTGACTTTAAGGTTTTACTACTTACGTATAAAATACTACACGGTCTAGCTCCAGCCTATCTTGCCGATTGTATTGTACCGTATGTCCCGGCAAGAAATCTGCGTTCAAAAGACTCCGGCTTATTAGTGATTCCTAGAGCTCAAAAAAAGTCTGCGGGCTATAGAGCGTTTTCCGTTCGGGCTCCAGTACTCTGGAATGCCCTCCCGGGAACAGTTCGAGATGCTACCTCAGTAGAAGCATTTAAGTCTCATCTTAAAACTCATCTGTATACTCTAGCCTTTAAATAGACCTCCTTTTTAGACCAGTTGATCTGCCGCTTCTTTTCTTTCTCCTATGTCCCCCCCTCCCTTGTGGAGGGGGTCCGGTCCGATGACCAGGGATGAAGTACTGACTGTCCAGAGTCGAGACCCAGGATGGACCGCTCGTCGGGACCCAGGATGGACCGCTCGCCTGTATCGGTTGGGGACATCTCTACGCTGCTGATCCGCTTGAGATGGTTTCCTGTGGACGGGACTCTCACTGCTGTCTTGGAGCCACTATGGATTGAACTTTCACAGTATCATGTTAGACCCGCTCGACATCCATTGCTTTCGGTCCCCTAGAGGGGGGGGGTTGCCCACATCTGAGGTCCTCTCCAAGGTTTCTCATAGTCAGCATTGTCGCTGGCGTCCCACTGAATGTGAATTCTCCCTGCCCACTGGGTGTGAGTTTTCCTTGCCCTTTTGTGGGTTCTTCCGAGGATGTTGTAGTCGTAATGATTTGTGCAGTCCTTTGAGACATTTGTGATTTGGGGCTATATAAATAAACATTGATTGATTGATTGATTGATATTTACATCTAACACAGTTTCCCAACTCATATGGAAACGGGGTTTGTAGAGCACAAAAAAATAATTCCGGTAACACTTTAGTATGGGGAACATGCTGGAAGTTGCTTCCTAATCCCACACGTCACAGGAGACCGGCGTCCCGAGTTGAGAAAAGTTTTAATATACATCGATAGTTTTTGCGCTATTTTACTTTTCAGTCTCTCAAAAGTCTCTCCAACTCTCCCACCCTCCACCTGCACCCGGTCGCTCTCTGTTAAAGACCACAGATGATTAGATTAACACGTACCACCTGTGAATTCTACTCACCTGCCAGATGTGTCTCGCCGTCAACACTTCTACCCGATGGTTCTCGTCCTCAGCACCATGGACAGCGGCGGTGACCTTTCCTCCTGCAAGCGCGCTGGCCACATCTCCCTCCACAAACACGTTCACCATGTTCAAGTTGCTTATTAGAGTAACAAAGACTCAATTTAGAGTTATTTGGAGACTAGGGGGCAAAGCGGTGGAAGAGGGTTTAGTACGTCTGCCTCACAATACGAAGGTCCTGAGTAGTCCTGGGTTCAATCCCGGGCTCGGGATCTTTCTGTGTGGTTTTTGCATTTTCTCCCTGTGACTGTGTGAGTTTCCCTATCCCGATAAACATAATTCCTTCTTTCCCGTTCTCCTTTCCTCCCTTCCTTCTTTCTTCCCTTTTTCCCCTCTTACTCTCATTCTATCCTTCTTTCTTACATCTTTCCTCACTTCATTTTTCCTTCTTTTCCTCCTTCCCTCCTTTCTTAAGTCCTTCCTTCTTGTTCTCCTTTCCTTCCTTCATTCTTTCTTCTCTTGCTTCCTTTCTTACTTCCCTTTTCCTTTTTTCTTCTATCCTTCTGTAATTCCTTCCTTCCTCATTTTTTCTTTCTTTCCTTCCATCCTTTCTTTCTCTCATGCTTTCTTCCCTTATTCAGTTCTTCCTTCTTTCCTTTCTTGCTTTTTTCCTTCCTTAATTCCTACCTTGCTTTTCTCCTGTTCTTCTTTCCTTTCTTCTCCTCTCTTTCACTTCTTATTTTCTTTTTTGCTTTTCCTTGTATATATATCCTTATTTTCGTCCTTCCTTCCTTATTTTTCATTCTTTCCTTTTTCCTTTTCTTCCTCTCTTGCTTCCTTCCTTGTTTTTCATTCCTTTCTTCCGTCTAGTCTTCCTTCATTATTTCATTCCTTCTGCTATCCTACCTTACTTCCTTCTTTACTTCATATTTTGCTCTTTCCTTCCTTAATTTCTTCCTTCTCTCATTTCTTCCTTATTTCCTTTCTAAATTCCTTCCTTCCTTCTCTTTTCCTTCTTTTCTTACTATTTTTCTTCCTCTCTTGCTTCCTTCCTCTGTTTCTTCCTTCGTTTCTTCTTTTCTTACTTCTTTCCTTTCTTCCTTCTTTCCTTCTTTAATTCCTTCCTTCTAGCCTTCCTTAATTACTTCCTTCTTCATTCCTTTCTTTTTTCCTTTTTCCCTTTCCATTCCTATCCTCCCTTCCTTCCTTCTTTTTTCATTCTTGTTTTTCTCCCATTCATCCTTTCTTGCTTCTTTCCTTTCTTCCTTTCTTCCTTCGTTCCTCTCTTGCTTCCTTCCTTTGTTCCTTCCTCCCTTTCTTCCTTCTTTCCTCATTTCCTTCCTTCCTTCTGCCCTTTCTTCCTTATTTCCTTTCTTTTTTCTTTTTCCCCTTTCCCTTTGTGTCCTCCCTCCCTTCCTTCTTTTTTCCTTCTCTCTTTGCTCCCTTTCTTTGTCTCTTGCTTCCTTCCCTCCTTTCTTCCTTTTCCCTTCTTTCCTGTCTTGCTTCTTTCCTTTGTTTCTTCCTTCTTTTATTACTTCTTTCCTTTCTTCCTTCTCCCCTTTCTTTTTTTCCTTTTCCCTTCCATCCTCCCTTCCTTCCTTCTTTTTTCATTCTTTCTTTCCTCCCTTTCTTCCTCTCTTGTGTCCTTTCTTTCTTTCTTTCTTTCTTTCTTTCTTTCTTTCTTCTCTTGCTCCCTTCCTTTGTGTCTTCTTTCCTTTCTTACTCCTTACCTTTCTTCCTTCTTTCCTTCCTTAATTCCTTTCTTTCTTTCCTGATCTCATTTCCTTCCTTCTTTTTGCCCTTTCTTCCATATTTTCTTTCTTTTTCCCTTTTCTTCGTCTCTTGCTTCCTTCCTACCTTTCTTCCTTTTTCCTTCTTTCCTTTCTTGTTTCCGTCATTTGTTTCTTCCTTTTTTCTTCCTTAATTCCTTTCTTTCCTTCCTGATCTCATTTCCTTCCTCCCTTTTGCCTTTTCTTCCTTCCTTTCCTTCCTGATCTCATTTCATTCCTTCCTTTCTTCCTTTTTCCTTCTTTCCTTTCTTGCTTCCTTCATTCGTTTCTTTCTTTTTTCTTCTTTTTTTCCTTTCTTCCTTCCTTCCTTTCTTTTTTCCTTTTTCCCTTCTATCCTCCCTCCCTTCCTTCTCTTTTCTTCTTTCCTTGCTCCCTTTCTTCTTCTCTTGCTTCTTTCTTTTGTTTCTTCCTTCCTTTCTTCCTTATTTCTTTCCTTCCTTTCCTTCCTTCCTTCCTTCCTTCCTTCCGTCCTTGGTCTAAAGGAGTATAACTTTGACAACAGATCCCTGGGAAACGTGGGCAAAGAGGCACATGACACAACTTCCATGTTATTATGTAAAAAAGGTACCATTGGGTACCAAACAGTACCACGGTGACATCAAGTGTAGTGGAACGTTTCAGTAGGAATAAATGTGTCTTTAAATGACCAAGTGGATCCATACTGGGTTAGCATGAGTGTTGTGCTAGTGATAGCTTTAGCGAGGCCTTGCCATCTTATAGATACTGCCGTGTGTGTGTGTGTGTGTGTGTGTGTGTTTGTGTGTATGTGTGTGTCTGGTCGGTATAGGGTCCTGAATGGCACCTGTCAGCCTCTTGATTAACGAGGCCCTCTGCCCTTCAATCCCCCTCCTGTCACTCAGTGAGGACACATTAATCTTCATCGGCCTCTTGTCAGGTCAGGACCGCTTCAAGACACCCACTGTGTGTGTGTGTGTGTATGTGTGTGCGTGTGTGTGTGTGTATGTGCATGTGCGTGTGTGGACGCTAGGCGTGCACCAGATGATGCTTTGTGAAGGAGTAGGAGTCTAAAAAAAACGCATCACAGACCAAAATAGGCAAAATAAAGACTAATTCATACTTGGCGTATGTGTGTGTGTGTGTGTGTGTGTGTGTGTGTGTGTGTGTGTGTGTGTGTGTGTGTGTGTGTGCGTGTGTGTGAGTACCGTTCTCCATCTGTCCCCCTCATCACACACACTCACACACACCAAACAACGCCGTCGTCGTAACGACCAATCAGACGAGCCCGTAGCAAATTTTGCGTGAGCCAATCAGAAAGCCCATAGCTCAATTAGTGGCTAATAAAGGAACATTGATCATCCAATTAGCAGCCTTGCAGCACAAAGATGAAACATGCAGAAGCAGGAAGAGGGTGTCATGAATAATGTACATCATTACATCGTGTTTTCATATTAACACGAGTATGTGCCAGTAAACTGGTTGGGATTTGAACTCATGACTTCCTAAACTGGAGTCACATTTGTGACGTTACAATATAGTACATAAGTATTAACAATCACATATCAGCTGTGCGCTCAGAGTAGTCAGTGTGGAGCTTGTACATAGCACTGTACATTTGTACACACTGACATACAAACATTGTTGTGTAATGACGTGCTAACACAATGAAGTAAGTCGATATCCAAACATTGTTGTGTAATTATGTGATAACACAATGAAGTAAATCGATATCCAAACGTTGTTGTGTAATGATGTGATAACACAAAGAAGCAAGTCGACATACAAGCATTATTGTGTAAAGAAATGCTAATACAATGAAGTCAACATATAAACATTGTTGTGTAATGACTTGCTAACACAATGAAGCAAGTCAACATACAAACATTGTTGTGTAATGAAATGCTAACACAATGACGTCGTCTAAAAATATCGTTGTGTAATGATGTGATAACACAAAGAAGTAAGCCAACATACAAGCATTGTTGCGTAATAAAATGCTAATATAATGAAGTCGACACAAAAACATTGTTGTGTAATGACGTGCTAACACAATGAAATAAGTCGACATACAAACATTGTCGTCTAATGACTGCTAACACAATGAAGTTAGTCGATATCCAAACGTTGTTGTGTAATGATGTGCTAACACAAAGAAGTAAGTCGACATACAAGCATTGTTGCGTAATGAAATGCTAACACAATGAAGTCGACATATAAACATTGTTGTGTAATAATGTGCTAACACAATGAAGTAAGTCGACATACAAGCATTGTTGTGTAATGAAATGCTAACACAATGAAGTCGACATATAAACGTTGTGTAATGACGTGCTAACACAATGAAGTAAGTCAACATACAAACATTGTCGTCTAATGAGTGCTCACACAAAGAAGTAAGTCGACATACAAGCATTGTTGTGTGATGACGTGCTAACACAATGAAGTCGACATACAAACATTGTGGTCTAATGAGTGCTAACACAATGAAGCAAGTCAACATCAACATACAAACATTGTTGTGTAATGAAATGCTAACACAATGACGTCGTCTAAAAATATCGTTGTGTAATGATGTGCTAATACAATGAAGTAAGCCAACATACAAGCATTGTTGCGTAATACAATGCTGATATAATGAAGTCGACACAAAAACATTGTTGTGTAATAACGTGCTAACACAATGAAATAAGTCGACATACAAACAGTGTCGTCTAATGACTGCTAACACAATGAAGTTAGTCGATATCCAAACATTGTTGTGTAATAATGTGCTCACACAATGAAGTAAGTCGACATACAAGCATTGTTGCGTAATGAAATGCTAACACAATGAAGTCGACATATAAACATTGTTGTGTAATAATGTGCTAACACAATGAAGTAAGTCGACATACAAGCATTGTTGTGTAATGAAATGCTAACACAATGAAGTCGACATATAAACGTTGTGTAATGACGTGCTAACACAATGAAGTAAGTCAACATACAAACATTGTCGTCTAATGAGTGCTCACACAAAGAAGTAAGTCGACATACAAGCATTGTTGTGTGATGACGTGCTAACACAATGAAGTAAGTCGACATACAAGCATTGTTGTGTGATGACGTGCTAACACAATGAAGTCGACATACAAACATTGTGGTCTAATGAGTGCTAACACAATGAAGCAAGTCAACATCAACATACAAACATTGTTGTGTAATGAAATGCTAACACAATGACGTTGTCTAAAAATATCGTTGTGTAATGATGTGCTAATACAATGAAGTAAGCCAACATACAAGCATTGTTGCGTAATACAATGCTGATATAATGAAGTCGACACAAAAACATTGTTGTGTAATAACGTGCTAACACAATGAAATAAGTCGACATACAAACAGTGTCGTCTAATGACTGCTAACACAATGAAGTTAGTCGATATCCAAACATTGTTGTGTAATAATGTGCTCACACAATGAAGTAAGTCGACATACAAGCATTGTTGTGTAATGAAATGCTAACACACTGAAGTAAGTCGACATACAAGCATTGTTGTGTAATGGAATGCTAACACAATGAAGTCGACATACAAACATTGTTGTGTAATGACGTGCTAACACAATGAAGTCGACATACAAACATTGTGGTCTAATGAGTGCTAACACAATGAAGTAAGTCGATATCCCAACATTGTTGTGTAATCATGTGCTAACTCAAAGAAGTAAGTGGACATACAAACATTGTTGTCCAATGAGTGCTAACACAATGAAGTAAGCGGACATACATGCATTGCTGTGCATGTATGTGCTAACACAATGAAATAAGTCGACATACAAACATTTTTGTGTAATGACGTGCTAACACAATGAAATAAGTCGACATACAAACATTGTTGTGTAATGACGTGCTAACACAATGAAATAAGTCGACATACAAACATTGTTGTGTAATGACGTGCTAATACAATGAAGTAAGTGGACATAAAACATTGTTGTGTAATGACGTGCTAACACAATTAAATAAGTCGACATGCAAACATTGTTGTGTAATGTCGTGCTAAAACAAAGAAGTAAGTGGACATACAAATATTGTTGTGTAATGACATGCTAACACAATGAAGTAAGTGGACATACAAACATTGTTGTGTAATAACGTGCTAACACAATGAAGTAAGTGGACATAAAACATTGTTGTGTAATGACGTGCTAACACAATGAAGTAAGTGGACATAAAACATTGTTGTGTAATGACGTGCTAACACAATTAAATAAGTAAACATAGAAACATTTTTGTGTAATGACTTGCTAACA
Source organism: Nerophis ophidion (assembly GCF_033978795.1). Taxonomy (NCBI): domain Eukaryota; kingdom Metazoa; phylum Chordata; class Actinopteri; order Syngnathiformes; family Syngnathidae; genus Nerophis; species Nerophis ophidion. The sequence goes on along the minus strand of NC_084619.1, from coordinate 56,652,033 downwards.
CAATTAAACAAGTAAACATACAAACATTATTGTGTAATGTCGTGCTAACACAATGAAGTAAGTCAACATACAAACATTGTTGTGTAATGTCGTGCTAACACAATTAAATAAGTAAACATACAAACATTGTTATGTAATGACGTGCTCACACAATGAAGTAAGTGGACATACAAACATTGTTGTGTAATGACGTGCTAACACAATAAAGTAAACATACAAACATAGTTGTGTAATGACGTGCTAACACAATTAAATAAGTAAACATACAAATATTTTTGTGTAATGTCGCGCTAACACAATTAAATAAGTAAACATACAAACATTGTTGTGTAATGTCTTGCTAACACAATGAAGTAAGGGACATACAAACATTGTTGTGTAATAACGTGCTAACACAATTGAATAAGTAAACATAGAAACATTTTTGTGTAATGACTTGCCAACACAATTAAACAAGTAAACATACAAACATTGTTGTGTAATGTCGTGCTAACACAATGAAGTAAGTCAGCATACAAACATTGTTGTGTAATGTCGTGCTAACACAATTAAATAAGTAAACATACAAACATTGTTATGTAATGACGTGCTCACACAATGAAGTAAGTGGACATACAAACATTGTTGTGTAATGACGTGCTAACACAATTAAATAAGTAAACATACAAATATTTTTGTGTAATGTCGCGCTAACACAATTAAATAAGTAAACATACAAACATTGTTGTGTAATGTCTTGCTAACACAATGAAGTAAGGGACATACAAACATTGTTGTGTAATAACGTGCTAACACAATTGAATAAGTAAACATAGAAACATTTTTGTGTAATGACTTGCTAACACAATTAAATAAGTAAATATACAAAAATGTTTGTGTAATGAAGTACTAACACAATTAAATAAGTAAACATACAAACATTGTTGTGTAATGTCATGCTAACACAATGAAGTAAGTCAACATACAAACATTGTGAATCTTTTATATAACTTAATCCTTAAGTGTGTTTGTGTGTTGTTGCTTGTTTTTGTCAGTGTGTTGTTGCTTTCGTGTGTCAGTGTGTTGTTGCTTGTGTGTGTCCGTGTGTTGGTGCCTTTGTGTGTCCTTGTGTTGTTGCTTGTGTGTGTTCGTGTGTTCTTGCTTGTCTGTGTCAGTGTGTTGTTTCATGTGTGTTCCGTGTGTTGTGGATTGTGTGTGTCCGTGTGTTGTTAGAATAGAATATAATAGACTTTATTGTCATTATATTTGCATACAACAAGATTAAAGACTCCCTGGGGTAAAATAAATAACACAAGAGGTAATAAAGGAAAAACTAAAAATTGAAGTAAACAGACTACTAACCAATAAAAATAACAAGCAATCCTGTACAATATACAAAACACTACAGAAATACAAAATACTATACAATATGCAGAACAAGACAAGAGTACCGAAGTAATGAATAACAATCAGTGTCGGACGTATTGCACTCGAAGGGTAGTATTGCACAGTAGGGTATTAGGGCAGGATATTGTTGAGGGGTGAATTATTATTATTATTATAAGTTAGAGTTCAACATGGTGACAGCTCCATGTGTGTGTCTGTGAGTTGTTGCTTGTGTGTGTCGGTGTGTTGTTACTTGTGTTGTCAGATGTTACACAACAACACTTGGCTCATCAAGGCCACAGCTGGAAAGCCTCAAGCTGCACACGGACTACTCTAAAGACAGTTACACAAATGTGCGCGCTCACTTTTGGTTATTGTGGACTTTTTTTTTGTGGTCCCCGCTTCAAAGAGTGCCAGGCACGTATGCTGGCTACCTCATCCTGCTGATGTCATAGGTCAAAGGTTAAAGGTGGAACGCTCGGTCCGATTACAGGCTGGTCACAGACAGCACATGAGGCACAAGTCACCTGTGCCTCGTTTGAGCAAGCTGCACAAACACAAGCAGATTTTATTTAAAGAAAAATGGATGAAATAAACAAACGACTGTCGAAAGCATGTGTGTGTGTGTGTGTGTGTGTGTGTGTGTGCGCGTGTGTGTGTGTTGTGGCAAATCTGACTTAATGGGGACATTGCTCTGTTTACTCACCTTTAGGGGACTTCTGACGGTATGGGGACCAAAAACAGGTCCCCTAAAGGGAAACTTTTTAAATGATAGTCAGATCCATTCAGAAAATACCTAAGTGATTTTTAACTATAGGCCCATAAAACATGTTTACTGGTTAGTTTGAGTGTGAGACTTTTAACCGTTTTTTTTTTATGGTCCTCAGTAGTCACGTAAAAATGTGTGTGAATTATGCAAAATTATTTAAATTTGTTCCTAATGAACCATATTAACTCTTTTTCCCACTTTTGAGCAAGCTGCAAAAACAAAAGCGGGTTTTATTTGAAGAAAAATGGGCGACCCCGAAAGGGAATAAGCGGTAGGAAATGGATGGATGGATGGATGGATGAAAAAAAAAATGAATGACTGTAGGAAGCGTGTGTGTATGTGTTTCGGCAATTCTGACTTAATGGGGACATGGCTCTGTTTACAAAGTCTCTAAGGTTCTCATAGTCATTATTGTCACCGATGTCCCACTGGGTGTGAGTTTTCCTTGCCCTTATGTGGGCCTACCGAGGATGTCGTGGTGGTTTGTGCAGCTCTTTGAGACACTAGTGATTTAGGGCTATATAAGTAAACATTGATTGATTGATTGATTGAGGGGACTTCTGATGGTATGGGGACCAAAAAACAGGTCCCCTAAAGGGAAACCTTTTTAAATGATAGTCAGATCCATTCTGAAGATGCCTAAGTGATTCTTAAGCTTTGGCCCATAAAACATGTTTACTGTTTAGTTTGAGTGTGAGACTTTTAAACTTTTTTTTAATGGTCCTCAGTAGTCACAAACAAATTTGTGTGAATTATGCAAAATTATTAAAATTTGGTCCCCATGAACCATATTCACTCGTTTTCCCTCTTTTGAACAAGCTGCACAAACAAAACAAATTTTATCTAAAGAAAAATGGATGAAAAAACAAGCGACTGTAGGGAGCGTGTGTGTGTTCTGGCAATGCTGACTTAATGGGGACATGGCTCTGTTTACACAGTCACCTTTAGGGGACCGCTGACGGTATGGGGACAAAAAAAACAGGTCCCCTGAAGGGAAACGTTTTTAAATTTTAGTTACATCCATTCTAAAGATGCCTAAGGGATTTTTAAGCTTTGGCCCATAAAACATGTTTATTGGTTTGTTTGAGTGTGAGACATTTGCACATCAGCCCCTATTGCACTCGCTGCTCTGCTCACACTTCTTCTGTGTATTATTAATTTGGTCCCCATTAACCATATTAACTCTTTTTTTCCTCTTTTGAGCAAGCTGCACAAACAAAAGCGGATTTTATTCGAAGAAAAATTGATGAAAAAAAACAAACGACTGTATGAAGCGTGTGTGTGTGTGTGTGTGTGTGTGTGTTCTGGCAATGCTGACTTAGTGGGAACATTCCTCTGTTTACACAGTCACCTTTTGGGGACCTCTGACGGTATGGGGACAAAAAAAAAAAAAAACGGTTCCCTAAAGGGAAACCTTTTTTGTTAAATGGTCCTCAGTAGTCACGTACAAATTTGTGTGAATTATGCAAAATTATTGAAATTTGGTCCCCATGAACTATATTAACTCTTTTTCCCCAGGGTCCCCACTAAGTATGATCAGCACATTACTTCATCAATCCAGAGATTTAAAGACGTGTATGAGCTAACTGGGCAGTGACCATTTTATCTAAACAATTTTTATGCCTCCACAACCTGTAGAAAGGGTGGTCCCCACAAGTTCTGATCAAGGACTTGGTCCCCATTCCAAATGGTAACCTGTGTGTGTGTGTGTGTGTGTGTGTGTGTGTGTGCGTTTGTGTGTGTGTGTGTGTGTGTGTGTGCGTGTGTGTGCGTGTGCGTGTGTGTGTGTGTGT